>NC_139344.1:38988457-39223457 GCF_055883805.1 Amblyomma maculatum
CAGGAGCTATTGGGTTACCGGGTTCGTGGTGGAGCGCGCCACAGGAGGAAGCGTGGGCGTCGAAACTCGCGGCGTCGTTTTGTTCGAGCGAGCTTTTGGCTTCATACATGTTGGGGCACGGTTCCTAATGTATCTGCTGATTTTTCCTTCATAGAGTAGGAACCTACTGTCACAATTTGCGGTCAGGGCCTGTAAGGTTAAAGTCGCCTCCAATTATGCTAGTGCACGTCGCGCTTGGTACAACGAAGCCACTTTGACGTCTGGTCAGTACTGAACATACATTTAGAACTTCTCCGTTAAGTCAGCTGTAACGTGAATGGCAAGTAGTAAAAGAGAAGCAGTAGAACCGTTATCGACTGAAAACGCCTCATTAAAGTAAGCATTACGTATCCGAGAATTTTCCAGTAAGTTTTACCTTCTGCTTTCAGCTTTGTGCACTGGAAAAATACGATGTCTAGAATGCGCATTTGGGGTATTTGGGGTGGAAATAGAGTATAACTCAATATTTGTGAAATCTTTCTGGGTGCGAGAATCGGCTAGAAGCGGGTTTTGTCGTCAAAAGACTGAATGTGTTGACTTGTAATGCACGCGGTGTTTTGCGATTTACGATGAAATACTGCTCCATCCTGGTCGTAAGACGACCAGTTGACATGTATTCGACATTGTGGCCCGTATCCTATTCGGTGATTCCAACTGGCCGGCCGATTCCGCCTATAGGTGACGTTAGTTTCTGTAGCCACACTTTACTTGGGCACTTCATATCTTATCTCCGCAGTCCCGCAAAAAAACAAAAAACAAAAAAAAAAACACGTTCTTCATTCACACACCTTGCTTCAGATGCATACCCTGGTAGTAACGTCCAATTTTCTCGTGGCAGGCGCCACATTCTAAATTCAGCAAAAAGCCGTCTCAATTCACTGAGATGGCTGCGGGGAAGAAGCCGGCGCAAGCAGAGGCATTTGCAATCTGCTTTCCCGTTCTTCGTGAAAGCGTATGGCCGCATTGACGACGCATCTCGCGTTGCAAGGCGGTGTTGAAGCCCAGCTGACAGGAGGCTGGACTGGGCGGGACAATAAAAACGAAAAGCGTGACTGTAGAAGCGTTCTCTTTCCCTAGGTGTCTCTGACAGGCGAGCTGTATTCACGCAGATGCATGATCGATGTATTCCCTGGGACTCTAGGCTGTCGCCCACAGACGGCGTCGAGAGAAGGGCACGTCGTCTCTGCGCGCCCGACTCTCAAGCGCTCACTCGCAGCACACTGGACACTCGCCACCAGAGCCGCTCCAGTTACTGTTATCGTCATACGGCTCACTGCGAAAGCGCTTTTAGTGGACCACACCATGGTTCAGCTACCCGGCCGGGCCTCAACGGCGCTGCAGCGAAGCCGCCGTGATGACTAGGTCTCGCCGCGAACGTCAGGTAAGGATAGTTATGCCTGGCCTTAACGCCGCTGCTATTAACCAGACAGCTGACGACGCGTTCTCTCGGCGAAGTTTTGCCATATGTGGAAATCACGAGAAATAATGAATGTCAGCGGCAGGAAAGCATGTAACAGCATGTGTATGCCATAAGAGTCCTGGACTATACATTGCCGGCCGAGACAATAAAGCTACCTGCTATACAGCCGTCATTCGGAACTCTCAGAGCCCAAGTCTGAACGAATAAGCTTCTTCTACGCGAATTAGTGTTCCTGACTTGTCGTAAATTCAATACTTTACAGTTACTTTAGGCAGCTACAAGGTTTGAATGTCTGGAGAGAGAAGCGTGCGATTTTAACACACATTCAGCGATAACGGAAGAAAAACGGAGGTGTTGATGTGTCCCTGTCGGCTTCATTCTTGCCCAGTCCACGTCTTGCAGACTGTGCCTTTCCTAAAATAGCGATTCGTACAATTGTGCCTAGGTTTACAATAGGAGAGGTTGTGTTCTGCAATATAATATTTTTCAGACTATTGCGACCAAAATCTGCACCATACAATTACTTTCACTCAACTGCAGAGCCAGATGCGCCAACTGTCACAAGGTCACAATGTCGCTGATGTACCTGTGCCCAGAAGGGCATTATAGGGTAGCCATCAACGGCAATATCATGCGTCCTCATCGTGCTTGCTCCCAAAGTGAGGCGAAACTTAGTCAAAACTTATCTGATCATTTGTAAAGCCATTCTATAATCCTATAAACTACGATCATCAGATCTTTTTCTGTGTTACTGCATCCTTCATACATGATCTCAGTGGCGTGAATAAATTAAAAATAAAAGAAAATCCTTGACTATAAATAAAACATTTCATCTCCGCTGGCTATGCTACCAACAATAATCTGTCACTAAAACACCGGGCTCCGAAACTTGGCTTTGCAATTCCCGGCTTAGCGAGAACTCAGTAGTCTTCTTTGTATTTAAAACTCGCGTGAAGACTAGCTGGTTACACAGCATCCTTGCCTGGCAGAAACAGGGGCCTTCACTGGTGCAATGTTTGGCTTCCAGTCACACCTCTCTGCCCAAGATATGCTCCTACAACTGAAGGAAGAGGTCGTTGAGCAAATATGTCGGTCTAAATCACCAACCGAAACACATCCCTTGACCTAACAATAGACACTTGAAGAGTCCGTCCTTTCGTCAGCCTTATTCAACCTTGTCATGTGAAAGATTTCCGCCAACTAGATTTGATCCCAGGCGCTAATCATTAGCTGCACGTAGATGACATTACCCCATGGGTCACGCCAGTCTCTGACGGTGTCATTCAAGATGCCCAACAAGCAGAGTTTCTCTCAGCTGCTCCACAGGGAAGACAGAGAGATCCTTTTAATGTGCCGCAAAAGATGAGGCCACCTTCTCCTGGCGCCGGGCGTCTAACTCTGGATAGCACTCGCACTTCAACTTTACCACGCTTACGCACTCTTCTCCGCATTATAAGGAAAGATCACACAGCCACCCACACTACAGACCTTATCAAATAGGGCACAGCAATGTCCTCCGGATGGTTGCAATTTTGACGAACTTACATCAGGGACACAAGGAGGCTGATATATATTTCGGCTTTTTCAGGCGTTCGTCATCAGGTCTCTCACATACTCTACCTGATTTAAAATTGTCAGATCTCTAGAGCTAAACCTTGTTGACTTTTTGATTCGCTAAACTTATGAGCAACCACTCATTCTAACGTTATTTCTATCCACATCCCCCGAGAAGCTTCTAAGCCTATGACTTCATAGCATTGCCAGAGAACTAACGCTTGTACAAACCAACCTTGCAAATCAAATGGAGTGAGTGACTCTCAGCACCACAGTACGTCGCCTGCTGTAAGGCCTTAGATATCTATCCCCTACCTACCGGCCAGTACAAAACCGACAGCACTCCCATCAGTCATCAAGTCATCAAGCTCGCGCACTCTGTCGCTGCAGCACAAGCTCCACAAGAGTAGCAGGAACCGTCGTAAACCGCAGTATGTCACAGTTGCCAGTACCGAACTCTCACTATTCAAGTCTTGTCCGCTATCACTGTCGGAGAAAGTATATATATATGTACCAACACGTAAACGACTTGCTCTTGAACACGTAGCCGTAATGCGACTGCTACTAACTGCTGCATATACAGCCGTGCCTTGTTATTACGACCTTCCCTTACACGGACAACACGGACTGTGGGCAGCTCTTGTATGAACCAGACTTATTTCAGTATATATACGCCTCGTTATTATGGAAGCTCGCAGACCGGACAATGAACAAGAAGAGAAAGCACGGAGCCCATTCGGGACCATGCATTTTGTCGCGTTAATATGGGCAGGCTTGAGCACAAAATTTCTAATGCCCGAACTAGATGCTTCATATTCGGAACTTTGAGTGCAGGACATCGTAGTGATGTAGTAAAAGTTTCAAATGACTGAATGATGGCCCTTTTCGGCATTAGTTTCTTGCTTTACAGTGCAGATCTGCCCATTCTGTGCTCTTTTGTATTTTTGGTATCACGAGTGATGGTGAAAAGAACTCTCAGCAGGCTGCGCCACGTAACAAAAAATAAGCAAATAAAAGCGCCGTTAGAAGCTGTCAGCTGACGGAATGCTGAGGCACGATTCGTGAAATTCGTAGATATCGAGGTTTGTAGGCTTACATGGTTTAACGTTCCAAAGTGATTCAGGCTTTGAGGGACGCCATTGTGGAGAGCTCCGCAAATTTCGACCATCTAACGATCTTTAACGTCCACTGACATCGCACAAAGGGCGCGTTGCCTTTAATTCACCTCCATCGAGAAGCGACGGGGTCGATCCCGCGTCCTTCGGTTCAGCATTGAAGCGCCCAAACCACTGAACCATCTCGGCGGCAGTTCATCGTACGCGAGTTGTCGTAGTAGGAGGTAGGGCATTTAGCCATGATACAGCATGAAGCAACGGATAAATGATCTCTGTAGGTGCGTAAGCTGCACCACACTATGTCAAGCATAATGGAAGCCAGAGTAGCTCCCAGAATTATGGTTAGTTCATTTTCACTTGTTACTGCAATGCACAGAAGCAGACCTTAATTAAAGCGTGCTTTTTTTAATGTTGTTATTGCGATTCATTATTGCGAACGACTCACTATACGGACAGTGATGCCCTCGAGCCAAAATGTTCATTCTAACGAGGCACCACTTTAAACATTTGAGCTTCCTGCACTACAACACCCCACACGCTACCCTAATTTATGCCCGCATCGCAACGAATATCCTTTCTTTCATCACACCACCTGGATGTACCGATATCCCGAAACCAGGGTGTACCTACTCTGATAGACCAGTCCAGGCATACGGAAGCCGCCAGCACTGAAATACCTCCCCCCCCCCCCCCCCCCCTTCTTTCTCCCCGGCCAACCCAAACGTCTTACTGCCGAAACAGTGTATTACAACACCATAATCCATCGAGGGACGGATGAGGTGATCAAAGGCCCTTTTCCAGGTATTGCACCCAAAAAGAGCCCAGTACCTGGCTGGGGGAATCTTGCATCCCGTTAGAAAGCCGGTGGTTAACCGCAGGCACTGGGAATCGACATCCGCAACTGCTGAATGTGACTGGGATATGCGCTGCCACAAGGCCATCATTTCAGTACGAAAGATGACTGCGCTTCCGAAGGGCCGCTTTTCCTAGAACATAATCGCTTTGCTGTGTTCATTAAAAGCCTTTAAAAAATGGCAGGGGCGCTTGAACCTTGTTATATGAGCGATAGCTCTGTTAAGCATGGTTTTTATTAGTTTAGGAAGGTTGTACACGGTTTGATGGTTTGAATTATGGGGACGCTCAAGCTTCCCCTCAAAGAGCAGAAGCGATAGCGTCTTTAACGCAGCCTTTTCATTGCGCGAGTTTTATATATTTTCTGTTTAAGTTGATTTTTGGAGCAATGAAGGCGGAGTATCTCTCTTACTTCTCAGTGGACACCTACATTTAATTAGGTAAAGGTCACACCGCCTTTTCATTGTTGGATATTTTTGTATTTTTGTTTAAGTTGGTTTTTGAGAAAAAGAAAGGGCAGTGTCTGTCTCAGTTTTCTTTGGAAACCAACACTTAATTAGGTCGACGTCATTCGGTCCCAGAGAGACGAAATCTATAGTTGTACCGCAAGTAGTGCAGCTTACGCTCTGAATCTCCTAACCCCATGAGTATTTGCGTCGACATATGTGAAGGGGGGGAGTCTGATTTCTACAGCGATCTTATATGCTCTTTCAAGTTCAGCGTCGTGTCAACTGGATTGATGCTAGCGCGGTTTAGTTGCGTTTAGGCAAGCTATGTGTCTATCTGTGTGTCGCCAAGGCAGTGAATATCCTGTCTGCATCGGCATTCTTTAGCCTCTTTTTTGAAGCGAGAGCTTCACTACACCACCTTTTCAAGCCGTCAGCGTCATCGGGGTTTTCACGTTCAAGTGACCTTGACTGATACTGCGCCTTTCTTTTCTTATATACCAATTTACAACGGAAACGAAGGCTTCACTACGCTAGGCATAGCAGGTCTTTGTGTGACACCCAATTTGCCCTTCAAGTGACTTTGACCTAATTAAGTACGAGTGTCCACGATTTCCTGCTCTTCACCCAAATGTATACTGCGCCTTCCTCTCCCCACAACCAAACCTAAACGGAAAGGTAGCTCTGGGTTGTGCGATGTGCGCGCACGTTAAAGGCCCAGAGGTGACCAAATTACTCCATATCCTTCTACTACGGGACCTCTTTCTCTCCGTTTCCACTCCCATCTTCCTCCTCTCAAGTCTTGCAGATACCGAGCCTTTGCTTTCTTATAAGCCAATGTAGGATTGCAAGAAAAAATATGAAAACATTATCTTGACCTGGTGTAGGTGTCCACAATTCCGCGGAGTCTACTCAAAAGCATCAGACTCCTTCCTTTCCCTAACACTTAATTTTAGAAAATAATAATGAAAAAACTACGAATTAAAAAGCGCATGTTAAAGGGGCTATCGCTGCAACACTCACAACTTTCCCTCTATCACGAGGTTCAAGCCATGCTTAAACCCCCGCATTTTTGTATTAGTTATCCTAAGAATCGTTCCTTATATTTGGTTCGTCGTGTTTGTCAATATTTTGAGCCTGTGGCCTCTTTTCCGATACTTTTGAGACCACAATCCTTAGATCCAGAGTTTATCTGTTTCCCTCAGTGGCGGTTCATCCGTTATTAGCGTCCTATTTTCAGGTTTGAATCTTCACGAATGTGTTGAATAAAGAAATCCGCGATACATTCTACCACCTCCTGTAAGCTTTATTTTTCTCTGGTGGACCCTTATATGGTCCACATCACTGTATCCTCCTCCTATAGTGCGTGATTTAAGTCCGGAATGTTGCCTAGTTTTTCTGCAAGAAATTACTGACGAACATTAATGGTGATATGATTTAGCCGTGCGGTGCTCCCTTCTTTGGTGTTCAATTCCTTTCAGGCAGGACGTGCGGACACCTACATTACCTGTTCTACTCTTGAAGAAGGTTTTTATATCTATATAGTTCAGTGTTATTTTCCCGCAATATTGATAGCTCTTCGAGCATCGCCTGATATTGCCGAAAGCTCCCTTCAAGTCTATGGCCAGGACCACGCTCCAGCTGCGGCTTTTGATTCGGCTCCAAATTTTTTGTCTAATAGGACAGTTTAACAAAACTTGAAGATGGGCTAGATGGTGCATTGCAACTTTACTAAAGATAAATCGCACAGGAAGACACACTCAAGAGACGAAGACACAAGACACGCGCTAACTATCATCTGATTTATTTTCAGCAATAGCAGCCAATATATGCTGAAAACGAGACATGCGCAGTACATATCAATAAGAGAAAGACAGAGTCAAAACAATGAATATTACAAAACACAATCACGAAAACTGATCTCTGCCTTCCAGAGCCGCACCGACGTATAGCTGAAACACCTATCTCCCCTTTTAACGATATGAAACGCCTCCAAAAGTTCACGCGCTGTATTATCGCGCGGCCTCAGCCCAGAATCTTAATGTCACCCAGTCGCGGCTCGCACGCAGTGCAGTTCGCGCAATGTGCTGCAAAATTTGTCCCTCCAGTACTTGAAGCCCGCAAATGATCCCCTGTCCGATCATTAATGCAGCGCCCGGTCTGGCCTATGTAAGCCTTCCCACAGGTCAACGGGATCTCATACACGACCCCCATGCAGCAGTTGACAAACCGCTTAGCATGTTTCTTCTTACAACCGCTCGGTTTTCCAACACGCGAAATGCGTGAGCACAGCTCCGCCATCTTCTTCGGAGCGGAGATCACCACCGGCAAGCCATGTCTGCTCGCCATTTTCTTCACATGGTGGGCAACCTTATGCATATACGGTGGTACCCAACAGGTTTAGCCGCATTTCCCTCCGGAGTAAACTTTTTCCCAGACATGGCTCGCAACCGGTGTATTTGTCTACTAAACCTCGACTTGTTTTGACTCTGTCTTTATGTTATTGGTATGTACTGCGAATGGGGGGGTCTCCTTTTCAGCATATATTTGCTGTTATTTCTGCAAATAAATCAGATGAGAATTAGCGCTTGTCATGTGTCTTCTCTTGAGTGTGTCTTCCTGTGCGCTTTATCTTTAGTCAAGGTCTAATAGGACCCCGAGCGTTGATAGGTTTGTGATAAAGGCAAGCATAATAATGAATCTGTAATGAATACTCTGTAACAAGTTGCACAACCTGCTGTTAAGGTTGTTGTTTTTTTTCAGACTTTTCCTAAGCATGAGGCCAGTGATGTGAGTTCTGGCTCTCTAGAATAGGGCTCTACCCTGGTTTGAATATTCTGTTTCGGCTTGCTTAGCCTGCGGGTCTACGTTGGGTTCCTGGTGCTTATTCATGATTTTTGTGATGTTAATTTAGCGTATGGCTCTGAGACTCCTGGTAATCGCGTTGATAGTTTGGCCTTCACCCGGCGCCGTATTTCTTGCGATTGATCCAGCCGCCGCATAGACCTGTTCGTACGGTATGGGACCAAGCGTCGAATTTATCGGTTTTGTTCCCAATGGTACTCCTTCACACAAGGGATGACATGGTTCGCTGCTATGTAGTACCTATTCCAGAGATTTTTTTATAATCCTTCTTCGGTTTCTTCGAATCTGCGGGTCGCTACTTTCAATGTTTTCCCGCATTCTCTTTTGGAGTTTGCCGGGTTCGTGAAGAACCTCGAAGGCCCATGTTTTTGCGCTAATTTTCCGTTCACTGACTGAAGCATTGGGGCTGAGGCATTGGGGCTGAGTGGTGCATTACATACCTATGGGGCTGAAACATGGAGGTTACCGAAAAGAGCTATACTTAAGTTGAGGAGAACGCAGGAGGCCATGGAACGCAAAATGGCCGGTGTAATGTTAAGAGGTAGGAAGCGTGCACAGTGGGTCAGAGAAATAACTGAAGTTACCAACATTCTAGTCGAAATAAAGAACAAGAAATGGGCATGGGCAGGACATGTAGTTCGAAGACAGGATAACCGATGGTCTCTAAGAGTAGCCAATTGAATTCCAAGAGAAGATAAGCATATCAGGGGGCGGCAGAAAATTAGGTGGGTGGATAAGGTTAAGAAATTCGTAGGGGTCGAGTGAATGCAGCCAGCACAGGATCGGCTGTTAATTGGAGGAAAATTGGCGAGGCCTTCGCCCTGCAGTGCTGATGATGAGGGATGCATTTGCCCCCAATTTTCGCTGAGGTGTTATGCGGCGTACTTGTGAATTTCCTCATTTATAGTTTACTAATCGTGAGAGATTCTAGGTTTTCTATTCAGTTTTTCAAGGACCATCTGTTTGCGAAACTCCATCGGATTTTCTATAATTGTTGAAGGTGTTTATCAAGCTCCAGGAACTCTCCAGGATATCATTTATGGTATCTTTGTAATATTTGTGTACTGCGCTGTACATTCCGCTATGTCCTCGATCTGTCCGTCTCCAGGTAGGGCACGCAAAGCATCACAGTTTGTAAATTCGTCCCGCCTGCGTTTCGTTCCGTACTTCGGTAAGTCTTGCGCAGTTTATGTGAAGTATAGTGCTCACTATCGAAATTCAAGCGCGTATTTGTCCAAATGTAATCAGCAACTGCTTTGTCAGGTTCAAGTCTGGACAAGTGCCCATGAATACGTTGTTTCCTGTTCGCATTGGGTAGCTGCCATGGGCGGCGAGTTCCATTTATTTCAGGTGTATTACCTATATATATATATATATATATATATATATATATATATATATATATATATATATATATATATATATATATATATATATATATATATATATATATATATATATGATTCTTCGCTATCTGAGAATCTTGATCGTATACACACGCCCGTTGAAGTCTGGTATTATGATTGCATGTGTTTTTTTTATATATAATACTTTTAATCAGGCTTTGAAGTCCGTTTTATGGCCACTGGATAGGCTCTATACATTAATGATAAAGGTACTACGTCCGTCTTCTTTTTATTGGGAATAATTTCGAACAGTACGTGTTCTATCTCGTCCTGTTCTGTCTCACGCTGTGCTATTACAATTTGCTTGCTGCCAAGCACAGCGAATTCCTTGAATTTTTCGTAAACGACCGAATCGCTGCGAATTACATTTGTCTTAAGATTTGTCTCCTGTAGGGAGATTACGTCTGATATGTCTGCCAGGTTGTTAGCGCGTATTTTGAAGTCGGTTTCCCCCCCCCCCCCCCCCATGCATTCGCGGCAATTCCATTACCAAACCCTAAGTTATTGTCTTGATTAAGTTGTTCTGGACGTTACCATCATGACTAACTAGTGATTCCCCGTCGCTGAAGTCTGTGTTGCGTTGGCAGGCTCGACTCCTTCGGTTTTTGTCTTTGAGTCAGAGTGCTTGCAACGTCTCTACACGGGCTACTAGCTAGCCCTGTCTATTGAATTCTTCCAAAATTTTCTTCATTTGTTGTTGCCTCTGCTGCATTGCATGACTTAGTCTCTTAGACTCTCTAGTGGTGCCTTAGGCGGGTTGTTTGTCGCACGTATCGGTTCGGGCATTAGTTGTGTCACGGATGATGCAGCCCACTGCGTTCGCTTTGTCTCGTGTTTGCCTCTTTCTTTTTCCTAGAGCCTCAGTTTTCGTTTTCATTTTTTTTTTTTGTGGTTGTTAGTTTAGCCCCAAAGTTACAGTCTTTGACTTAATTCCACCAGTCGAGCGTTACGAGGCGCAATTTCTGCCCAGTTCTCCTGTTTCTGCTGCAGCTGTTTCTGTACTTGTGTTGATTTCTTCTTCCGGGGAGTCGGCGTCGCTTTCTTCCAGGCCTGCTACAATGGTGCTTTGTTCCGCTTGGCCGAGTTCGCTCGCGACCGACCTGGACTTGGTGCCGGGATTGGTGCCCGATCCCACTTTCTCCGAGCTGAACCACCTCGGCTGCCTGTTAGCCACGCCTCAGGCTTATTTGTTGTAGATCCTGCTTCTCCGCGGCCCCGGAATGTTCTTTAACTTCGTGCAATTTTTTTCGCCTGTAAGGGCATTTTTCTTCACACCCCTCGCATGTCGTCTTGCACGCGTCTCCTCTTCCTTGGGGTCGACCTCACTACACTTTAGTTCCGGCGTCAGGCAAACGTCAGTTCTATGTATCTGTTGGTCACACAGTTGGGATATTCGTCTCGGTGATCTGTAGGAGAATACGCGGTATTTTTCTCTCCCGTAGAGTATGATTAGGCTTAGAAGCTGGAGCCCCTCGAAGGCAAACATGGCTGTCTTCGAGCTACCCAGAATTCTAGCATGGACGGCTCGAACCCTTGCGTATATCTTTTCTATGTCTTAGCAGACCCTCGGCCGAGGATCCTCTTTACAGCTCTTCGGATCATATTCCCCACAGTTTTTCCTAGCTAGGGTTACTGTCTCAAAAATCGTACGGGGTCGTCCAAGTGCTCGCCGGGCATGCTCACCGTGACAGCATTCGAGCCGTATCCTGCCATAATCCTGAGGTAGCAAATTTCCTGCAGTCTGCCCTCGTTGGCAATTATCCTCTTAAAGTCGGCATGTTTAAAAATGCCTTCGTCGAACCTTTCGAAAAGCCCACTTATGACCTAATCTTGCACTTACCCTTCCAGCGGCGAGAGCCACCGAATAGCTTTTGCACCTGAAAATGGACCGGCGCCGTAAACGGGGACAAGTTACAGTTCCGGGATATTCAATACGCAGAATTTACTAGCGTTAAAATTTCTTATCAATAAATTAGCGAAACCCCCAAGTTGCCACCATGACGCATCCCATACATTTCCTCGTGACTGAGGATGTTCCTGGTAGGGGTGAATTGATCATCGAATTATCGTAACTTACTTTACAGTTTCACTTCTCATTCGGCTAGCTTCATTTTTCAGTGCATTCTGGAAGATGATATGCCACATACGCAAAAAAAAAAACACTCAATAAAAGCAACAATGGCTCGATCATCATAGCGTGCTCGGCGGTGCAAAGATCCGAGAATCCGACCATCATGCCGCTTCCACTTCTTCTCCCACCACCCCTCCCCAGCCCCGCCCCTCTGAAAGAAAGAAAGAAGAAAAGCAATTTTGTTCGTTTAAATGAAAGTCTCTCGGTAAACGAAAGTTTTTCGCGCCAAAGAAGAGCAGATTCAGCAGTAGAGTTTTCGATCACTTCATGTGCGCGAGCATATCCCATTACGCGGAGCTCGATGATTTTGTACATGATTTACGAAACAAATGTCTATATTACAAAAAGCTAATTTGCAAAACATAAAGCCACTGTCTTCTTTTTTTTTTTCAGATCCATTGTCTCAATATATGCTTATAGGTTATCTTTCTCTCTCTAATAGGCAACCTCTTGATGAGGTTGACTGTGCGCCATATAACCGTGCCTAAAACTTCATCAGTCAAGAAATTAGTAAAGCGTTTAATCGCCCATCCTCTCACTAACTTATCCACGTGGACTTAGGAAGACTATAGCTGACACGTGCCTTCATCCGTCGGGTACGTGAGAAGTCTCGGAACGCGACAGTGCTCATTTGTCGAGAAAAAAAAAAGGAAGAAAGAAAGGCCAGCAAGGTAATGCAGGGCGGAAAGCCTGGCGCAATATACGCGCGACTGAAAAAAGGCTATCGCAAATTTCATGCGTTCGCGCACGGATTATTTAAAACCTATTTTAGGTCACGAAAAAGAAATTTGCCAACGAAGAAATTAAATTTAAAAAAATGACTACTTTCTAATGAGGACATTCATTAATTAAAACACCGCCACTTCTCTCTTCCCTTTCGTGATCTTCCTAGGACGTGGTATGCGGCGGTCCACGTGAAATTCGCACAAGGCGAGCTGCGAGGTGTCGTATAATCTCGGTTGAAAATTAATTGTTCTTAGTCCTCAGCTTCGTTGCTGAAATTGAGCCTTGTCTTCATTAGAGCACAGATGACTCCTTCGACCTTGTAAAAGGTTGAGGTAATTACACCGTTTTCCTCATCACGCCAGTCTAATCCTAAAACCGACATTTAAAAAAGGACGATACGACGAGAGTACTTTGTAGTGCTGAAGTATATGCGGGCTTCTGTGCTGTCCTGAGGCAAACCTGTTGAGACACCGTAATGAGAGCTCTTGCCTCACAGCGAACCTTTGATATATATATATATATATATATATATATATATATATATATATATATATATATATATTGCTGGTATATATATTCGCTGGTTTCCTTAACCAAATCTAATCTATAAGTGAAGGCTCAATATATATATATATATATATATATATATATATATATATATATATATATATATATATATATATATATATATATATATATATATATATATATATATATATATATATATATATATATATATATATATATATATATATATATATATATATATATTGAGCCTTCACTTATAGATTAGGTTTGGTTAAGGAAACCAGCGAAGTCTCTGAAAGAAAAAGTACGCTAATGGCGGTCACGACATCTCTGCCACCTGGGCCTAAATTTAAAGTGGGTCTTCGACTTGTGAACAACGAGCTCATGGCTCCTCAGAAATGTACCCCTTTCGATATAAAAGGCCAAACATGCAACTTCAGCCAAATGTCCGGCGCCGCTTCCAGTATACCGTCCTGAGCGCTAAGGAAGGGACCAGTCGGTCTAATCTTTAAGCAGAACGGACACAAAAGAGAAAAGCGCGTTTACCAATTTTCAGGGGAAAAAAATCTTCAAGTAACAAATGAAGACGGTGTCAACAGAGCAGGCCACGTTTCATCTTGTTTTTTCTTTCCCCCTTTCTTTTTTCCTAAGTTGAATAATTGTTAGTTGGTTCAGCTGCGTCTATCGCTGTGTTCTACCGCCCGAACGAAAGGAATAGAACCTAATAGTGGCGTAATTGCCCTGACTTTCTCTGTCATCAGCACCAATCCAAAATGTGGGCAGAAAAACGTTATCGCTAAATGCTAGAACAGCAACATCTGAACAAGGAGCGCGCAGGGAGTTTATTAAGCACTTCCACGCAGCATTTTCCCACTACCATAGTGAAAATGAAATTAACTATCGCAGACTATATCAGCCTCACGTAGAATCACTGTTGTTGTGCCTGTCCCATTTCAGCTGTCTTTTTTCGAGTTGCACCCGACACTGGCAGCGCCTGTTATATCAAATTCGAATCTGCCCACTTAATGCAGAGTGTACTGGCAGGTACATCCAGGATAACCATGCGTGACCTACCTTTGTAAGATTTTAAATTTGCAAGGCTTACTGCGCTTCACACTATTGGTTAACCTTCATAGAATCAGCCGAGTCACTCTTCAGCAATCCATCACTTTTATTCCCATTTTGATATTGGACACAGCCGACAACCGCTGTAGGCTGGCAGTGCTAATAATAATCCGTAAATGAAACTAAATACTGAGAAAGGAATAAAAAGTTGTTTCACATTATTAAAGTTTCCTGCTAGGCCATTCAATATTTAGTTTTTCTTTTTGTTTTTTTTTTTTCCTTTTTTTTTTTTAGGCAACGTTGCAGAAACGAGGTTGTAAGGGAAGAAACGGCGCTATCCCGCATCTCTGAAAGCATTTTTTTAAATGCTTGTTTAAAAATATCCGACCGCGAACAAAAAGTTCTATGGACACATTTTCGGTCTAGACGGGAGGGCCAACGTGCCGCTGTCGTTGCTTTTATCAATAAAGATCAAAGGTGCATGCGTGCGCCTCAGGGCACGTGGCTATTAGCTTTGCTATTAGCATATTAATGTTTGCTAATAACAGTAACCATTCAGTTTGTTGTAGCTTAGTGGAAATGGCTCTAGTCTGCTGCTTTAAAGCAATTGAACATCCAATGCGTTTTATGGAATGAAGTCTCCGTACAGTGTATTTTAAGGTTCCCGACTCAGGTTCCGGCACACCTCTCATTATTCATCTGTGCCAGCTTTCTTCACAGGGAAGTACTTTTGCGTCCGAGACAGTACTGAGCTTTGTCACTCCAAATAAAGTGGCCGTGGTATAATTCCTTCTGATAATAGCGACATTTCAAAGCCCCAATTCATTACTGTGATAACCAATACGATAAAGTGAAATTTGCGTTCTGTACACTTCATTACGCGTCCATATAATATGATCGAAAAGAACAGAGCCTATGGGAGTGTAATAGCCAAACTTGACTGCTTCACCGAATCGCGGCAGTTATTAAAAATTTTGAGTCCTCACACACTCCAATTAGTTAAACTCCGCACGATAGACAAATTGAGCAGTCTTGTGAAGAGCATAAAGCCCCTTCGCGAAAACATCATCATGCATGTGTAATGCTGCCTCGCAGTATACGCCCAAAAAATACAGCATCATCGGCTGCCGTCGCTTTCTGTAAATAATTTTTAGTACTTCGATGCCGTTTTACTCAAATAGCTCATCCAGACGGGTGAAGACGAATTTAACAAACTTGTTGCACGTTAGACGTAGAAATGCTGCATGTTATGCGGCGCTGCTGAACAATTATAACGAGCGAAACGATATACGAGTCAAGAAGCTCCTATGGGAATAGAAAAAAAAAAAAAAAAAAAAACACACACAGTGAACATCTCCACTTATTTAGTCTAAAATAATGACGCAGATTGCTTCAAAAACGGGTAGCACTGCGCAAAATACAACAAGATAGCGTGCGCACCATCGGCAGAGGCATGCAGGTATAGCGCGCGTGAAAATCATAGCCGTCTTTTTTGCCAGGTAGTTCATGTTGGATGTGAAAAACGAGCTCACGTTCTTGTGGCGGAAGATGGGGGCGATCTTTGGTGGACATTATAAATATGAGTCCAGATCGTTTGTTGGAAATCTTGGGAATTTTCCTTCTTCCTATAGCGCTTTCTAAGACCGGAACCTTGGTAATTCATAAATGAATTTGCGTCCGCACATTCTTCCTCAGCCGGGCAGGAAGCGCGAGACTAGGTGGACAAGAGGATCCTGGCAGTTAGCTCGTATTTTCTGTTTGCTGACGACAGAAACTTGCACAGAATTCAGCTAGAGCGGAAAAGTATATCTCTCTCGCCTCCCGCTGTTGCGGTATGATCTAGTGCCGGCCGGCGCGCCACGATAGATAAAAAAAAAAAAAAAAAAAAAAAAAAAAAACCAGTGCAACCGACAACAGCAAAGTGAAGCTCTCTAGCAGTATCGAAGGGAATCATAAAATGACTGCCTTCTGCGAATCGGGTTCCCTCAATGTACTTGCCTAGGCGCGAATATGCTGAGACACAGTGGCATCCGTCATGTGAAGCGGCTAGTGCATGACATCGTACTGGAGGACAGTGCACATCTATAAAGAGAAGCGGGGGCGCAATGATGAAGGCGGGACGGAGGTTCTGCTTATCTAGAACGCGAAGCGGTAGCGAGAGAGTGGCGAAAACTCCAAAGAAAAAGGACATAAGTCTGAATTCAAGAGACAACACTAGCTCATTCAGTGGCCGTAATCCATAAGGAGCAACTATCCATTATCTCTTTCATCTGGTGTGGCGTTAGCATAATGGCAGTATCTGACGAAAGCAGCCAGCGGCCAGGCACAGGACTGAAGAGGTAGCGAATCTCGCCGTCGATGACAGCCATCACCACTCGCAGCGCTCACTGGCTAATCACTGGCACCTTCTTGCAGCTGATGATGAGGCGTGGTCTTCAATCTTCCAGCGCTCCGGTCGTTTACCACACAGTACGCTTGAAACCCGCGCTTTCTTCACCAAACGGTCACTAATGCCAGACGACCTATTTGATCCGAAATGGGAAATGATAATCAGCTCTCGATAGAATACGACCCACGATGTCCGTGCGACCAACTGAAAACGTATTGCCAATGCGGAAGGAGCCAATCGCCACTAAGTGTGGACGGGGTTCGCACACTCTCAAAGAAAGTTAGCCTAAGTGTCGCCAGTGCATTAGATAAAAAGGCGAGGAATACTGGCAGCTTTTAGTTTTGAAGCTATTCCGTCACTATTACTACTCTGCCCGGATCTCACCCGACGTACTGGTTGTGCAGCAAGGCGCTCGAGAAAACGGAGGGAGTACCGGCAGAAGGAACAAAAATAGCTGGCAAATGTATAACCGGTCTCAAAATTCGGTGCTGTTGTTATTCATATTGCTCACTGCTGGCACCTCCTCTCGGCAACAAGAAACACCGCAATGAATTGTGCGTGCGTGCGTGTGCGTGCGTGTGCGTGCGTGTGCGTGCGTGCGTGACCAGCTTCAGCAGCGAGGCCTATAGACACCTAAGTCAGCACAAAGAGGATCCAAGTGCGAGCTAGTATGTTTGACTTAGCGTAAAGAAACGACACATTCGCTCTCTAGCAACTGTTTGATCGAGTTGCTATTAGGCGCCTGAGCCGCCTATGTTCATCGTCGGGACTCCACACTGTTACCCTCTTTCTATAATGCCAGAGTTACCTGTGTAAAACGGGCGGATTGTGTTGCTTGCTGAAGCACTGGCACAGGAATAGGGCCGATTCTATTCTGTCGCCCAATTTAAGCATAGTTCCATTCAGTGCGCCGAAATCAACGTATAGTGAGCGTATCGCGGTAGCTGCTGCAGAGCAGAAAGCGTGGGAGAGTTTTTTTTTTTTTTCTTTTTTTGCCATGATTTCGTGCTAGCGCCCGCGTGTCAGTGGCAAGAAGTATAAACTCTCCTTTCAGGTGTTCCTGAGAACGCCGAGTGCTGTTCCGTAGCGCCGACCGGACGGAACGTCGGTACTTACGGCAGCTTATAACGTCGCAAAGTTGTACGCAGCTTAACAGCGCAACTATTCTAAATAATTTTCACGCCATGTAGTTTATCGTTCGGTTTGCATTAGAAACAGGCACTGACCAGAAAATGTCTTGCATAACAAAAACGACAGCGTTAACAAAGAGGAGTCCCGATATTGTCCATCGGCGTTATGCGTCGCTGTCGAAAGCACCTAATTGTTCACCCCTCACGAATACATATGCACCGCGTCTGTATTCTGTTCGATGAGAACTCTGGCAATTTGTACTCATACTTTTCCCTGAAGTTCAGCAGATTAGTGAGAGGAGGAGAAGGAAGGTGAGGAGGAAAGGCAGGGAGGTTAACCGGTAAAAAAAAAAAACGGTTTTTTCTTCCAGGCACTGTTCCACTTTATGAAAAGCACAGGATTGATCGAAAGGCTATGATTTTGCTGTTATGTTACGTGATACGACTGTGACGTGATGTGATGTGACTGTACTGACTTCACCCATCTCTCTCTTACCCACTTTTATATCCATTCACCCCTTCCCCCCAATGTATAGTAGCGAGAACTGCCAAAGAAAACTAACGAGGTGAGGTTTTTACAGTAGTGTCGAGGCAAGTGCGGAAAATTGCAAGGGACCGTAATAAATGCATTGATAGGAATAGACTAATCTTCCGTTCTGAAGCAAAACATTTCGCTTCTGAATTTAACCCTGCGTTCACAAAGGGCAATTAAGACTACCGTACAAAACCAGTGGAGTGCATCTTAGGCGAGGAATTGAAAATCGAAAAAAAAAAAACATTGCAAGCCTCCCGAGGAGTGCTCGACAGAAAAATTGCTAGTGATAGTGCAGTTTGACATTATGCGAAAAAAAAAAAAAACAAATTGCGTTCAAAAACGATTTCTCAAAATTCCTGCATAAGGTCTGGGTATGGATGTATGGAGGGGCAATGGCTCGATAGTCAACGCGGTCTACGAGCTTGAGAAGCCACAATAGAGGGCTCCCGGGTTCATTTATTCTTCCTGGGGTTCATTGACGCATTGATATATCATCGTACCGAAAACTGCAAATTTTAATATAGGCCCGGACAAAATGCGGCTGCTGCCGCCGGGACGCGATCCCGCGACGCTGGTCTACGCAGCCGAATGCCAATGTTACTGAGCCACCGCAGCCGGTAAGCTGGCTACGTGGGCTTCTCTGGAGGAAGCGTTAGGATAAAATTGATTGCATTCACTTTTTTCCGGCGCGCGGAACGTTGGACAGCGCGGTCGTGTCCTAAGTCAAAATGCTAGCGATTGACACCGATTAATATCTTTCCTCTTCACCAGGTTGCCGAGAGGTGGCGTCATTTCTTCATCAAAATAAGGGGAGTGATAGCTCACACAAATAATGAGAGAGGGGGGGGGGGGGGGGCGACGGGGGAGGTGGTTGCTAGCAATGAAACTAGCTTCCCGCATGCGCTCGTCTCAACCCTCAATGAAAATCAGGAGAAACGTAGCATATACGCAGCTCTTCCCAAGCGGGCAGCTTTATATACTCTCAAAAAACGCGAACCACCAGATATTATCGCAGAATGGAGTGCACTGCATTCGTTTACACGATGTCGAGCTCTCAAAGATAACGTAAATGCAGCCTCGGAACGCGATACTCGGCTACTCGGCTTACCCCGCGGCGCTGTCATCTTAATGAAGCCCGAACCTTATCCTTTCGCTGCATTCTTCAGGACTTTTGTTCTATCTGCATATAGTGGTTCCCCCCCCCCCCCCCCCCCTTTATTTCTCTCTCTCTATTTTTTTTTTTTTTTGAGAATTTATGGCAGTCATTCCAGTTCGTTCTATTGAACTGAGCTTAAGTATTTTCTTTTCACCTCTCCTACCAGAACCCTCTTCGTAAAGCGCACCACATTTCTCGTTTTCCATCTGCTTATAGCACTTTGGCGGAGCATTTTTTGCTCGCGGAACGCGGCTTTGGCCACTACATTTATTCTGATTATATGAGGATTCGCGCGCCTCAAATTTCAGCGCAGTCATCCTGCAACCTGACTGATTTGATTTTTTCTGCTCTAAGCTCACTAAAACTCAGTCGTTGAATGCATATGCGCAGGGCACATCTGCCGTGCGAGAAATTGAAGTCAGGCTGATTGCACTGAGCAAATGTACTGCAGGCTTCACTTTTGCGTGTGTGTTTTTTTTATATATATACGCATGTTTATAACAGCTATCCGAAAGACGTTGGTGTAGCGCTGATACTTTAAGTGCAGTTGTTCCCAAATGAAGAAAATAAAAAAGCGCTCAAATAAAGGAGGAAGAGAAGGGTAGATTTGTGCGTACAACTGGCCACGTTGAACACTGAATGGAGATATTTAAATTTTTTCCACGTAGCGACGTGTGTCGCGAAACACGAAGTTCCACCGGGTAGTGATGCTAGAAACTCACGACGGTATGTTTGTCAACAGCTTGTGATTTTGTCATATAACTTGTTCTCCGCGACCTGCAGACCCAGCGTGAGCAACAAGCTCGCTTTTCTAAGGATGGAAAAACAAAAGCGAAGCTATTGAAGAAAGGGGGAGGAAGAGGAGGGGGGGCGAAATTTTGCGGCCAGAGGACCGGTCACCCCTTACGACTGCCACAAATTTACGTTCGCCCTTATATGACAAAAAAAAAAAAAAACGTCAACAAAGAGTTTATTTTGGACCGCGATAGTACACGCCGTTCCTCGGGGTGCTCTGATAAGAAAGCTGAAGAGCCGTGATAAGAAAGCAGGCAATGTGGCTGTAACAGTGGCTGTAACGAAATTCCCTCATTTGTGTACACGGTGATGATCGCATAGAAGTCATATGACCAAGAACGGCTGATCACAGAGCCCCCATAGGTTTCTGCTGGGTTTCTGTAGGGTTATAACGCCATTACAATGCCAACGTCGGCAAAACATTATATGATGTCCTTCGGCGAAGGAAAACAATCGAGTTGAAAGGGACAAAAAAGCAAGTAGCCAATTACTAGAATTGAACCTCCGACCCTTCGGTCCCGAGCCGGCAAAGCTGCCCCTACGCGTCCCCTCAATTTTTTTTTTTTTTTTTGCAGAGGCATCTTTATTTACTATAATATGTACAAAGCAGGGTAAAAAATAGAGAATAGGATGCAAAAATTGCAAGACACCTAATTGTGCTTCAGGAAGAACGAGACTATTAATACATGCCTAACCCTCAGGAGGTGATGAATGATCAGACAGACTCCATGCTTGGACAGCAATGGCGCAAGGGAAAGGGAGGTATCACAGAAAGCAAATTGGGTTGCATTCGCTGACAGCTGTGAACGGTTGGCCTTATAGTTGGAAAAGAGGCGAATACGGGAAAGTCGGAACGGTAGATCAAGGTTTACAATCTAGGAAATCCCTACATGAAACACTGTTAAGGGCAGGTTAATATCTCGATGACAGGAGAGAAAATCTGAGGCCGATCGTAGGGAACGGGATGAGAGACGGATGGTATCTGGTGAGTACCTTTGTTGGCAATGACAAAAGAGAAGTGTGCGAATAGTCTGCTGCTCGCCAGGGTCGGGCTCTTTTCTCAGCACGTGTTTAAAGGATGAGTTTGGTGCGTCTTAAATTCAACTGATTCGTTTCGACCGTGAGCCAGCCCAACTTTCAGTTGCGAGCCCGAGTCCAGGGTGTGATGCGTGCACACTTTTCCCTCAGCTTTGTTTACAAAGCGCCGCCAGGCTCGTTTGGGAGTGCACCAACACTCTATCAGATCGGTCCGCGCCTTCCAGAGGGAGAGCAACTTTCGTTAAGAAGGGATAAGCGGAGACCTTTTTAAAAGTACTTTGCCTCACTGCGTGAAAATGGCTTGCATAAACACGAGCACCTCGGACTGTAATGGCAAACGGATGTAGCTGCAACGTCACAAGGTCACAAGGCGCGAAAATTCAAAACTGAAGAACATCCCGAAGTATACGATTGGCCCGGTCCGACCGCCGAAATTTGGAGGTATACACAAAAGTTTTAAACAAGGTACGTGTTATCGTGTTCCCTCTTAAGAAGTCGAAAAGTATCTCCATATTTTTTAGCATAGTAGACACAACTGATAAGCTTTCAGTCACAAAGCAGACTACAAGAAATCAATTCCCAACAGAACTTGCTCTTTCCTGCAAACGAAGTGATCATCCGAAACTCACGTCTAACACCTTCCGCACAGGCGTTGAAGGACATTTTTATGCATACTTCACACCCAATGGCAGCTGTGCACTAAGGTGAATACAATGTCGCACATTGACGCTTTCCTACGTAGCGACATTTCTTCTCGTGATGTGCGCTGCTTGTCTCGAACCACATAGCCTTTGCGAGAGCAACTTCTCTAAACTCTACGATTGGAAATGTGAAAGGGAAAAAACAAGCTGGCAACCGTAGCCGGCGAGAAAGTAGCACTATCATAAAAAGTAACCAAGCACTTGCTGTCCATGCTCATAAAAGGCGAGCAGCCGCAGACAAAGAAGTAGCAAGATGAAAGACGTACACCGGCCGGCCGAGGCAGGCAGGTAGCGGAGGAAAAACTAACATTCCTCGGTCAAGGTATATGGCACATGAGGCGCTGGCCATGGCTTTTACGCCACACGAACATAGTTATTTCTTCACAAAAGAAAGCAATGTATGTTTCAACAAAGTATGCGCAACCAAAACGGTTTTAGAACCAGTAACTACACCGGTGTCTTGTAGTGGCAGAAATCGTAAATGTGGAACCAACTATTCTTCGCCTAATTGTGCCTGTCGTGACTATCAAACCTGGCACTTATGTTCCACTCCTCAATTTCATGTTGGTGGCACTTGGTTCTAGACCACTGTCGAATCCAGCCAGTACAACCCCTGTAACTTGATCTTGTCGCAGTTGCTGCATCGGCATGCAGTTATCAAACATTGCCATTTGATAGCTGCGCCAATACGCAGTAAATCAATGGTCCTTGGACTTTTCTTGCGCCAGTGCGTCCTCCGCAGGAAGCCAGGCAGTCCAGGAGTGCTCACTGGCTAGGTGAAATCATCGCTTTCGAAGGGACGCGTGCATATCTCCGAATAACACTTCGCTCTTCTTTCTCTATGAGATAACGGTAAAATGTACTGTGAATTAAATAGCCTCTGACTAACACGGGCTAGATTCCAGATACGTATACGACTTTCTTCAGATAATTTAAGCGTATGCGCTAAATATCCTGTTAGCCACCGCCGAAAGAGTTGCAGCGATATCGTGGGCATGTGTCTCACATATTTGGCGACTGTTGGCGCGACGCCAGGCCACGGCAACGGTGCTGTTTTGACGGAGCGAGCTGTATACCCATCGCGTAAAATTAACCAGGGTTTAGCTCCCCTTAAACCGATTATGACGTGCAAAATCGCTGTTTGGCATGACTTGGAATGGTTTTGCCTGGCGGTTTGGCACAGCGAAACTGGCGCACAGTTTGTCAAGCAGTTGAAATCTATATTTGGCTGGTTTGGTTTTCAGGAAAACGAAAGGTGGGGAAAAGGAATGTCGGTGGAGACCTACATTACAGTTAACGGTGTACAACTGGAGGTACGTATGTCGTTGATTCGAGCCCTGTCGCAAACTAGCCTAGCATTTGACAAGAAGACGGACGCAAAACGAGAAGCGAAATCGTATGACAGCAACCCCGAATGCTGCACAAACAACGTTCCGCCACAATTTTGATGCTAAATCACGTCCGTATCTTCTCCGACACATGTCTCTCAATTTCGTGGTTACGGCCACAGCTACGCCTTTCTGACTTAACGAGCTGCATACGTTACCGCGTAAGACCGCAATGCATCTCAGTTCTACGCGTTCGGTTATATAATATGTGGACCGTGATGTAGGCAGCAGCCTGCACTGAGATGAAGAAGTCGTAACGCTGTAAATATTTAGCTTTCTTTTTCTTCAACGCGAAAACATTTTTTCGCTCATGAGTAGCACGGGCAGAAATTGTGGACGGAGCGCGTCCACACGAACTGCGTGTAGCGAACAAATTTTGATACCTCTATAGCATTCACGAAAACTGTCGATATTTGATACCTCTATAGCATTCACGAAATCTGTCGATATTTGATACCTCTATAGCATTCACGAAAATTATCGATATTTAATACCTTATAGCATCCAGAAAAAATTATCGATGAAAGATTTTATTCCATGGGCAGTAAATTAATCGCAGCAGTCGTCTCAAAAATGCGTTTCAGAACATTTGAAATATGATTTGTGTGGAAGCTACGTGACTGGACTTTGTGGGAAAATTGTCCAATGGCAATAACAGGCATACAGTATGGGCATTAAGTGCAATCATTGATCAAAGGTTTTCCCCACAAAGCATTGACAAACTCAAACGCTTTTTCTGACAGCATTTTTTGCACAAGAAAAATAGAGACACTTTTGCAACGGGGCCAGAAAACGATATTATGGGCTCTTAATCAACGCCCCCTAATCAGCATCGATTATTTTATATGCTGTCCAGCTGCGTCTCGTTTAGTTCTTTTTTTCTTTGCCGGGAACATATTTTTCACTCCCGCAGCTCTACGAATCACCTAGTTAACCTCCCTGCTTTTCTATTCTATTTCTCTCTATACACCCCAAAGCGCGAAAGAACCAATGTCAAACGACAGGAACCTTGTCGACAGTCAGAAGGGCGGGAAAGTTTGCCACAAAGAAAAGATCATCGCAGAGACCCAGAGAACTGAGAAGGCGTGCGAGGCCACCGTTCACCAAGAGAAAAAAAACTTCCATTGTGTTGGTGGATAATTGGGAATAGCCGGGCTATTTACATCCGCAGAAGATAGGTGATGGGAGGCCATGGTTAAGCTTCAGGAAGCTCGACCGGCGGATGGCGCTCAAGCTTCCTTTGTGATAGGGTAATCATTGCATGTACTTCTGCTTGAAGAAAAGGATAGCCGCCGGCCAGACACGAAAAAGAAAGGCCGGCCGGCCGGCCCAAGGCATGCGCAGGACTTTCTTTGTTCCCCCATGACGGGTTTGGCAGAAACGTGTGACTAATAAAACAAAACAGCTAAGAAAAACCGCAAATAGAACTAAGCGCCAAATAAAAGTGAGAACGAACCAACTCTAACAAAGCCGTTAGAGGGCCGCCAAGACAACAGCCGCTGCAAGTACGTACGTTCGTGTGTTGCTCCCTGAGACGCGGATGCTGCAGGCGAGTGCCTGGCTGCATGAGCGCATACTGTACGTGTGTGCACGCACACACGCACGCATAAACGCTAAGTGCTCGGTGGGCAGGCTGCGGCGAACAATCAAGGATAGGTTAGCTACGCCTCATCGCATGTGCCAGCACGTGCTTAGGCCAAATGGCAAAGGGGTGTCTACGGTATGGTAATCATACTGTACCTGCCGGTACGAGTTGATGTACGTCGTTGTGGAACCCTTCTCACATTATTTCGCCCTGCAGTGTAATGCAGCCTTATCTGTGCGTCTCGCCCTTAATCTCGAGCGTTGAGAGTTCAATGAGATATTAATGTAACGTAGTTTTATTGGTACCTTCAGGTCTCAGGTAGACAATAGCCTGTGCACAATAGCCAGTCGGAACTGGCTAGCGTATTTTCGGAAATGTGATTACTTCCTTTAATTGATAATTTTTGCGGGTTGTTGTTATTACTATCGTCATCCCTCCGTTAGATTCGTAGCTAGAGGGACTATTCAGTTACTACACTTGGATTTCAAACGCCGCGAGTTTGGCTCCATAACCAATAACCAGCCAGACAAGGCACTGAAAGAGGCGCGTATCTTTATTCCATGAACACGGTGATGTGTGCGATGGAAAGGGACATTCTTACAACTACGCTGTCTTCCTTACGTCATCGCTTTGTGTCAGATGAAGTTCGACCCTCCCCTTCCACGGGGAAGTAATTTGTTTTGAATGATTGCTACGCTTCATTTCGAACGCGATTAGGGAATACTTTAAGCACGGAAAGAATTATATCGGGAGGGGTACCTCAGAGAGGTGTTTTTCTCCTACGTTTTTAACATTCTGATGGCTTGCCTTCTCTACACACCACAGAAAAATCTCAGGCACGTATTTATGTCGATATATGCAGACGACATTTATTTTTGGTTTATCGGCTACCAACACAAACGCCTAGCCTTGGCATCTCAACAGGTCCTACTTTCGGTAGAAAATTGCCTCCAAGGTGTGGGATTGCAGTTATGAGTGTAGAATCCCGGCTCTATCCTGCTTCCAGATACAGGCAGATGTCAAGCGCGGTTCAAGTTAGAACTTCGTCAGTGTGGTATTCAGCAAATTGATCACACGCACTTCATGGGCGTCGTTATCGACCGCGTCTTCAGGGGTGAATAACTATGGACTCGCATCTCAATGTGATGCGTAAAACCACCGGTGAGCAATGGAAAAATAATTCGGCCTCAATAGTCAGACTTACGAAGCCTTGGCGTTGAGTAGCACAATGTACAACTTCTTTTAATTTCTCCGTATGCATTGCAATTCGAATGTCCCAAAATACCGCTCAGAAAACACCTCACGAGAAGAGCCCTTAGAGTTCCGCAGGCTGCTGCGAACAACGCAGTCCTTCGTGCGTCACTGTTGAAAGCACTTAGCGTAATCGCTTGTCTAACGTTATTAATGCAACTGGCTCCCCTCGCAGAGACGGTAAGCGGGCGGGGTTTTCTACAGCGGCTCAAAAGATAATCCGAGTCGCGGGCCTCCTTGATACTATAGCTTTCAACTTTCGAAGACGAAGTCAGGCGATTGAAACCACCCTGATTATTGCAGAGTTTCGAATGAAGGTTGCATCCCTCACGTTCGTGCTAAACGCAGTTCTCCTTTGTCACGAACACGTTCGGTCATGCTCGGACATTTTTGGAATGTAGAATATCATCGTCACCTTCATGTTTTCACTGCTGGTTCTGCAGACAAGGAGCTATAGGTAGCGGCGTTTTATATTCCATCTTTCAATACGACCTGGTCTACGCCTTACCAGAGCCAACTCCTCTTTACCTACAGCTGAAAACGTCGTTGAGGTGGGCTTACGAAATCTAGGGTCTTGTACGGCGCAACCTGATCTCATCCATGGCGTACACAATATGTGCCCTTCCGAAGCTCGGACGTTGTAGTCCCTCTACTGGGATGCATCTTACCTGTCTGGCTTGGTGCATGATCTACATAGCAAAAGCTTCTCTGTACGTTTCCAATGGGTTCCCTCACACATAGCTGTCCCGGGCACTGAAATGACGGACAATCCCGCCCATGGACCGCTGTCTGGGCATCCATCATGAAATGCCTTTGAGGATATCAAGAGAACCTTAAAAGAACCGGCGCTCAGCCATTCAAGTACCCTGGGGAATTCACCAAACATGCGTTACGTGATCAAGGGGCTGAGAAGTCCTCAAGCTACTTTATTATATCGCATTCACAAGGTTTCTGGGTCGTGGGTGCACGAGACAGGCCTGGAATAGTCTGCGCTATATTCGTCTTGTAGCGTGTACGGATATTTAGAACATTATATCGTGTGGCGTCCTGCTCACAACATTTATAAAAAAGGCAGAAGCGCCACCTAGTTCTCCTCAAGACATTATTTACCCCAGCGGCAACCAGATGTGTAGGAAGGAGGGTTCTCAACCTCCCCTAAATTCCCTACGAGGCTAATCCGGACTCGGAACGGTGGCAGCAGCAGTTATTTCGAGTGACTGCGTACTTGGCGAAGCACATCTGCCAGGTCACCGATATGTGCCTTAATTCCAGACTTTAATTACTACCTACGTGTTTCTACGGTTCAGCAGTTGTCGGAAGATTTCGCAAGGCTTATTCCACCAGTACCTAGCAGCCACCTTAGCCTTAACGTCGAAAAATGAGCTGCACGTCTCCCCAACTTCATCGAAATCTCTTCTGAAGGCGCATGCTTTCTGTGACACATCTTAATTTTGTTGATAAATTCTTACATTCCCTGCAAAGGAAACTTAACTGCAGAGATGCAAGAAAGATACCTGCCCCATAGCCCAAGTCCACGGCTAAACCCAGTACAAGATGTGGCCAACGTACCACCCATAAAGTATAGTGAAAGTAAAAGTTGTGAAACCCTTTGTTCAAGTGAAGGTAAACCAATACCCAGCTCATTATTTCCACCAATATTTGTTTTACCCGATGTCTCGAAACAAAGTTTGTGCCCAATCAGTTTGATTGGCCTTCCTTACAGCATGGCGTTACAACAGTACGAAAGACTACCCCAGTCTCTGTTCTGCCACAAAATTCCTTCTTGGAGTCCAATTAGGCTTCCATTTGTCTGGCATTACTTCAGTTGGAACGACTGCTTTTGCCGTTTGCTGCTTCTCTGACGTTTATCTTGGAAAGTAAGCGCATTAGGACGATGTGGATTCAAGTTGGCATCTAGCATAATACTGACCAAACTCAAGTTTAATGAAAACGACTGAATAACGCTAAACGACGGGACGGAAAATAACTACGCTGGTGGCTGTGTTGTTCTTTAAGCTCTGTAAGTCCTTAGAGAGAGTTTAGTGCTTGTACACAGCCAAATACGAAAGAATGCAACGTTTTCCGATCAGTGGATCCATGGAAGCCGGAATTGCAGAGAAATAAATTCCTAACGTGCGCGCAATTATTATTCATCACCCTTACCTGTAATTCGTTCTTGATGTCTCATCAATTCGCAGAAAAACCGAGCTGTCAAAGCGGTATGAACGGAATTAAAGCGCGGGAAGTTTGCAACCACACTCGGACATACACGAAATCAGTGGTGCACGCTGTTTTAGCAAAGCCAGCATAATTACATCGGCGAACACGGTTTCATTCTGTCATCATTTGCGGCGCACGCTCGAGAATGTTTGATTAAGGCAGGCGCCATGGAGAAAACAAAGAGGGCCTCTAATGGTCATTAGCCTTAAGTTTACGCCGTGCTTCACTCAGACATCAAACAATGACAGTGATGAAGCGGCACCATGCCTGCATTTCATATATATATATATATAGCACCGGACGCGTTATTCGGAGGTCGTGGGTTGTTTTTTCTTCTACTTTGTGTCTAATTATCTTCCCCTAAACAGATTACATTACTAATTTCTGTGATTATCCAAGTAAACATCAAAAAAAAAAAGACATAAAGTACCATCCCCAACGCTTTCCTTGGCCTCGCCGACTGTTGGCTTCTTTCCTTCATATATATATATATATATATATATATATATATATATATATATATATATATATATATATATATATATATATATATATATATATATAATCTTTTCCCAATGCTCAACAAAGTCTGGCTGTTTACAGCGGGACTGCAGGCAGCAAATAGCAGTACTGTGGCGCGTTTTAATGTATTTTGCCTAAGAAAAATTACCACGTAGCTACCATCTTCTTGAGGCTGTTACATTTTGGTGTGTGCACCCCTCGGTGGCGTTGGCCTGGCGGCTCCGTGGACGGCGGACGGCATCAAAGGTGCCAGCAAAGACGAGGCGTCTTTTAACGAAACAACCTTTACTGCAACATCATGAAGAAACGGGCAGTGAAGCTGACCCGGAGAGATTACAGACACTCTCACACAGCTGGTGTCTAGCGTCGTGCCAACGGCGCGTCAAAGTAGTCTCTCTCTCAGCGGAGTAGGCCGCTGCTTTTTATAGTTTTTCCAGTTCACAGGGAAAGGGTAAACCCTCACAGGAAAGGGAGAGCCAAACATGTTGGCTCACGACGAATGACTCAATCGCAGATGGTCCGACCTCATCTCCTCCACCTCCTGCAGACAGGAGAGGGCGGCGCCCTCTCTCACGAGCTCCAGGCTTGGCCGGGGTCTGCACACGCACGCACACACATTTGGCGCGTGGCAGGAACACGTCGAGTCTTGCCCGCGGGAGGAAGCGTTGCGCGGCCGATGAACGGCGCCGAAATGGCCGATCCGCTCGCGGTTCTGCCTGTTGCTATGCGGTGGCCGCGTCAGCTGTCCCACTTCTCGGTGGAGAAACGTAACAGACTGCCCCGCCGGGGAAGGGAGATCCCGAAGGGCAGGGGACTGCATCCGCTGTCCGGAGGGATCGGGATGTTGCTGCTAGCCGGGATCATCCGACTCTGTTTCTCTTGAGCCAGTCAGCCTGAAGAATTCCTTGGCAAGTCCGGGTTTCCAAGGCACTCTGCAACTTGTCTTCAGGAGAGATTTCTGGCAACCCACAACGTCACAACCACGCTAAAGACTCAACCGGTCAGCCAGCAAGCACGGCACAAACTTCACTAAGTTTTGCCAGACTATTTCCCTCTTATGCCCCCATCAATATTAAAGGGCAGCTCAGCAGCACTTGGAACGCGTCCACAAATTTGAAAATCGCGCTTTCAAAAACACGTCAAACAAAGATAATGAATATAAATGTTCAAAATCCTATGTCAGGAAGAAAAACACCAACAAGTGAAAACTGGGGCTTCTTCTCACGTTATTGGCTCCGACTTAAGCCATCGGCGTTACCGTTGAGATCACCCTTTTCACTAAAACTTCGGCTGTCCGTTTCACGAAACAACCGTACCTTCCTGTTTCTGTGCAGAGAAACGCATGAGCATGAGTCACTCACTTTTCCAAACAATCTATCCCTCTCCTTACGTGTTGCGCACCAGTCACGCATTTTCTGGGCACGGGCGAATTTGTGCCTTTGGGATAGTTTCTTTCTTTTTCGCGATAACTTCAACTTGTTCCATTCTTTCTCGCGCCTGCCTTTCCGCTTTTTTCTGCGGCAGCACTGGAACACATGCCTTCTGCTTCCTTTTCGCAACCGTATGAGTTCGCTCTCCTTACGATGGCAGCATTCTTTATCGCGCCTGCCCTTTCGCGTTTTTCGTCGGCAGCGTTGGAATACTAGCCTTCTGCTTTCTTTCTGCAGTCGTTTGAGTGTCCTCTCCTTACGATGGCAGCATTCTTTCTCGCGTCTGCCTTTCCGCGTTTTTCGGTGGCAGCACTGGAATACTCTAGTCCCACTTTCTTTCGGCGCGAGCTCTGGTAAGCTAGCGGTAACCGGAGCTAGCAGGACACCGGTGTCGTCTGAGTGGTCAAAGTGCGGCGCCGCGTCTGCATCGCGGCCAGCAGCGCATGGCTCACTTTCCGTCAAGTCCGAACGACAACTGCTCACGCCAGCCCTCAAGCGGGGCATTTCCTGTGGCGGCGCCGCGGCTGCATCGCATGACTCACTTTCAGTCAAATCCGAACAACAACCGCTCATGCCAGCCCTCAAGCTAGGCATTTCCTCCGGCTCGCCACTCACGTTACACGGGTCCTCCGATGAGCCGCATCGCTCAGCGTTAACCGGCGCACGATCAAGCTCCTTCGACAGCTGGGGCGCTTCGGATTGCGTGAGGGTCATGTATGCCACGTCCGCGTTCGAACTGGGGTTGCTTTCGCGAATACAACCCAGCGTGCTATCGGAGCACGAACGACTCTGACTCTGCTCTGGTCGCTCGCTGTCGCCTTCGCAAGTCTCGCCGCTATCGGAGCACGAACGACTCTGACTCTGCTCTGGTCGCTCGCTGTCGCCTTCGCAAGTCTCGCTCTCTACAGCGTACGCGCACTCCTCGTCGGTCTGCCCTGGCTGATCACAACTCGCGGGTTGCGCAGCTTCCCTGATTGGCAATTCGCTTTTCTGCGCGCCCTGCTCTACAACACAGTCGATTTCGGAGACTGAAAGTTTCTCCTCTCCTAGCTCGTTTCCAGCTCCGTCGCGCTCTACACAAGCTTCTGCTTTCGACTCGAGAGGCGGTTCAGTTATTGCCAGTTCCCCACTCTCATTTGATGGAACTGTATCTCCTGCAGCTACTTGGGTCGGCATGCACTTCACCTCGCTTAACGGCGTCACTTCGGACTTCTCGCCGATTAAGCATGTGCTAACCGTCTCAGCTAGTGGCTCGACCAAGGTAACAGGATACTCTTCTGTTCGAGGCTCGGTCGGCTCGCTACTGCGGTCACCTTGCTCGGCCGCTTCCCCAAGCTGTTTCTCACACTCCGGTGCAAGTTCGATTTGCTCCGCACTGTCTAGCCATTCGCTTACAGCGGCTTTCAACTGATAGGCCAAATCAAAGTATGCCTCGTTACAATGTTTCTCGCTCTCATATCTCTTCCGAAGATCCTGAGGCGTTATCTGATATCGTATCAGCAATGACTCTTTTAGTTCATCGTAATTTTTCAAGCGGTCGCCAACCAATCGCTTGATTTCTTCCGACGCTTCAGCGGAGAGAAGAGCTACCAACATCTGCGCCCAACTATCTCGCTCGAAACGTTTACTTCTGCAGACATTCTCAAAGTCTGCCAAATACTCGGCCACATCCTCGGCAATGAGGAACGGTGGCGGACCATCTCGCGGTATTGAACCGTTACACTGAATGGCATTGCAAGCTTTAATCCTTTCCACGCTCATTCTATGTGCTGATATCTCCAGCTGCATCAGTTTCCTTACGCGAGCGTCCTCTTTCTCGAAACGTTCCCTACGTTCACGCATCTCTTTCTCGTGACGTTCACGTTCCTCTTTCTCGTGACGTTCTCTACGTTCACGTTCCTCTTGACGTTCGTCAATGATCTCAAGGCATTCCAAAAGCTCGTCATCTTCAGCTTCCAACGCAAGAATAGCCTTTAACACTTCTGGTTTTCTGAGTTTGTCTGACAAATTCAGACCCAACTCCTCCGCAAGCTCCAGCAATTTCGGTTTGCGCAACGACTTCAAATCCAAATTCATGGCTGTTCCGAGTGCTGCCTTCTCTACTGCCCACTATTGCCTTGCTGCAATTAACCCAGCAACAACGACAACACAATTACCAGCTCTGTTCTCTACTTAACAAAAGCCTGGCAAAACTCAGTAGAAGAAAGTCCCGCACTCACCAAACCTCGCAGCCAAGAATCCAACGCAGTCGTTCCGCTGCAGGCAACCAGTCATCACACAGGGCTCGTTGCACTGCTCCCGCCTTTCCGCTGAGCTGCTTTGATTCACGAGCAGGGTTGCCAGATTTGGCTACTTTACGCCAAATTGGCTACTTTCTGAGCCGCCTGGCGACAAAAATTTTAGGTTGGCTACTTGGCTACTTTCTGGCTACTTTGAAAAATTTTAGCCTATTCCAACGAGCCCGTTTGCGCGCTGTTCAGGATGCTCATTTTTATAGATAGACAGATAGCAAATCTATCAACGGTAGCGCTGCAATAGAACCAACTGTGCATGGTGACGACTGTTCCCACCCTGTTTCAAAGGGGACGCTCTTAACATCTATTCACTAAAACCCCTTGATAATTTGAAAGTAGCGACACTCTCCTCCGCGCCGCGCGTTCCTCCTCAATTCTCCTCGCGCGGGGCGGCTGCGAGCTCTGCGCACAACACGCTTTTTCTCCCTGGCGCCCGCCGGCCGGCCGCAGCAGTCAGTGAAGCGCGCGTTTTTGGTCCAGGTCTGCGCTCCAGGATCTAGCACTGCCTCTGACTTTGTCTGCGTTTGTTTTTCTTTTTTTTTTAGCGTGAACTGTGTCACCGCGGTAAAACTTCACAAAACGAGAAAACGGCCCAGGCTGGTGCTTTGAACTTTAAGATCAGAAAAAGTCAAAGCGGCCGCTTAGTCTATTTCGCTACTTTCAAGCTATCTTGGCTAAGCATAGTATATGTCACGTGATAAACCTTCAGTTTGGATCATTGGTTAATTATACACTTATTTTGACCAACTACGGGCCAAATTAAATGATATTTAGTAAACCGCACTTGAAACCCAAATTTGCACTGCAGCATCGAGTCATATACCGTTAAGCTTAGGCCAAGTGTAATGGCACTGTGGTAGTTAGCGATCCTCATTAATCTGCGTTAAATATTTATTTTGTATAATACCTAACTTTGAGCTAGGCGATCGTCATACCGTTGAAAAGCTTAGGATAAATCCAAACGCTCTGAATTAGCGATCCATATATTAGCGTTAGTGAGCTATATGCAATCAAAATCATATACCTTTCATATATCGAGTCATATACCTTTCGAAAGCTTAGGTTGAATGCAAATGAGTTGTGCTAGTTATCGAACCGAATTAATTAGGGCTAATTATTTAACTGCACTTGAAGCCAAATTTTGCATTATAGATGGCCAACAAAGAACAAGTATAAACGCATTATGCTAGCTAGCCAAACTTAGATAACCATCACAACAGAGCTAACACACTAACTAGGCTTACCACGAACTGCTTCGAAATGTTTTTCTTTGCCCATGCATGTTTGCGTGCAGTAGGTCTTATTTAGCGTGCACCCGCTGACAATAAATTAGTCATGAGTGCATCTTCCGTCCATAGGTTTGTCTCATCAGTGTGAAAGTGGCTTTTGCACTCTAGTTTGTTCACTGAATAAAACAGTTGCGCACTTTCAATGTGATCAAGGAGCGCGGACAACCATTCATTGACCGCAATTCGCCGAACATTATTAGGCACTGGTGTCAAGAAAGCTTACGAATATACTTGATATACCTATGAAAGAATGATTTCTATATCTCTAGGCAAGGTAAACGCCTCTCGATAATGTAATATTATACTTGAGAAACCGAAGGTTCCCGTCCAACGCCCAGTAGTCATGATCAAAAAGAAGTGTGTGTGATCATGTGAACACCCCCTGCACATTGGTCGTATCCTTGATAAACCCAAACCATGATTGAGAAGGTCAACTCAACCATTTACAGCAGGCCTGAAAATCGCACCTGAGTGGTTGCAGTTTCGTCGTGTACTCCTTTCGTAGCCATTGTTTGAGACGTCCAACTCCACTAACATTTTATACTTACATTTTCGTGGACATAATTTTATGCATTTTATACTGTTTCTAATCATCACAGAGAAGTTTCTGATAACATGTGTGTTTATCTGGTCAGTTTAGTTTTATGTCTGTTTATATAATATCGCAGTGTTACGCAGCCAGTTTTTTTTTTTTTTTTTTCGGAAAACTTTTATATGTGATTTAGTTGTTATAAGACGCAACTGGCATTTGTTTCTTCACGAGCGTTGGAATAAAACGACTATTAAACGAATGTCTTTGGTTGTCTATTTGCAGTGAGCGCTCTATTTACTGCCCCATGCATGGCCCCATGTATACCCCATGGCTCCTTTTTGGCTACTTTTTATTGCTCTTCCTCTGGTTGGCTACTTTCTGGCTACTTTTCCCATTTTTGTGGCGACTTTTCATTTTTTGGACCTGGCAACCCTGTTCACGAGTCACGCCTCGGACATCTCCGCTCTTCCCACCAGATGTTGCACCTCGGTCAGGCCTAGCTCGTTTCACCGACCACGGTCACTGCTTGGTCGTCCTTGTCTCTCCGCTTTCCGCTGTTCACCAGTTGTTGGACGACGGTATCGCCTGGCTCGTCCCTCCAACCACGGTTACGGCTTGGTCGTCGTCGTCCCACGTACCACGGTTACGGCTTGGTCGTCCCACCGATGCCTACCAGTTGTTACATTTTGGTGTGTGCACCCCTCGGTGGCGTTGGCCTGGCGGCTCCGTGGACGGCGGACGGCATCAAAGGTGCCAGCAAAGACGAGGCGTCTTTTAACGAAACAACCTTTACTGCAACATCATGAAGAAACGGGCAGTGAAGCTGACCCGGAGAGATTACAGACACTCTCACACAGCTGGTGTCTAGCGTCGTGCCAACGGCGCGTCAAAGTAGTCTCTCTCTCAGCGGAGTAGGCCGCTGCTTTTTATAGTTTTTCCAGTTCACAGGGAAAGGGTAAACCCTCACAGGAAAGGGAGAGCCAAACATGTTGGCTCACGACGAATGACTCAATCGCAGATGGTCCGACCTCATCTCCTCCACCTCCTGCAGACAGGAGAGGGCGGCGCCCTCTCTCACGAGCTCCAGGCTTGGCCGGGGTCTGCACACGCACGCACACACATTTGGCGCGTGGCAGGAACACGTCGAGTCTTGCCCGCGGGAGGAAGCGTTGCGCGGCCGATGAACGGCGCCGAAATGGCCGATCCGCTCGCGGTTCTGCCTGTTGCTATGCGGTGGCCGCGTCAGCTGTCCCACTTCTCGGTGGAGAAACGTAACAAGGCGTTGGCGGTTGTTTTGATAGCCTGAAAACGACTTCTGCAAACAAAGTGAACATGCGCAGAAGCCCCGGCTGTAATAAATGTTTAATGAATGTGCCTAAAACTAAATAAGATGTTTTGTGCGTGCGTGCGCGTGCTTGTGTGTGTGTGTGTGTGTGTGTGCGTGAGTGCGTGCGTGCGTGCGTGCGTGCGCGCGCGCGTTTCTGCGTATACAGTGTCGGGTTGCAACAACATCAAACATGTAATCAAAAGGGAAATTTTCTTTATTCTTGCATCCGGGACAGAAAACCAAACGTTATCTTGCACGGAATATTTAGAAAGAAAAACCATGAACTAGGGTTTACTCTCTACATGTGTCCTTCACTGCTCTCTCTTTCCCAGCAATCAGTACAAAGGAAATATTTCATGCCACTTTTTTTTTTTTTCGCACTGGGCTTTGCATCCGCTGCTGTAAATGAGGGTGACCGAGGGTACATTGCGCCATCGAAGTTTGTTTGGCGGACTTTTTAGAACTTTTTCCTGATGTTCCTTTAGTTGCTGCCTTTGAACGCTAGAATAAATGGTCATGCGAGACAGCGTATTCCTTGTTTCTGTTTGGCACTTCCATAGAAATGCGTATGCGACACCGACTGGCTGGCCGACAAGGGAATGCGGTCCTTTACGCCGAGTACGAAATTTCGCCCCGCGCAGTTTTGAAAGTCGGAATATTCGCATATTGTCCGGTTGTTGATCCCTCTCGCTCCATAGATGCCCATGGTACTCTTTAAGCTACTTCTTGCATTTTGCTTTGTCGCCCCCTTCGTGCCCGCGTTGTTTCCACAGCAACCGCTTCGTTAGCGACCGTCTAGAGGGTCACTTTCCCTTTCTATTCACTGCAGCGGCCGATCTGCTTTTCGGCGTCAAGCACACGTTCAGGCGGTACACATAAGAGGGCGTTAGCAGCCAAGACTACTATAATTGGTTATGAAGAGAGCAAAATAGCAATAACTGCCTTACTGGAAGTGAACACTTGAATCGTACCGTCAGCCAAGAGATAACGCAGGGGTTGAAATCACGAAGGTAGGTTAACCGTAGTTATAGAATCCATACAGAGTATCACTAACCTGAGTTAACACGCACGGACATCGCGCAGCACACGAGCATTTCTTGCATTACTAAGTCATTGCTGCACGTATAGATATGATATTGCAACTCATCATACTGCCAGTCTCGAAGTAACGTGGTAGAAGCATACTTGATCGCGCGGTGACATCGGCTGCTGTGTAGACCTCACCGCTCGTTTTACGAGCACTTGAAGCGCTTTCACCCGATGCTCGCTGTCGCTGCGCCGTCACAGCCCAGTCGCTGCTCTCATGCGGAACGCACCCAGCAACAACGTGCGGCAGAGGCGACAGACCCCTCTCGCTACATCGTCCATTTGAACCTCCTCTCCCTGGCGCGCTTAAGCGTGTTTGCCCCTCCCATTCTTTCCAAGATGTCGCAATATCAGACCTCGCAGACGGCTCCGGACCGTTTTCGAAATACGGGCTCCCGCCTGTATGAACGGCACATTCGTGTGACTGAAAGGCTGTAAATGCACACTACATGTGCCATCACTTGTCCGGCGAAGCAGCTTTAATGTCTTGCGTATGCACCTAACTTTCGACACGGATATGTCGGAGTTGTGTTATGCGTGATAAATGTTTTACGCTCTTTAAAGAAATTGTCGGCGTACTGAGAAATTTATCTGTTAATGACTCCCATTCACTTAGTATTACGCTGTTGATCACTGGATGGAACAGGAAGGCAGTGCGCTTTTTTTTTTTTTTTTTTTGATTATCGAGCTTCCTTTTGGCATCAATTACCCCCTCACAGTTGCTAATCGAGTTTTCAGAGCTCTGTGGAGAACATAAAGTAATGCCTTAATCTAGGACGCTTTTGCACTACTTTAAATCTTCTTTGCAAGTAATACAGTGGAAGCGAGAAAGAAAGAAAAAAAAAAGGCTGACCATCTGTGCATCAATCTTGAGTCGCCATCTCCGTTTTTATTTCTTATTTTGTCAAACGTTGGCTATCAGTCAGGGTGACGCGCACAATATGGTTGTGTTCTATATACGATATCACGCCGTGGTCAACAGGCGCGTAGGAACCGCCAGCACATTACGCACGCCATCCCGATTTACTCCTGTCGCCATTACCTTTCGCACCGCTACAGACAGCTTGTAAACGGGGTACGGTCAGATGTGCTCTGACGCATTTACCCCTGAAAACTTAGTTTGAAATTAAAAAAAAAAAGAAGAAAAGGGAAACAGCAGGCAGTGCAGCCGCACTTGAGAAAGACCCCTAGTCGGATCTGTGGTGTGGCCATCCGGATGGGCTGCAATGAGGCTCTTTCTGCTTGAGAATAGATACCTTAGGAACCACCGCGGCTAAAAGTTCAAAGCGATGCGTTTCAGCACACAATGCGCTCGAATCTGGAACGCACATTTCGGCTCCGCTATAAGCCGTTTCTGTCCGCGAAAGAATAAGAAAGGAGCTGGAAAGCCTTCTGCTTTCGCGCCAAAACGCAGGACCGGCAAGCTTTCCTTTCCGGAAAGGCACCTGGCTCCGCCCGTCGTAGTGCCCTGGCGACAAGGCAGCAGCGGCAACGCCATCATGCTCCTATCAAAGCATGGGTTCCTTTTTAACAATGCGCAACAGACTAAATGCATATATTAAAACTAACAGGTAATATTCGTGAAAGGATTTCAGGAACTCGCCTGAGGATTCATGCGCGATCATCAGAAAACATGGTCGTAAGTAAAAACCAGATAACGTTGCCACAGACCACCGCTCGCACGTGTGCTCAAGAATAGGCAGTAATGAGCCTCCCTGCTGCAATAATGTGTACGCCTGACTCAAGAACATCACCACGACATGGTTTATTTCCGCTCATCATGTACGCTTGTGCGCTTTAGTAGCTTCAGTGGACCTTCTGCGGCCAGGAGGCGCTGTTTACTGAGTCGTGGATCCTTTTTACTCCCTTGAGCACTACTTACTTATGACAGAGTAGAGAGTTTTAGCTTACCGTGATCCGCGATCCGCTACCGTGATCCGCCACCACGCGTTCCACTGCGCATGTCCAGATAAATTTGATGCCGATAGATGGCGCCACATACTGGATGTCGGCACATAGACCTGCCGCGTCGGGACCAATCAGCGTGTGTGCCCCGCCCACGCACGGTAGCGGCTCACAGTGGCGGATCGCGGATCACGGTAAGCTAAATCTCACTAATATCCGCAGTCTGCTGCGTCCTATAACTGAAGGCACTTCTTTAGTCGTCCTACTCAAATAATACATGTCATAGTTCACATTTTAGTGCAGCCACTTGAAATCTTTGCTGCGCCTTAGACGGGAAAGTTACGCTTTCATACCATTTTAAACGCAGATACACTATCAAGGTTTGCTTTGGCTTAGTTTGTGGGGTTTAACGGCCCAAAGTGACTCGGGCTATGAGAGACGTCGTAGTTTATGCACTACGGAAATTGCGACCACTAGGAGTTCTTTAACGTGCACTGACATCGCAGAGCGCACGGGCGCCTTTCTTTTAGTCTCCACCGAAAAGCGGCCGCCGCGACCGGCATTCGATACCGCATCCTTGGGCACATGCACCACCGCGGCGGGGCGATACACTACCAATCGCGGCGCAACACTCACTGTGGGCTGGATAAAGCCCTAAGAAAATGTGGGTTTTATACCAGAGTATGCATCTAAAGATCTGTGTGAAGCATTTTTTCTCCTAACGCAGACAATTGTGAAGACCGACGAAATGCGAAATGAAGAGCCCTAATTTTGCCCATTGATTTCGCCAGAAACTCCCGAGAAAGTAACGCTTAGAAATACGAGCAAAATATAAGTAACCAGCCGGCATACTGCCGAAACAAACATACAATCGGAAATGATGTTTTTTTTTTTTTCATTTCTGATTGAGGCAATTGCGTAAAATTTTACTATTATCATTGTCACTGTACTCAAGCTGCTCAAGAGAAAAATGTACGCGTAATAACCGCGTTGCCTTAATGACTCGGCCGGAGGATCTGCAGTTGGGACCCAGCAACATAGAAAAGATCAGGCGGTCCCAGAAATTCACCGCCTTGGATAGACACCTTTTTTATACATCCTAGGAACGGAAGTGTCGGTGTCATAATTTTCTCTGGCCGTTCGCTTTTTGTGCGCCGTTACGTTCACATTCAGCGATTTCTTAATTGCTTCCCTAGAAGCTACACGAAAAGGCAAAACTACAAGGGGAGAACGGCATTTCGTAATCAGTGAGCAGCGGCAAATTAACGTTCCTGGGACATTATTGGCTTCTTTCGCAGTTGCTAACATTATTGTGTAGAAAAAACTGGGAATATATAAAAGTTTAAATTCTGTAAATCTCTCTCGAGCACGACAATCCGAAGTTTCCTCTCGAGTGCTGAGCGCGTGAGGTTTCATCAAACCGTCTTCTGACAGAGTTTCGCACACCGTTACAAAACCTTCATCTTTCTGGAACCCAGAGCAGATGAATCTCGGGCGAAATTCGCTTAACGGATTGCGTGGACGAATCAATGTGACTGGTTGCTTTCTTGGGTGCGGCATCACATGATTTTCAAAAATTAAGAAGGGGGGGGGGGGGGGAGGGTTAAACATTGCTTGAACCTAATCGGCCACCTGGGAACTTTAACGTGCGCTGACATCGCACTAACCTGGCTGCCTCTCCATTTAAGTTGGGGAAAGGAAGACGCAGTATACGTTTGGGGGGACGCCACGTAATCCTGGACACCCACAACTAATTATGTGAAGGTAACTTGAAGGTCAAATTATCCGACATACGAAGAGCGACTCTATCTATACGTAGTGAAGCTTTTGCTTCAAAACGTCCCACGTTAAGTTAGTGCTAAACACTGAAACGCGCGAGCACCTTCTAGATTACGGACCCTGCATTTCGCTGACGCCGACTTTGTGCTCGCTTTCGTATACCAATGCATTGAGAAAAGTACACGTGACGTTTAATATATGTTCTGTTTCTCTTTGTTTTTTCTCATATAGTTCCCCAATAGTTTCTACTGTGACCGGGCACAAACTCACATTGCAAAAGCTGGAAAATAAAAATAAAGAAAGGAATCAGCTAGAAAAACGGGGATTTGAAGACGAACAGCGGTCAGGTCAAGAGCAAGTGCTGTTCGATTGCGACGTGCAGGAGAAGAAAACAACGAAGCTCGTTATTGCGGCACTTGTACATTGACACATGGCAAAACCCAGAGGTGCGGTCCTGTACGGCCGCAGAAAATTGCGCCCATAATTTCAGCTAGCACCATAAAACTGTATTTGAACAGCACACTACTTATAAAAGTGACTGACGGAAAGATAAGAACGGAAGGTGCAAGACACGCCTTCAAGACGATCTTTCCAAACGACCGCTTTTTGCAGTACCGGCATTCCACATCTTGCAATATAAAATTGCGCGCTCTAATGGGACCACAGATCTCTGCCGCCATTGTCCTCGAGGCCACTGGCGAAAGACAAACACTAGAAGGTCTGAGTATAACGCAATGTTTCTTTGCTGTATACCTCAATCCCATTAAGCGGACCGTCAGATGTGGCCGCGAAGTAACAGCCATGCCGTTCCACCTCTCACAGAGGCCCAACTGCGCATGTGCTGATTTGCCCCGGTAAAGAAGCACGTGCTCTTTGGGCGTCTAGCGGAAGGAGATCGCGGATTGCGCCATGTTAAAACTCGTCTCTCAGTACGTAGCTCGAGCCAAGAGCATCAAGACACTGCGCGATAGCGGACATTGATACCTCAAGTACTCATTTACAGACGCTGGGATGGGCAGTAAAGTAATAAAAATAATGGTGCCTTTCCTACACCGTCTTAGAACGCATTTACAATGCGAAATAATCGCATTTGAGGAATAACGCCGTGCCTCTTCCCCACCATCTCCCTTTCAAAAAAAAAAAAAAATGCATGACAGGACGCTCGCCATTACACAATACTCAAACGAAAGCTGATGCAGATTTTTGGCAAGCACGTCTAGGTTGGGTAGATTAGGTATGCCAGGCAGGTCTGTGATGGCGTGCGAGGCCTCTGAAGGAGTAGTTTGGAATATTGCGTTACTTCATTATTGCATCAGGGTCAGGTATCATCTCTATTCGAAATACAACACTACATGAAAAGTCTTCGAAACGTGAACAAAAATACTCCTTGGACGAAAATGTCGCCGACAAGGTTCTTCGCAAGAGCCAGATTGTGGTGCAAAATCTTCGACAGCGCAACATTCAGTTAGTTGTTAACGATCACTTTACACGAAGAGATGTCTGCACATGCCTCATCCCTGCGCTGGTGTTCAACAGAGTACGAGACGGGTATGAGAACACGAGGAAGTATATAAGTGACACGAACACGCGGTCTGTCAACACGTGTGGAGCTATCAGATTCGAGATCCCACATGGCGTCTTCTAGCTACGGAGCATCTGCCAAGTATTGCTCCTCCCGGGGCGGCAGCAGCTCATTAAAGAAACGTTAGTGGTAGCGATAGGCCTCGCAGCTCCGGTCTAAGCTACCACGAAACACGGGACGCAGCTAAAAAGATCACCTGAAATCGGCTCCGACCGACATGGGGGATGATATGACTTGTACGCGAAGATAACACGAGCTTTAAATCTGATATTATAGGAAAACCCTAAATCGAAAATGACGCACATGAATTCGATCACTGCACCGTACAAAATGTAACTACATTAAGTCAGTACTAAGTCCAACTTCTGACAGTTTCTCTTTTTAAAAGGCAACATATACTTGGTTTTTCACTCATGTTGATGTTTTTGAGCTGTACAGTTCAACACTTTTCGATGCCTTATAGTAAAAAACACAGAGCCATATTCGAGGCGATTTAAATAAAAGTCGGAGATGATGCGATTTTTTGTTTGTTTATTCCGGTCGAAAAGCTTTCCGTTTTTGACGTTTTTCTATTTCTTTAGGTTTTTATAAAGAGCTGTTGAGAATAACACATCAGTGTGAAACTACTAGTTTTGCATAAAATGAAGAAAATTATCTGCAGAACACATAGAAAAACATTCATCGGCAAGATCTCAATGCATTTTGCCAGAAGTTAGGGCAGCGAATTGACTTTTTTCCATAGCGTAGCTTCTAAAACTAAGTTAGCGATTTCTTCCCAAACTTTTGCAGCAACAAGCAAGGCTTTTGTAGCTTTAGTTTTTCTAGGAGTACTATTTCCGTAGATTTAATGAGTAAACACTGATGTGCCGCAAAACTATAGTGGGCTGCTGCGGTACTGCAACAAGCATACGTGGAAACTCGATGTATATACAGTATATTTACAACAGCCTCAACTGGCATAGCAGCGAGCAGCAACACGGAACCAGTCTCACTTCGTCGTCATATCCTTGTCCCTTCCTCGAGGCAAGGCAAGAACACACTTTGTCGTCGCCATCGCGTAACATGACCCCCCGGCCATGTAAGCGTCGTCCCGGCGTTAAACTGGGAAAGGAGGCATGAGTTCGTATGGCTTCAGGTGCGAAACATGGACAATGTCGGTAGTGGGGTGAGAGGAGGAGGACGCGGGCACAGTGAGGGGGGCAAGTTCATACGTCGCATCATTGACTTGACGCACCATCCGATAAGTGCCACTATAGGGGGACAAAAGTTTCTCCGAGAGACCAATGCGGCGTGCAGGAGACCATAATAGAACCAAGGACCCAGGGTCATAGGTTATGTGGCATGTCGCCTATCGTAGGCAGACTTCTGAGAAGTATGAGAGGCGAGGAGCCGACTACGGGCTACTTAGCGCGCTTCAGTGGCTTGCGCAATTGTCACGTACGTAGGTGGTTATAGGGCGGCCAGCAGGCGGAACTAGCGTGTCCAAAGATAAAGCGGGATGCCTGTCAAGGGGCAGCAAGAAGGGTGGATAACCTGTCTTGTCGTGCTTGGAAGAATTGTAAGCAAAGGTCACATATGGCAGCACAAGGCCCCAGTCGGGATGATCAGATGATACATACATAGATAACATGTCCATAAGTGCGTGGTTGAAGCGCTCGGTAAGGCCGTTGGTTTGGGGATGGTACGCGGTCGCGAGCTTATGCTTCGTAGAGCATGAACGTAGAATGTCTTCAGCATCTCGGGACAAAAAGTAGCGACCGCGGTCGGTGATTAATTGATGAGGAGCGCCGCGATGGAGAAAAACACTGTGTAGAAGAAAGTCAGTGATATCCGCAGCGCAGCTCGTGGGTAAAGCTCGTGTGATGGCGTAGCGTGTCGCATAATCGGTTGCCACTGCGATCCATTTGTGATCCGACCGCGAAGTCGGGAAGGGGCCAAGAAGGTCAAGCCCAACACGATAAAATGGTTCCCGGGACATGTCAATAGATTGCAGAAGGTCAGCTTGTGGCCGCGATGGTTTTTTCCTACGCTGACACGTGTCGCAGGCTGCGTTGTAGTGCAGGATGCTGCGGTATAGTCCAAGCCGGAAAAAAAAAAAAAAAACGACGCCTTACCCGGTCGTAAGTGCGAGACACACTGAGATGGCCAGCTTTGGGCAGGTCGTGGAGTTCTTCAATAACAGAGCAGCGGGGCTTTTTGGGAATCACCAACAGAAGAGGAGAACCGTCCGTATGAAATTTAAGGCGGTAGAGGACACCATCCTGCACAAAAAAAAAAAAAGAAAGCTGCAGAGAAGAATCCTTTCTTCCAGATGTCAGGCCTTCAATGATTGTTCTTAAAGATGGGTCGTTGCACTGTTCGCCTGCTATGTTGGCCAGATTGGAAAGGGCGAAGACACGGGGAATTGCCTTTGTGTCACCGAGATCAAGGGCTCTACAGGATAACGAGACAAACAATGGGCATCTTGATGAAGGCGCCCCGACTTGTAGACGACGTTGTAGGCGACGTCTTAGGCTAAATCATTGACTGTGAGCTACGTACACTCTCTGAAGCGCAAAGTTTCGCAAAGTTTCCCCAACGTTTCGGCTCGTTCGGGGCTGTACGTATGCAATACTGCAGGGAGTTGGGCGCGTTCCACAGCAAAACAAGCGAGGTGCACATCAGCGTTATAGCTGGCGTCACGATGCACTCTGCGAACCTGAGCTGTTTCGACTTGATGCGCGGCCGCGGGAGATGCAGTGGCGCTGCACAGAATGAAGGCGCACGACGCGTGTTCAAGCTGGAAGTGGACGACCCTGTTGCGATGGTTACCGCGCGGGACGACACAAATTTCCGCACATCTGCGATAAACACAAATTCGAGCTTGATTATTTATTGGACTTTTAAAAATCTGAAGATAATAGGGGAAGGTTTCCTTCAGGCTGCACGAAATGAACAGGAGAAAAGTCGTTGTCGACTAGCTGCTGCGCCATATTAATGCTCTCAAGAATTTCACCATCCCTGCCTTCGCTCTGCCGAAGTTCAAATGCCATTCCCGAAATTGGCTTTAAAGAACGTGGTTGAATCATTGCAAGCAAAGTAAAGAGGATGCATAAAAAAAAAGTCGATATTCATGTCAGACGTGACATTCACTATTTAAAAAGATACATTTCTGTAAGGAATTCCGTTGTAGTGAATGGAATATCTTGCACAAATTTATCTCTCGTTTTTTTTGCATCCTCATTAATTTGCCTGCAATAATGCAACCACATTCCTTGAAGTCAATTTCAGGAAAGGCATTTCAGAGTATTGCTTTAAAACTATAGGCCGCCACAGGGACCAGCAACTGTGTCAGGGAAACGCATGGGCGTATGAAATAAAGTAAGCGTGTGGTTAAAACAGCGTTTATATTACTTCTATTCCCGAGAATGCAGCGTAGTTTACGAAGCCTAAGTGGCTTAATAAGCATGCTAGAGAGAATCCAGCTTCGTCGTAGAGATCGCTTAAAGGATCAGGAAAGCTATAAAAGAAAAGCAGTAAAACAGCAAAATTTCAGATTGACAGCAGCCGCCATATACGAGGCCGGAAATATAACTTCATATTGAAGATCATGTTGTTCTGTAGCGCACAGGATAAGAATGACATTAAAATTGCTAAGAACTCTTCTTTCAGAGGAGCAGAATCTTCTTGTTTTTTATTGTTTTTTTTTTTTTAATATGTGCACTATGGATATGCACTGCCCATATTCACATACCTTGCTCTCGCACGCTGTAGAACTGTTTACAGCGCTGAATCATCACAGGAGAAAACTATACGACCAGCCCGGTAGCGGCATTCCAACGGTCTGGTCTTAGGCGGGCAAAAATGCGTCTTTATTGCAAATATGGAGGGTGACGTAATGTTAATTGTCTCCGGAAAATATGCTGTCAATTCTGTATCCGACCGAAGGCTGCTGCGTGTCCAAGCTGCTCAGCGAATTCGCTTCGATTCCCACAGATTGAAATATGTGAGGTGTAGCATATATAATGATATAGATTACTACATGACACCGGAATCTGACCTAAAGTAGTCAAGTCGAATATAGGATGGCGCAAAATAAGTAGAATACGCTTCGCTATGAGAGCATTTTGAACGTGCTTTTCGAGGACAGACCTATTTTTCAGGGACCGATAAATCAGTGATTGTAGGTGTGGAGAGGAAAGAAGTATATCGGAGAACATGTCGTGTTTTTCGAGCACTTTATAAAAAAAAATAAAAACGTCAGAGTAACATTGCGCGCAATGCGGCATGACCTGTCGCACTGGTTCAGTAGATAACTCCGCCCGTGATGTACTACTTCCTTGCAGTGTGGGTGGCAATGATGAAACCTTTGCGCAGTGTGTGAGACCGTACTCTTTGCGTCTTCGGACAAGGTGCGCTGTTCGAGTATAGGGGCCTGCACGTGCTCTGGCACTACTGGGCGCCGTGAGAATAGGAATACACCGGGGGCAGAGGCACGTCCTATCCTCTGGAAGCGAAAAGGCAGACAGATGGCCCCGAAGAGCGGGCAAGACGAAACACGGGGCCGCTGCAGGAGAGCGGACGAATCCGAACCCGCTGTTATCCCCGAAAACGGGCTCGCGCGCCGCGTCCTGGGGCCCATTTGTTCCTTCGGTGGACAGGGAGGGCAGCGGCGAACATTTGTCACGTACGGCTTGGCGACCCGGGGGCAAGCGCGATCGCACCGTGCACCGGGAACATAAAACGCATCGACGCGAGCGCTTCTTTCACCGGCGGCAGCCCACAGAGCCGGACGAAGCACATCGGGCAGCGGAAACCGCTGTAGACAGAGACTCGACGCGGCCAAAGTGCTGGGCCAGGGCCTTGTGGCGCATGGGCTGAGCCTCGACAGCCTTCTTTCTCTGGTCGAAGATTCTTCAGCCCAGACAAATGCCTGGCTTGGTGTACAGAATGCGTCTACATTACTAGGTTGAGAGGCTGGTACACATGTTTTGCGGCCCACTCCAAAATGACGGGGTCACTTATCGACCGTGGACGCTGTAATGTCCGTGAAACAGGACTCATTTTTTTTTTATAGCGTATTGAGCAATGCCAGAGAAAGAAATTACTCACACGCGTTGCAAGCTAAATCATGTTTTTCAATGTGTTTTGTGCGACAGGCAGTGTTCTAAGTGCATGAACCTTTAAACAGCTTGGCGGACTTGTCATTACTTTGTAGTGGTTTCAATTGTGCGCATCACGGTTGCCCAAATTCAATGGACGTGCTTGACTGTAGAGTTCGCCGTAGCAGCCAGATTAGACTCAATTTAATTCAGACCTCCTTTCCCCCGAAAGTCATGCCGGGGGAGGTATAATGGTGCATTACAGCAGCCCTTTACTACCACTGCAGCATTTAGCTTAGGGGCAGAAACGGCAGGTGAAGGACCCCTGAAATGGCTACGGATTGTTGCCATGCGGAAGACCATTTGCATGTTGTCGCTCTACCCTCCCGATCTCTGCCCCAACATTACGACAGCTCTTGAACATATTCACTGTACGAAGCAGTTGCACGCAATGGAAATGGTCGTAAAGCGAAATGACAGTTTAGCATCCACGAAATGAAAATCCAGTCGTGTGCGGAAAATTGACGCCGCCTCTCTGCTTTCTGGCAGCTGTCGAGGCTGCATCTAAACTCCTCCTCAATTTTGGTTCTTATTTAACGTCCCTCTTGCCTCGCCTACTGATAACGTCAGTAGTGGGCCATAGTTTAAACGTATCACGTCCAGTTGCAGTTTCCCGCTTTTAGTGTGCTGGGGTGAGAGTGAGTGAGAACACACAGCAGAGGAAAAATGCTTGCCTGCAAGTATCCGGCCGGAGCATTCGATCAAGACCTTGTAGGAAGCGGGGCGGATCTCATTTGCAGGCCGGGCTGCGTTCTCTCCGCTGGTCACATCTGGTCGGCAAGGACGGCATATGTGACCCGCTGGTTCATGCCACACGAGAACCAAGTTCGCTCTCCCTACTGTGCTTTCTGGCGCACTGTATATCTTCGGAAACGAGCCTTCATTCCCCACCGACTTCTCTCCAAACGCGCCCATCAAGCTAACTCCGGGCAAATTTCGGCCTCTAGGTGCCGGAAAGAGGCAGTGCCGCGATTCTTGGAACGGCTCTGCTTTTGTTGTCTTAGGTACTGCAACGCACGGCACACGTCCCTGAATCGTGCAAGCACGGGATGAGCAAAACGATCGAGCAGCATAGCCAGCCCGTAAAGTATTGCTGAGACCACATTTTGTATCGCTTCGATTGCTGTTTTCCTTGCTTTCGATCCTCTACTGCTAGTATCTCCAGTCATGGCCTACGTCACCGGAAAGACGTCATAGGTGTCGGATGACTATCAGAAAAAAAACAAAAAGAAAACAGGAAAACGAGAAGTTATAATACTCCGTTCCCGGATACAGTTCCAGCACGAAAGCGCCTTTCTTGTTTTTTAAAGCAACTTCATTTTCTCTAGAGAAACATTCTTAAAAAGCTTTTTTTTTTTTTTGTTCTGAGCCATTCAACCTGCTCTAATATTCTCGATAAAAACAGCACAAACACAATTAACCGAGGAAGCCCTTCACTCTTATATGACTGGAACAAGCGGACAGCTCTTAGGTTGTCTGGGATTGCTACTGCATGGCTTTAGTGACGTTGATGTTACCCTCGCACGGATAGATGCACTCTCTTCACGTGTCTCAGGAGGCATGGAAAACGAATTCAAGACTTTCATTTAATGGCGCAATAAAATTCACGTTCTGGGGACATTTTGTCACTATTTTACTTGCTTGAAAAGCAGCGAGTGCTTACCGATTCATACACAAGGTGCCACTTGAGGGCTTTTTTTATTTTTTTTTTTTACCCTTGAGTTGAACATGGCCGACGAAATAAGTTTTAGTCCAAAGCTTAGGGGTATATACTCCAAGGTGGAGTAAATTTGTAAGTAGGGAGTGATTACTCACTGGCATCCAACCAACGAAGGAAAGCTGTAAAGCTTTCTCAGAAACTTCGTAGTTAAAGAAAAATTCTTCCTTGTCCAGGGTTCGAACCCGGGACCATCGCCACTCCGACGCAGTGGCTTAACCAAATGAGTCTTCTGAAAGGACGCGTTGTCAATTTCGCTCGTGTATTTCCATTTCTGCATGTTTCTCGCCGGTCCCACAAGGCCGTGGGCTGAAGAAGCTCCTGACAAAACACAAGCTGACACAATGTGGTAGCATTCGTCTTCCACGACATCAACCTAAGACTTTGCCCACACTTCAAAAAGAGAGTGTCATGCTTGCCATCGCAGTTTTTCAACTCTTTATATCGTACTCAATCGGAGCTTTAGCTCTCTTCCCGCGTTCGTCTCAACACAGCTTCCAAAGAAGTCTTGTATTTCGAAGGCATCGTAGGACCAAATTGAACAGGGGAAAAGATGCACCTTAAGCACGTCCCTTAATAAAAAAAAAAGACCATTTTCAAGCATACTGCCATCGCGTGCGCTCTCAAACGCGATCTGCATCGAAAATCTCGATCGAACGGGATGGCGCACAAGAGAGCAACCGGTCTTAAAAAGAGGCGAACCGCATTAAAGGAACCGATTCTTCGCACTTTTCTCTGGAGGCATTTCGTTCGCCTGCGAGCGTGCTTCAGCGCGAAGCGTTTCACGCTACAGCATCAAAGAGCCAAAAGATGAAAACAGGTTAAAGGACGTACTTTGTTCTTGGGCAAGCTCAAACGTCTTTGCTTGCCTTTTATTTTCCCACTTTCCCAACAACGTTTATTTTCGAAACCGGCGTGGCCCTGGCTCAATCCTTTCCTATTTTACTTGCTTCGTCCGTCTTTCTCTTTGCTCCAATGGCAAATCAGAAACAAGGAATCGTCGACGGAGCACGCGCATACAAAGCAAGCGCGGCCTGTGCACAGGGCTGCCGCCGTAACATTCCGGGTCTTCTACTGACGCTTCTCTACGCCGGCATTTGCAGTGAATGGCGAGCGCCAGAGGCATGCGATGGGCTCTACTTTATTGGCAGCAAATCCGGCTGCGCTTCCCGCATCCCTTCCGCGTACCTCCCCCTCGGAGCCGCATCCGCGTTGTCCTTACGCGGGACGCACGATTTCATCGCAAAGCCCTGTTCTTTGTATTGTGTGCGACGTGCGCGCTGAAAATAATCTTCAATATCGGCGGCAGGGGAAAACACGACTAATGGAGGCCGCTGTATGGAAGAAAAAGAGAGGGAGGGGGCGCGGAGGGGGGGGGGGGGGTGCTTGCATTCCAAAGAACTTGCATGGCTCGTGGCTACCTTAGGTATTCATAACAACCAGTGGCAAGAAAAACTGTTATTTTTTTGCGTTTTTTTTTTCAAATGAGAATGCATAACATTTTCGAAAATCAAAGTTTAAATACTACCGCGGCAGGAAGGAAGGAAGGAAGGAAGAAAGAAAGAAAGAAAGAAAGAAAGAAAGAAAGAAAGAAAGAAAGAAAGAAAGAAAGAAAGAAAGAAAGAAAGAAAGAAAGAAAGAAAGAAAGAAAGAAAGAAAGAAAGAAAGAAAGAAAGAAAGGAAGGAAGGAAGGAAGGAAGGAAGGAAGGAAGGAAGGAAGGAAGAAAGAAAGAAAGTATGCACTCAGTGGAGAATGCATTCCTATTTCTCTTTTTAGTCTGTATATATATATATATTTTTTTTTTTTGCTTAAGGTAAAGTTGAAGGCTACCCTTGAGATATAATAAACGGGCCGTATATTTCGAACAGCCTTCCCGCGCGTTTCTTTCAACTTCCCGTCATATATCCTTCCTGGCTTCTCTTACGTCATGGTTGATTCTTACGCGCCACAGAAAGTAGAACGCGACCATTGTCGGTTATCTTCAAAGAGAAGCTAGAAGCGCGCATTCGTGAGCGTGTCGTTGAGAAAGAAAAAGAAAAAAATAAAACGATCAGGATGATGACACGAGACAGCATAAGGTATGTGAAGCGCCAAATACTTAGCACTGTTCGCACCGTATCGATTTTGTTCACATCTTGATCGAAAGTACTGTGGAATATAATCTTGAGACGGTACCAAAAAGGCCCGTCTATGGCCCTTTTCTACAGCGCCTGATGTGCACTTGCCGGCTCATGGCGGGTTTCAGTCGGTTGCCTTATCTAGGCGTGTTCAGCGAAAATGTAACCATATTGGGCTGTGTGACGAGAGTGAATGAATGCTCCACCGGAAGGAGAATTCTGCCACTTGGGAAGAACTAGGAAGGAAACTACACCGCGGAAAGAGGACGATGTGACGAGTGCCGAACAGTGCAAAGCCACAGGGTGGTAGACTGTGAGAAGAAGAAGAACCGTAAAAGCCCACCTTTAAGACAAGAACCGAGAAATGGCACAGGCCGCGGCTATAGAATGAACTCGACTGTGTTCTCCAAAGCAGGCGGGGAAAGGTCCATGCTTATTCGCTGACGTTACGAAAGCAACGCTAGTGGATGCTAATCCGGCGAGTTTAGGAATTTATTCTATAATTTTTCTACCTTATATGGACGCGGTGGTGTTTGCCTTGTGAACGGAGAAGGCGTTCGAAATAGTATTGGCACTGTAATGCGGCTGGAATTGAAGTCGATACAATTCTTGCAAGACGTTGTTGGCTGCTCTGTTCGCTCTCATAGCAATGCTCTCAGACTCGATGTCGCCGTCGAAGTGTTCCTCCTTCACCATGTCAACCTGAAAATCATCAAGGAGGATTGTCGAAGTACCACTGCATTCAGTCAGGGTGACCGTGATGAATTTGTGGGCGCGTTTCGCGGGGAGGATTCCTCGGTGGCACCGCGAGCTGCGTGTATGCAGGCGGCGCCGCATTCTAACAAGGTCCTGGAATCACCGACGGCAAGGGCTCGGCAGGTGCCGCCTCAAGAAGTAGCGCGTTTCGGAGCTCGTGCATCTCACTTACACCCCACGCGCCTACGAACGGGCTTCTGCGCGAAGATGCTCATCCTCGTCCATCACAGCTTTCCCTGTGTCTAGTCTGCCATGTAGTTCCTTGCGTTTTTACCTTATGCGTGTGCGCTGGCGCGGCTCCCAGTGTTTGTGACTGCCTGTCGGAACCTATATACCCTTCATGTGACGGCGGTGTATATAGGCTGCCTCCATTTATTTAACGTGCTCGATATTCATGGCGGCGAGCTCGGGCTGGGAATACGGACATGCTGATGACTTGGCCGGAGGATGCAGATGTTCTTTCCTCTTACATTGGTGATAGAGCTCCCGTCGGCATCTTCGTGCGTTGTGTATACACCTGGCAGTAAACACATGATCACGGACGCATGTGTGGATGGCCAACGACGTGCACTCCACATAAAGTCTAGCGCCACGAAATCAATTACTCGGAGCGGTATCACAGTAAACTCCGAGAAAGCGCAGGCACTGCTGTTCTGCCCCGGCTTGAAATATAGGTGAGGCCTCCGGTACATAGGTGATTTAGAGCTGCATACCTGCAAACAGCTCAGCTGCTATCACTCATTTAGAGCGTCTGCTCAGAGTTAGCCCCACGTGAACCAACATGTTTCGGCATTCTACGCTACAAGTTTCCATCTTGAACACACGATGTATGCCAAATAATCACAACATGCAGTAGAGCAAATGGTGTTCATATTGACATGAAACAAGAAATTTATATCCCGATGACCTTGCTTCAAGGGGGGCAATGTGTAGTCGTTATAGCTTCGCCAATAAAATTTGCGGGCGATGAGTTCAACTGATAGCTCAAGAGGAGGCATTGCATGTAGCATATGAACAAAGATTTCAAGAGTACTTTGTGTATAGACAAACCGAGTCTGCTCACACCAATGTCTATTTAATCATTTTGAGGCGGTTCGTGTTTCCCGCTCTTTCGTGTGACTTGCACCTCACTCGTCGCATGGAACTTGTTCTATTCCGGCCCTAGGGTCTGAGGGCTCTTGTGTTTTGAAGCGGTCGCGGAACACCGGCCACGTGGTAGAACCTGGGATCGTATTTGTAAGTTGCCGCTTGCTCTTGCGTTTAGACTGACTGCGGCGCAGATGAAAGATGATGAGTCCCAAAGCCCAGTGCGATGGGCTCGCAGTTTAATACGCGAGGACGAAGGAATTGTGCAGTGATGGTCCACCTAATACAGCATCTCGCGTCTATTTCACATTGTTTTCCGAATAATATTTACAATGTTCATGTACATTGCTCCAGTTTAATAAGATCCGGTCGGAGAAGAAAATAGTGTTACAAGAGTCAGCAAGCGAAGCTGATTTACTTGCGCTGTCATGGGTTGGAATTCCCATTGGGGCCAGAGGTGTTGCAAGATTGCTTCGTCCGCTTTCTTAGAGGCTGCTAACCGACGCTGGGCATCCGCAGGGGTTTCAGTAAGCATTCTTACGCTTACAAGTTAAAGAAGTCGTCGCGATCATTCGCACTTGAATAGACACCGAATTTGCGCTCGAATTATCCGCAGTTACCTTCAAAAGAGCCTTCCAAAGCATTGACTGTCAAAGAAAAAAATGTTCTAGCAAACTGCCGCATATATATAAAAAACATGATAGCTTGCGGCTAGCCTGGTAAACTAGTTCACGGGCACCGCTCCTCAACGAGGCCTTATTTCGCGCCAGGAGCGTTTCTGAATTCGTCTCCTGTATCCCAAAGTCAGAAACAATGCAGCGCGGTTTAATTCAGACAGCACGTAAGTAGGAAAAACGTTCACACGATCACCTTTACCACAATTAGTTGCAGTGAGCCGCCTCCAAGATACCCGAACATTCTTCTTATAGTACCGAGAGACTTCTTCTATAGGTCTCACTCTACTTCCCATCCTAGCTTGCAGCCAACTGTGCTTTAATCGGAACATCGGGAATGAAGCAATTCCAACACCGGCGAGCCCCTTAAATGCTTTGATTCAGTCTGGCTGTAGCAAAAGCGGCGTACTGGATCTGTGTTCTAAGTTGTTCTTGGCTTCAAATCGAGATGCCAAATACTCACTAGTGGGGATTGGTCAAAACGTGCGCTCCTCTGCTAAACCGTGCTAGCGTTTTTGAACATCGCAATACCCAGCATTGCTGCCTCCCTGCACGCGTAGCTGTTGTGCATTATTCGCAGCACGGAGAAGCACAGTCGTTCGATCACGACGACACGAAATAAACTTCGAAACCGGCTATAGAATGGTAGTACGGCTGCCATTTGCATAACTGGGACCGTGGCTAAAAGGATAAACATGGTCAGTGAGAAAGGTCAAATGTAGCAGAAAGCTCAGCGGTCATAGTTCGTGTGTGATGTGTGTGCGTGCGTGGTTTGTTTGTGTAAGGTGTGTCTGTGTGTATGGGTGTGCGTGCGCCGCAGTGCTGCAGCAGAGCGAAACGACCGAAGTTGTCTCTACGCGTCGTCGCTTTGTGAAACCACTAGCGGGCGGTATTATGCAAACGACGAAAGAGTTTCTCCTGTTTACATCTCAAACTTCTCTTTGACCTGCGTCAGGAAAACGGGACGGCCCACGCTGTGCTGTTTCTATTTCTTTTTAACTTTCGCCGTGCGTCTGCGCATGTGTCGAGCAAGAAAGTGAAGCAGAGTGCCTTGAAAGCTTCTCTTGGAAAGGTGTATACCCAGCGGGTTTCGGGCTTTGTGGGGATACGTTACAGCGTGTCGATCTGCTTCACCGAAACTTGAGACGAAGCGCTCACTGTCGGCACTTAAATGTGAAGGACTACGAGCTTTAGTTGATCAGCAAAGCGAGCGAGGCTTCCGAGCTGTGCAGCAGTCTAGTTTACTGGCGTGTTCACCACCTCACTTAAGGCGTTGTGCTGATTCCAGGTGCTTTCAAACCGGTTGACGAATGTCAACAAGCGCACGATTCGAAAGACGGATTTATTCCGGTCTGAAGAGCAGAGCGAGCGCAGGGTGCCGTGGGATAAACGCACGAACCTGCGCCCGACACCGGAACAAGCCCACGCGTGGTGCGTCGCAGCTTGGTGTTCGCTATGGTTGTTGACACCGCTCAGGATATAAGCCGTTGCCGCCGTAACGCGGAGAGGCACAGCTATTTACGGCACGCTTTTGCCTAATGCCATTAGGATGGCGCTCAAAAGCGCACTGTTGACGTGAAGGAACCGCATTGTCATAGTGAGTTCGAAAACCGTCGCACCAAATCCCTAGCAGCATTAGAGCAACGCAAACAGCATCTGTCCGGCTGGCTGAGCTCTTTCAAATGCTGCGTTTCAAGCTTACGCTAAACCGCCCATGATCGCGCATGCGCAGAAATTGTAGGGAGTGCCCTCTGTATAGAACATGAGGCTGGTCCATGTAGTGTCAAACTTCATTCAACTTAACAAGGGGGACAATCGTTATGTACTCCCGTATGCTCTTTCCACAGACTTAGAGAAATTCCGGACTGTACCAGAAAGACACGGGTGATATTAGATAATCTTGGGTAACGGTGTCGAGGATCTTCCCTCAGCAGACGAATTTCGCTGAACGTTCCCATGTGACATTATGCTTTGCGCAACCTTTGCTTTGGGTATCATGCTCTTTTTTGTATATAACTTTCGCAACGTAACCATAACCACGCATAAGGCAAGATGAAATTATGAATACGGGAAAGGCGTGGTTGTGTCCACAATTTTCCTCTGAAACTGCGAAGCAGAATATCCTTCTTTTCCGTACATGAGCCAACATGTTTGCAATTATAAACACGTGTGTAATAAAACGACACCTCCACTAAATAAACTGCGTGTAATGTCGAAAACCAGCTTTGTCGCAAGGAAATACATAATGCATTCATAGTACTGATTTTCAAACTAGCCACCTTGCGAACTGTTAGACAATAAGTGCGCTATGGGTGTTGCTCTAGGGTCGCCACAAGGTTGTCAGCTGCGAGAAAGAGGCGAGAACTGTAAGCATTATTGCCTCCGCATAAACTGTGCGCATGCGTAATGAACGAGGGGGAATATGCCTTTTTTGAGTTTGGTCAGATTGGAGTTACAAAATATTTTACGGATATTTTGCAACGGATGTAGTCGCAAAGGTTTGATGAAAAAGCTCTTCACAGTGGATCTGGCAATAATCACACAGTGAAGTCGAAGCTTTTGAAGATAATTTGAACTTTCCCAAGACTTCCAAATTGGCCTTATTTGCTTCATACTGTCCTTTTCAAGAAAGAAGAACGAAGAGATTTCATGCGAGATAGAAATCAATAGAGACGAGTGTGGGGAGCGGCGTGGCTCAACGCTTGTAAACAGACGGGTGAACGTGATTTTTATTGTCAATGTTAGTCAACATTGCGACATTCGCACAGCCAATTTGGCTACGCTAGCCGTCCAATGCGCGACAAAAGTGCATTGTTTGCGCTTAACAAAAGAGTGGACTTGAAAAAAAAAAAAAAAAAAAGCCCTTTCTCTTCGCTCTTCAGAGATACTTACGGGGCTGAATACCAGTTACTGCTCATTCCATTAGATTTTGTAGTTCTGTATTTATTTTTACGCAGGGAATTGAGTCCCCCCAATTAGAATTATATATTTACTCTTCGAAAGCTCCACGCCTCACCTAGCAATAAAAAATTTAAACGACATCTTGGTAAAAAACGGGATGTCGGTCATCCACCATTTGAGACCGACTGTAAGTAGCTAAGTAAGTTTTGGCTATGCTCGTAAATTCGGCAACTGATCTCAAGTCGAAAGTGTGGTGAAGCGCGGGTAATTGGGTGCCTTTTTTTTTTTTTTACTTTTCTATCAGTGAGAAGAGCGGGGCGAGTAAAGCGAATATTCAAATTGTGACTCGTGTTGTTTATCACGAAACGAGGGACAAGGCGGCTTTGTTTTAATGAAGACAGCACGTGACAATCGTCTGATGCGATGCAATCACGCGCTAGTTCTCTACATTGCTATAGTCACAAGTGATAGCATTCAACGTGAATTGCGGCGCAACGTTTGAGAATACGCTTTACTGACTGGAGTAAGAGTGTATAAACTTGAGATCAGAGACTTTATAAGTTACGTGCATTTTTTTTTTTTTTTGCCATCGCATTTAATTATGGTTTGGTTTGATTTGTGGGGTTTAACATCCCAAACGTTGTTGGACAGCTCCGGAGATTTGGACCACCTGGGGTTTTTTAACGTTCACTGACATCGCACTGTACATGGACACCTTGCTTTGCAATAACCTTCATCGAAAAGCGGCCGCCGAGGCCAGGATTCGAAACCGCATCCTTGGGCACAGCAGTCGAGTGCCCTAACCACTGCGCCACTCCGGGGTGGCGCATCTAATTCTATAGATAGCACAGGAAAGAGTGATGCCGGAAGGCCTGAGACCCTCTTCACTGTCCTAAACCTCAATTTTTTTCGGAACATTAAAATGGTGTGGCTGTGAAAGATTTTTCATGGTTTCATCTGTCACACGAGCGGTTAAGCTTGAAATTAAATTGAAGACAGTGGAGCGAGCTGTGGAATAAACGCGCATGATAGAGGCAATGCAAAGATACAGAAAGAGACAAAAATCTTTTACAGCAAACAGACGCAAGTAAGTGAACTCCCAGCCGAAAATAAGACAAAGTGGGCATGTACAGGACATGCATATATATATATATATATATATATATATATATATATATATATATATATATATATATATATATATATATATATATATATATATATATATATATATATATGCAAGCCGTGCGTTCTTAGTTGACATCTGTCTGAGTAACCCTGTAGCCCATTGTGACGTTGCATTTACATTCGCATGCCCTCATGCCCACGTTATATATATATATATATAGCGTCAGACCCCTATCGCACCATTCATATTTTGCGGTCTTCTTAATTTGCTTGCAACAAAAGAAAATTTTCTTGGGTCATGTTTATTGGAAAGAGGAAGCGCGGTCTCGCGGCGTTATTTCGCGATATGCTCCGCCACTCTCAAAGTTTTCCATGGGGATAAAAACAGTTTAGCACCGTGAATATGGTACTGTAATCAAGCCGGTTACTCGCTTTCATGGAGCTGCGATTACTGGTATTTTTTTTAAAACATTAGCAGTATAGTGCCGTGACCAAATCATATATATTAATAAAGAAAAAGTGATTGTTCGATTTCCTCCCGCTCTCCCTTCTTTGTTTTCCTGTAAATTTCAATCCCGTCGTGAAATAAATGTGCTGTCAGTTTATTTGAGTAATTATTTTGCTAGCATTAGACATCGCGAAATGACAATGATTTGAAAGAACAAAAGGTGAACAGTGCCAACAATTTAAAAAAGGTTGCCGTTTCTAGAGGAATCTGGTCGAATGGGCGGCATTAACTAATTTATCGCTAATCCGGCAATTTCGAGCTACCTACCGGATTTCCTATAAGACCCGGGCGCCTCGAGCGATGTCTGCGTAAAGCTGCAGTGAGGCGTCAGCCACGACATGTAGTCATGGTGAAATTGCGCAACAAACACGACACAAAAGTAAGAGGGACACGTAGCACGGGACGAGCGCAATCGAGACGAGGGATTGCGCTCGTCCCGTTGCTACGTGTCCCTCTTACTTTTGTGTCGTGTTTGTTGCGCAATTTTCACCATGACTACAGTAGACATTCACCAACTAGCCCGCCAACAGCTCCTGTTAAAGCGACGACATGTTTTTGAACTCTGTTTACCGCGTTGCAATTCTGACTAGGAAACTTTATTTAAATCCGTCAAGCTCGGCTTCAAGGGGCATAGTAGTACCCGTGGTCCCCCAACCAGCCTAATAAGTGGTGTGCATTTTTCAGCTCTTTTTTTATGTATTTTTTTTTTTTTTGCGTGAACAATAACTTCATATGCTCAAGGCCTTTCAACTCGAGTCCCATCAGGCAGGCATTCTGTCCGTGGTTTGAGTGTTGGAGTGTTAACGCGTAATGCTTCAGTGAAGCCGCACCAACCTCCTGTTTAAGTTTTCGTTAAACAATTAAGTCTAATCGGTAAATAATAATTGTCTGTGTCGCGCTGTTTATACCACGAGCTACTCATAAAATATTTTCAGTGTTGCATTAATTGCTTAATACGCTTAACGCTGCGGTTGCTACTTACCGCTATCCAATGACCAAATGCCTGTTTCTGAAGGCCCGCAGATATGGTAATAGCTAGCAGTTGACAGATTGATTTATTTTGCTCTTGGGGTCTGTCTGTGCAAGATGTCAAAAGAATATTTCGCCTTCATTCCGCCGCCTTAGTCTTAGGAGTAGTTAGATTATGAAAAGAGAAAACACTGTCTTTCGACGGACGTTCGTTGCGGGAGGCTATCAAAAATAATCCCGAAAGCAGGCAGGTTAGCTCCCAGCAGAGGGCAGGCTACCAGAATGATGCACGTATATGAATAAAAAAAAAAAAAAAGCGGTTCCTTACGAAGGCAATGCTATCGTTCACTCGAATGTTCGCCCACGTCTTTTTGGCCGATGCTGCTTCAGCATTGTGATCGTGTAACATCCTAATCGGTAATTGCCTGTCCAGCGTCACGCAGCTTGTATTTAGCGCAGTCGGGAGGGCAAAACATCGCTTTCTGGCGACAAGGTCATGTCCTCCCTTGCAATTCGCCATATTGCCTTTAATCACCGCGAGAAATTTTTACTGCGGAAGGCCATGTGCGGCGGCAGCGTGGGTGAAAGCTAACGTCAAAATCCTTTGAATGACCAGATCGATTCCTTCCTAAAAAGAAAAAACCCTTAATTACGGATGACGAGAATAGCATGGTGCTTGATGAGCGACTCAAGGAGATTCGGTTTCCTCACCGCCCACTATAGCAATTCTCCTTACCATTGTTGATCCGACATCCAAGAGGACGTGGGCCGTTAGAAATAATACGAAGAGCGCACTGTTCGGAAAGCGGCATAAATATCCAGCAGGTGCATGACGTGTTACGTGCACCGTTATAGAAATGAAGGGTTATAGAAATGAAACTGCGAGTTGGGGCAGTGGCATATTGCAGTGGTCGTTGATACAAGCTACGACTGATTTCGCCGCACTCCACCACCGAACTCACGTTCGCTAATTCGTCAGGGATCATATATTACAACAACAACATTAAAAAATCAAGACTTGGGGAGCTTCAGGTTTCGGCTTGCAATTAGACGTGATAGCGACTTTAACACAGCCTTTTCATTCCACGAAATTTGTTGTATCCTTTTCTTTTAACTGGGTATTTTGGGGACGGAAGGCCCAGTAGCTGTGTCACTTCTTCGTGGACACCTACCTACATTTGCAACTAATGGCATATAACTGTGCGTACATAGGTCTTCAGAGAATCTCCATCGCAGTCTAGTCTACAACTTAACTAGCTGCCGGACGTTAACCGAAAGCGAAATGGTATGACAGCACCTTGAAAGCTGCACATGAATGAATGGTCGCGCTACAATTTTAGCATGAATTCACGTGCGCGTTTTTCCAACACGTTTTCCGCAACGTTTTCTTTTGTTTGTTTTTTGTTTTTCACGCAATATCTACGTTTCGAGGCACGATACGATATCGCTTAAAACAAGTGTTGGTTTTCACTACACGAAATCTTGATTATCGTCACATTTGCCTACTTTAACGCCATCCGCAAGCTCTGAGGCCAGTTGTGAAGCAGGATGAAGTAAAATAGTAAGGACGTAAAATATATATGTACCCCAGTAAGCCACTGTCGCGTGGTATCAAATTTTACCGCTTGCCATTTTATTTAAAAAATAACACCGGCTGTTAGAGTTGTCATCTTCCATAATACGTGCCTGCTTTTTTGCTCATCATCAGGCCTTTTTCATCACTACTAATAATAACTTGAGCAGCACTCATACCCACATACCCCTAGTACTTATTACGGACACACGCAGCAAGCTCCATTTTGTTTCTTATGGCCGAGGTGGCAACAATACAAAGTCTAAAATAACAACGAAGCACTAGTTAAGTCATTGTGCTCACAGATTTTTTGAGAACGAAGAGCGCAAGTATCATTATCTAATTCATTGAGCTCGAAAATTGTCATGTTACATGTGACAGCTCGAATCGCAAGTGATGCGTTTTAGGGCATTGAGAGTTTAATATCCGAAATAAATGTTTCAGGTGCCATCACCATTGCTACTTTTAATATGCATAGATTACTGTGATTATTTTTGAAGTTTGTTTTTGAGAAAGTTTCGCTTACTGCGTGCTGCTGTTTACATGTTAAAGAGCACTCGAATACAGAGGAAGGTCCTAAAGTCAGAGGCTGCGAACAGGACCTCCGGTAAAGATTATTGTAAAACATATACAGTCAGCAGGTACAAACATTTCAAAAAATATTACAAGCACATTTCCTGGAATAAAAATAAATGGATACCTAATAACGTAATCATCATCAACAACAACAACACACACACCTTTTATATATATATATACATAGAGAGAGAGAGAGAGAAAGAGAGAGAGGTTGTCCCAGCTAAATCGGACCAAGTTTTAAAAAATACGGTTCGCCCTAGCTCAATGAAAGAAAATCACAGATGGTCAGAGTTGCCTATGCTAACCTAAAGTATTATTTTTTTTCATTTACTACAGTTGATTATTAGTAAAGACTAATTAGCTTATTTTTTAATTACTGGCTTGAGAAAAAAAAGTGGCAGTGCAAAAGTGGCAGATCTCAAAAAAACAGCTAGCTACGTTGTTTCCATCAAACTAGCGTTTACGTAAAGTGATTTTTTTTTTTACCAGCCGAAAACGAAGCCTGGTACAATAAAAAAAAAAAAAAAACTTCCCCGTGACTGCACCGTCCCTTTAAAGCATCGCGCCGCGTCCGAGATGACAAAACCCGACTTTCTTTGCAATGTTCTCTACGATGAAGCTGGTTGTATGCACTTGGCGAATAATTTAAAATAACAGCCGGTCACCTGACAGCACCTTTTGAGGGCTTAATAAATAGGAAGGCGTAAGTCATAGCGTGACGGAAACAAAGTAGCTATCTGTTTTTCAACAAGATCTACAACTTTTGAATTGACACTTTTTCTCTTAAGCCAATAATTAAAAATTAGCTAATTAGTCTTCTCTAATTTATCAACATTAGTGAACGAAAAAATACTGGAGGTTAGCATAGGCGACTCTGAACATCTCTGAATTTGTTTCACTGTGCTAGGGAAATGCCGTCTATTTTAAAAACTTAGTCCAAGTTAGCTGGGATAATAATGGGACAATTTTCATTGCCAAAGGCAATTTAAGGTGATTGCAATAACGGAAGGGCGGATTTAAGAACTTAAATATCCAATGACTTTTAATAGAATCTGGCATTTAATTTCAAAGCGTGGCAGTGGAGAACGGAGATGATTATTTCCTTAATTAGTGATTTGGTTTAGGCAGCAAAAAATTATTTTTTTTAGCAAATATGTTTCGTTGGAACGAGATATTTGATGACTGGTAGCTAACGAAAATAAAAGTACCACCTCTAACAAATTTTTACACAAGGGTACATAAACTGTTGTCAGTTATTTCTGGCACAAATTGAATACTGTGTGATAATAGCAAGCGAATGACATTTTCTGATTGGTGCACGACTATAGGTTATTAATGCGTGTAGCTTGTTTTTGCATAATTTACAGGGAGGATAAATGCGAATGGTATATGTTTTATTAAGGTCAAATGCTATACTAAGTAGGTGTCGATAAATGAACGCGAGAAAGCCTAAATGTGGTGAAATTTAATTAGTATTATCATGCCATAAACCTTTTTTCGAGAGATTGATGTAGCATGAGTCAGAAATTTGATACGTTTGTCAAGTTCCAACGCCTATAAACGACACATGGTCAGAGGCAGTGATTGAGTTTGAGCAAATGGTAACAAATGATTACATCGCAATTCATTTCATGAGGTGTTCGGAAACGGATATATCTAGAGCAAACTGCAATTGAATACGTTCTCCGCACCATCATTAAGTTTATCTATCAACTTAGTGATGTGTGAAGCAGTGGTTGAGATGGTTGTGTCGTCTGCATAAATAAAATGGAATTATAGGGCACATAGGGACGATATTAGTGTATTATAAAGATACACTCTGTGAAACACCAATTTAGTAGCCTTCTACTTTGAGCACGTCCCTGAGATGTATACGGCTTGTTTTCTATTGAGTCGATGTGTTCTAATTAGCGCAAGTGCAGGCCCAAATGTGTCAATTGTGTCAAGCATTTTGAAATGAATAACATAGCTGAGTGAATCAGGAGCTTCGGAGAGATCAGTGAGTAATGCACCATCAAAGTTACCCGCATCATTGTAAGACTTAATTTTATTGGTGAGAGCGATAACAGCTTTGTAGGTTGAAAATGCCACTCTAAAAGCTAACCTAGTTGAGAGACGTCAAATTTTGTCAAATAGGTGTTTAGTCGCATAGCAGCATTCTCTATAATTTCACTCAAAAAATGTGAAAATGGCAATTGGGTAGTATTTAGAAACGTTCAGTTTACCTCCCTTTAAGGAGACAGGAATTAGCTTAACTTTTTTTTTTTCGTGCAGGAGAAAATGTCAGATTTGAAGACGAGGGCAACAAATATAGGCGAAATCATTGCAAATACGATCAGTAAATAAAATAATGTGAATATATTGTATATTATCCAGGCCTGGGTTTGCCTCATTTAATGTGGGTATTATTTTGCATATTTCCTCAAATGAGCTAGGGAAAAGTAGAATGCTCTAGGAAGGTTGTTGCAGTGTTTGACTTACGGAAATATGGAATTTCTAGAATCTAGAGTAAATAAAAGTAAATAAATCACTAAGTGGTTCAACAATGCGGTTAGGGTTGTTATGGTTCCTTTCCTGAAAAACTGTAGATAAGGCCGCTGGGTTCTCATCTCCTTCTGTTCAGTAAGGCAGGAATCATTTTCATTTATTATAAGCGTTATTTCCAGCGCAATTTATTTCATTTTACAGTATTTCTCTTTGCTGCTCGGAGGAGCATTCCTAGTTCGTTGGAATATCATTTTAGCGAGCTAGAATCCGCTAGTTAAATGGTCGCCTTTTTGCGTTTCTTGTAGAGGTTACCTTTTTTCGTTTTTTCTCTCAAATTGCTTAAAAGGCTAGACGTCATCCAGGAATCATGGCGAGTTGAATTTTGTTTTTTGCGAATAGATGCAGTATAGCAGCTATAGAATTAGAGGTTATAAATATGAACTCCATAAATAAAGTATGAGCGTCTTCATCAACCTAGTTTACGGGCCCGTCAGCATTAGCAGTCCGTTTAAGATATGGTGCAGCATTTAATGTTTCTTTTACGCATTCTGTATATATATACACGCACGCACGCACGCACGCACGCACGCACGCACGCACGCACGCACGCACACACACACACACACACACACACACACACACACACACACACACACACACACACACACACACACACACACACACACACACACACACACACACACACACACACACACACACACACACACACACACACACACACACACACACACACACACACACACACACACACACACACACACACACACACACACACACACACACACACACACACACACACACACACACACACACACACACACACACACACACACACACACACACACACCTGTATATACTGGAATGGATGCTGGCCTTCATTATCATTTCTGATTGTATCAAAGCAGCCAAGTGTGTTCTGTGCTCTGTTACGAGTCATATTTCTTGATAGATGCTAGCTAAGCCTTTTTCCAACTTCACTGTGGTTCACTCCGATGAAGGGGACCGAAACGTTATTAAAGTGTTTTTCGCCGTGACCATGTTCAGCTATTATATATATATATATATATATATATATATATATATATATATATATATATATATATATATATATATATATATATATATATATATATATATAATCATTTTTGCGGAAATAAATATTCGTATGGTTAAATCCATAACGATTCAAATTTGCCGCTGTGACCACTAGGTTAGTTAGAGGATGATACTGATAGGACGAGAAACTAAAGACTGCTGTGCCGCCATAATCGCTATCGCTATAAACACGGTATACTACGCTTTATGGAGGCAACATGTATGGTCACTTGCGGGCATCAGACTGCCAAGTCTCACTGATAACTCATGCTACTGAGAGCTGGTCGTGAGCAGCTGATATTAAGTTAGTAATGTCGTCCGAATGTTTCCTTAGATTTTGCACATTAATATGAATTAATGATGCACATGAAGAAGAAAGAAAATATCTCAGGGATAAAGGCGTAAAATATGATTCCATTCTGGCTGACAAAATGGGTTTAAAAAGAGTGTATATTCTCAGCTGAAAATGAATAGGCTGGATAGAGATTTTATGGCGAAAACATGGCTACTCTCTGTCTTAAGTGCCAAAATTTGGCAGTTTTTCGTCCAGAGATGCACCCACCCCTTTCCTCCTTCAGAGTTCGTGCCATAGTGAAACATTTCTTGTTGTCCACGGTCAGTTGGTTCTTAATGCATATTGGCTTGTTGTCTTCAATTGGGAAACCTAAGCTACAGGTGTCAGGCCGTGATTGTGCCGAGACCCGATAAGCAATGTCTAGGTCAGCAGTGTCAACACGGCATCTATTCTTACTCCACTCAGTTCAGTTCAGTTCAGTCGTTCAGTCGTGTCCGACTCTTCGTGACCCTATGGACCATGTCACGCCACGCTTTCCGGTCTCTCACTATCTTCCTAACATCACATAACTTCATCTGCAGCTCCTCGAGGATGCCATCTAACCATCGCGTTCGCTGCCTGCCCCTTCTCCGGCTGCCCTGAACCTTTCCCAACATCAAATCTTTCTCCAGCGACTCCTCTCTTCTCATCCGATGACCAAAGTAGCTGAGCTTTAACTTTAGAATTTGACCCTTCAATGAGCAGTCAGGGTTTATGGTCGACAATATCGACTGATTTGACCTTCTGGCAGTCCAAGGAACTCTCAAGAGTCTCCGCCAGCACCACAATTCAAACGCGTCAATTCTTCGGCGGTCAGCATTCTTCACTGTGCAACTCTCGCATCCACACATCACAACTGGAAAGACCATAGCACGAGTTATACGGATCTTGGTTGGCAGTGGGTCTTACTCCACTAGACGCCACAATTTCAGTTCAAACTTAGTCACATACGCAGGAGACACTTTTTATTTCGATATTATTAATTCTGGAATGGTGTGCGATTTGATTTTTTAGCATTTTGTTCCCGAGGTTTGAGCTTTGTTGAGGACAAGAATTTGAGTTTGACTGGTCTGAACTTTTTTGACTGCACAGTTCAAGAGAGTGAGGCTAGCATCTATCTCAGAAATTTTCTTATTCAATACGCTTGCATCCAGTCCGGATGCTTGAAGAAAGGTAGTTACTTCTAAGATGATTTCATCAACTAGCTCACTCATCTTGGCCTTAAAATTGCATTGGTCAGCATCGAAAAAAATGGTCAGACAAAGTGTACACTGACGCAAGTATAAAGTTGGCAGTGCAGCAGTGGTTGCAGGTCAACCTAGTCCGAGTAAAGGCACCAACCCGGGTGAGCAATGAACGACGTTTAGCGGTAGGTTCGACGACCGCAACCACTGCTGCAATAAATCTGGGAGGTTTGGAGGGACTGCTTTTCAGGCTGGAAACAGGATCGCAAATGCTTCAGCGAAGGAACAATTCCGGACGATGATGTCTGCATAATGACCGTACTGTTCCCGCCTCGTTGACAAGTAGCAAGGTGCAGATGAACTTGCTTAAAAACGGAATGCTATAGAGGCATTTCGGGATCTGCAAGGGCTCATTAACCTTTGTGAACAAAGAACAATGCTCGGCGGTAGGTTCGAAGACTGCAGCCATTGTTGCAAACTGCATTGTCAACACAGACATCTGGGTGCGCTGATATGAATGCATAGCTAACATAAACGCATAAACACGGGGACAGGATTTGCTTAATCGACATATTTTCATTTTTCAGTGTTGATTTTCAACAAGTCCTTCTGCAGGTCTTTAGGAATAAGACCTACTGTGTCCATAGCTGCTATGTATTGTAACACAGTATCTCTGCTTGCCTTTGTACTTTCTACACTTCGACAGTTTACACAGTCGTTGTGGCACGTTTTCAGCTGTCTTTCCTTTCTCCCCGTCTTTCCTGTGACAGTTGAGCCAGATGAACTGTGCTTCCAAACTTTTGTCGTTTCATTTGAATCCATATGTTCAATTTATTGTACAGTGAATCCCACTACATTCTTGCGCTATGATCGCACAACGTTAGTGCTCCTGGAAGGTTGTCACTCTTATACAGATTTCAGTCTGTCATTACAGTCACTGCAAAAAGTGTGTATTCGTTTATAAAAAGTTCTCGCAGTCTTCTTGCAAAAGCTAAGCACATGGTCAGTCGTTTCCCCAAGTCTTCACGTAGCTTTTGCATACCACTCAGTATTTCGTCAACCATGACTCTAAATGCGTTAGGTTCAGTCGTTTGGTTTGATGCGCCTAAAGTAATAAAATACTCTTGGTTCGCTTTTGTTTGTTTTTGCTAACCAAAGTGATGTTTTTCCTACCCGGTCTTTTTTTTTTTAAGTTTTTGTAAAAACTGGGCTTAATGCGACGCCTTTTTTGCCCAAGTTTTTTTCAGCTCGTAGTGAGCTTTTTCTGGAAGTATGTCTTAGTTCTACTTCGATGAACATTGGCTTCCTGGCTTGAATGAAGCTGTTTCCGACTTTCTTTGGTATGACCTGCTAAAACGTACAAATCCTATTCCACAGCTTCCTCCACTTTCAACACTCGTTCTGCCGCTCGAGTTTCATAGTCCTCAAACAGCACTGCACGGGTGTAATGGGCTGTGAACTTTCGTAAGTATTTTTATTGAACGCTGAGCAGCTAAATTTCTGCAGCCTCTTTTTCTTCTTATTATATACCAAAAAACAAAATATGATAAAGACGAGCTGGTAATACGACCATCAAAGGTCTCTTGTCGCGATCACTTTTATGTGGTCCTTCATGAATTTTCGCTGCATGTCCCTGTCTTGTTCAAGGCTTCGTGTTTAATGACTGCAGATGCAATACAGAATTAAATCATTGCCCTGCATGAAAAGTAATGGCGCCAGTGTGTGCAACATCGAGCAGTAAAGAACAGGCTACCCTTGTACTTTTTTTTTTTTTTTACCTCATAAAACTGTGGCATAAGCACAACTTTATTATTAAGACGCTTTAAGCAAGCGAAACTTTCTAGCTGAATGAATGGCTTAAATATTTTGGGATTTCCTGAACTGGTCAGGAACCACCTTGGCACTTTCTGGTAGCAGGAACAACTAAATGCTTTGCTCGCGTTTTACTGAAAATTTTGCTCCAGTTTCCCGACAGCCCCGGACAATAGACGATGTCTTGATGACAGATATGAAATTGAACCAAAGTCAGTCACACACCTTGACGGCTAGCTGAGCAAAAGTGACGATTACTCGTTACACTGGGCCAACTCCTGACCTAGGTATCCGGGATACCAATGGGAGAACAGCGGGACCTAACGAGATGCGCAGGTGTTCCCCTCCCGGTGCAAGCACGTGGCGTCCTCTACACAAAATGAATTTTTGCGCGTGATCACAAAAAAAAAAAAAAAAAAAAAAAAACGCGCACAGAGTCGAGTGTACGGTGCAGCCTTTGTAATGTTAGGCTTTTAATGGGTTTTAATAAACTACGAGGTGGTCACAGCTAGCAGCGTGAAATTCTGAAGGGAGACTGTCTTCCGTGGTGACAGGTTTACTACTCCTTGTAAATACGTAGCGTTGCGATCATCCGGTCAGGGAGGGCAGCTCTATGCACAGGGTATGTTGCTGGGCGAGTTGATAACGCGCTTCTCAAATCCTGCGAGCATAGCCTAGAGCAGAGCTTCTTGAACCAAGCCCACAGACTACTTAATTCAGGGTACCCGCCCTTACTTCTGTCCTCAGTAACGGAAAAAATGTTACGAGTTAAGCAAAGTAAGAACCCAACCGGAAGGGATAACAGGTCTCGCGGCAAAAAAGCGGTTGTAATACCTTACATTCACTAGGTTTCCCACAAACTGAAACGAATCGGAAAAAAAGGCAGGTGTTGACGTATTTTTCTCCGCTCCTCTTCGTCTTTCTAGCGTTTGCAGGCGTGTCAATGAATCGGGTAAAAAAGTCCCAGAATGCACAACCAGGCATCGAAATCCTTTTCTTACTTGCTCATCAGGCGTCGTGTATTCGATCCCGTTACCCTGCGGTAGGAAGTATATCGGTCAGACGGGCCATTTCTTAAATAAAGGCTATTAGAGCATCAAAATAATGCCGAAGGAAAAAAATCTGGCAATTTGGCGATCCACTCTCGAGACTGCAGTCCCTGCCGGCGCCTGTCGCCGATGTTCAAGGAAACTGAAATTTTGGCTAAGAGCTACAATCAAGTTACCCGCGAAATCATTGAAACCGCCGCTATCAACGAGTAAAAGCATGAGTGCGTTAGCACTCCTTCACTTGCGTTGTTAGAAAAAGAATTTTCGTTCCTTTCCGCCTAGATCTGTTTTGTGCATTCTTTTAGTCTTCGCTTGTGTAGGTTAGTTCCGCGTTCGCCTGTCGTAATTGTTATTCGAGCAATTCTATCTTTGCGCCATCGTTTTATTGCCATAAGAATTCATGCATCTGTGGTTTGTTTCTTTAGCCCGTCCTGTTTTTCAGTGTGCTAGTCGTATGAATTTTTTCGGTGTCCTTTTATTTGCCTTTTTGGTTTTGTCTGATTAGTTTTCAATTAGCGAATTTTTAGTTGTTGTTCATGTTTTCCCTCCATTTTCCTATTTTAGCGCCTTTACCTTCGCTGACTCACAGCCTTGCCTTTTAGACTGAGCTTATGCCCGCGCTGTTTTGTTGTTTTTGTTATTGGTCTCATGCTTTCATTTTCGCTTTTAGCTGATATTTGTTGGCTCCTTTCCATTTTCGTTTTATCTGGGCTTCATGTGCGCCCCAGTTCTGTTCTTTGCATCTGCCCTGCCCCGCACTTTCAATGTCACACCTTTAATTTCAGTTCAATATCAGATGCCGTTCCATGGATGCTTGAGCTCCGATAACCGTGCTCATGCGCACTTTTAGCCTTTGTGTGTATATAAGGCGCGGATCGGCTGTTTTCAAATTAAAGTTGTTAGTGAGCGCATATGTGTGTGTCCTCCTCTTCCTGGTCCGTCGTCTGCTATAGCGTTCTTTCTCTGACAGCTCTATGCCGAGATCCAATGGGCGAACCAATCCGCGCCTGTGCAGTATGCATGGCTCTCCAATACGCAGCGTCCACTCAAGGAAGGCGAATCAGCTTAGTAGCTGGTTGAGTGGTAGTACTCGGTTCTGCCAAATGGAACTGCTCTCTCCTGTGCACACGGCCTAATACCCGCCAAGGCCCAGTCCGTAAACGGGCTTGTCTGCGATCAACTCGCTCACGAACGGTTTTCTTGCCGTTCTTCTTTTTTTTTTCTATTGCTTTTCTTCAAATAGCTACTGGTGCTGCCGAGGTCCTCGCATCGGCTTACAGGAATAGCTTACGCTCATTCATTTATACTTGAACGATGCAAACCCTATCGCATTCTAATACCTCTCACAAAACAGTGAACCCGGAAGAATGACGAGGATTAAGGTTCGTGTCCGATAGGGACAACGAAGAATTGTACAAAATCGGCCTTCGCATTCCTACAAAACTAAACGCGGAAAGCGGAGTAGGAAACGGAAAGAAAAAATAGAAAGCAGTTTCACTTTAGATGTTGCGTTGATTGTCGCATTGCTTGCAGCCTTCCTTGCACCCTCTAAAGGGTGAATTAGAATTAAATTAGGGCTCACATTATTTAACTTCAGATAACATAGTAAACATGCCTTCCTCGTTTTTTCACTCCAAATTAAAAAGGGGTTCAATAACAGCAGGTCATTACGTTTTTGAATAGAAGTAAATAAAAGCATATCGCGATCTGAGCATCAAACCAAAGAAAACTATTGCAGCTACGCGATTTAGATATTCTAGCGCACTTAAACAACTTGCCTCTGTTCGATATTCAGGATCCTCTAAATATGCATGTGATTCGAAATATTGCCCACATCTTTCTTTTTAAGTAGAATAAAAACAAGGAACACTGAAAGACAAAACGGTTCCGAGTATTTCGGCGGATCGCTGGCAGGCACATTGGTCGGCTCTGACAAGGGCTGTTGAGAAGAGGTGAGGAGAGGAAGGAAAGCGTAACAGGGGATGGCAGAAAGTTAGGTGGGTGGATGAGGTTAAGAAGTTCGCAGGGGTCAAGTGGATGCAGCTAGCACAGAACCGGGTTAATTGGCGAAGTATGGGAGAATCCTTCGCCCTGCAGTGGGTATAGTCAGGCTGATGATGATTATGAAGGCTTCTAACCGAGTATAACACAAGCGGGGCAGAAGTTTCGGCTTTTAGTTACTATTGACGGTGAAACAATACTGCAAACTGGACGGGCGAGACGCACAGGGTGATCCACTTCTAGCTATAACACGACCACTTCTTTCAAGGCATCATTGCGTCCGACCCGGCCACTCCATAAAGCTAAGCGACAGGCCATGCGAAGCATCACTCCGCGTCCCATTGTGCATGTATCGCTTTGCTTCGATAAGCGTCTGCATCCGACGCAATGCTGCTTTGAAAGCAGTGGCAGTATTATGGCTAGAAGTGGATCACCCTTTACAAGAACAGAAGGACGACAGCACCACTTTCTTCTATGTACCGTCCACTTTGCTCCGCTTTTCACCACGAGTATAAAAATTTCAGACTGCATGCTTCCTTCACGTGCCTAATCCCGATTTCGCGCGAGGAAATTGGATGATCACGCTCATCCTGTAGGGACGAAAATCCGGGCGTCATTCTTGTATACCATAGGCTCGTGGTAGAGAGTGCTCAAGGGCATCGATTCCCCTGAGCTGAAACGACGCAAAAGATGCATCCGACTCGTTTCCAGCTCTGGATGGTGGGGTACACTGCATTTCTAATGGAAGTGTTGAGTGCCACACCATAGACGCTTCGAAGAACAAGGGCTCAGGTACTGAACCTTTAAGGGCATGTATTTGCGTTCATAGGGCGAATAACTTGCGCGGGTAGGGAAGGTGCAGGCAGGAGTTGGTGTGTTGAGTTGTCTTGGGGGTCAAGGCTTTACCCTACCATATGAACAGCCCACCACCACAAAGTGCTTATAGTATCGCGCAGCTGCTACTGAGTGATTGTTTGGCCCCAGGGACGGTCTTCCACGAGGTCTATACAGCGTGTGTCGATTTGCACGCGTGCAATATGGATGACGCTTTCACTCACGGATAGTGATTCGGCGCCATTTTCGGGCGAACCAAATCAGCTCAACAGCCGACAGAGAGAGGCTCTGCGAAATGGAGCCCATCCACAAACGTGCCTGTCCTCAAGCACTTCTGCGTCGAGTCCTGTTTTATGCAGGCGTACAAAGTGGCGCTCTCTGCGCTCTAGGTTTAGCGGCGAGCTCAGGACGCAAGGCGGCTCTGATTTATTCAAGCCGTTGAGACGCACAACAGCCGCATTGTAGTCTGTGCCTAAACGAGACCCAAGATATGCGCCCAATGAACGTGGGCAGGGGAATGACAACAGCAGGCACAGCCAACCTAAATGTTTGTGGACTTATTCCCCAAATGCATTAGCCAGCTAAGCGGAATAAGAAAATTTGCTCTTTACCTGACAAGAAAATGAGTAAAACAATTGGCTGTGGTTTAGTTTGTGGTTAAACCTGGAGTTACACGAAAGCAACCTGCATGGCTACGCAGGTTTGGGTTGAAAGTGAAGACATGGCTTTTGCACATAGTAGTTTACTCTATGGTCTCAACTTTACGCCATAGGGGAATCACTTCACGTATGACCACCCTTTGCCTCTCGTCGTTGACTACTCTCATTCGGGTATAAAAGTCTTCTATAGCGGTATGACATCGTCTCTACGTCGAAATCCGGGCCACACCACCGTCACAATGTTCGAACAAACCTTCTGCCCTAGCAACTAGCTGTTGTCGTTCGCCTGTATCAACTACCGAGTTCTTCTTCTTCTTCTTCATCATCTTCTTCTCGCGGGCGTTCCGCCCCTTTGGACAGGCACCGCTCTCCGGACGGCTCTTCGGACAGGCTCGGCGAAATGACGAGACTGTGGCCAATGTCCTTGCTACAAAAAAGGTTTCTAGGCTAGGACCGAGAAGTTTAAGTTAGATTAGCCCCCTACTATGGTATTTTTCACAGTCCACGTGTGTATACTATGGCTTCGGCACCGTAAGCCGCACATACTACAGCACACCGATTCCTCAACTCAATTCGCATTGCAAAGCTCCTTTTACATCCGCTTTTGTGAAGCTGCTAAGCCCCAGAATTTTACTGGCGGTTTTCTCTTCTTTTAGATGCCCCTTTTTTTGTTTTCGGGCTCGTGCTGCTTGCGCAGAAATAAGTGGGTGCCGCCGCCATTGCTTTCGGCCGGGCGCGATTATACAGCGTGGGGCCGCCGGTGCCTTTCTTCACTCCTTCTGCCTGCGTGGACGCATATCTCACGAAGCAGTGTCGCGCCATGGCAGCCACTCTCGAGTACCACTAATCATGGAGCCAGGTGACGTCGTCATGACGCGTAACCGCGAACTGGCATCGTCAGTGCTCGCTCTCGCCAAAGCGACGATAAGTCAAGAAGGCGTTTTCGCTGAGGCGGTTTCGCGCCGTCTCCGTTTCTGCCAACGTCGCGCGGCTTAGTTCTCCGGGTTCTTTCTTGAATTCTGCTGTTTTTCCTACAGTACACGTTCAAGCGGAGTGTTGGCGCAAAACAAGAGCGCGCCTAACAACTCGGCGCGCAGCGTAAACAAAGGGCACGGAGCGCGGGCCGCTTTTTTCTTTCGGGGATAATCAACGTGTGAGAGAAAACCGTGAAACGAAAACCGGGTGCGGTCAGCCGAGAACACCCAGGGGTTCGCCCCTCGCTTCGGTAACGCGCCGTCCGGAGTTTCCAGGTCTTCTTTTCATTCTTGCTTGTCTTTTTTTTTTTTTTTTTAGCAGTTCGTGTTCCCTTTTGGTGCCTTGATCTCGCTTGACTTTCTTATTGCGGCGGCGGATCAACTCGGGGACTTGGAAAGAGCTCGGCTCTACTTTCATTAACAAGATTTACGAGTTCCCGCGCGCTGCGGTGCCCTGTTGCCGCAGCAACGTCGCGCTGCATGATGGGCCTGTGCGGCTGTCAGCGTGCGCGCACCTGTCTTTTTAGCACTTTCTGTTTAAGGCGGCGGCCAACGGAAGCATTCGACTTCACTGCAACGTCAGCGGCGCAGTAGCCACGGAAGCCTTCTCGCTTCCCTCCGAAAAGGGGAGGGGGTCGGCACGACTATACGCAAGCACATATATTGGACAGGTTGAAAGATCAAATAGTCATTATTTTAGTCAGTGGTTCGTTATTTACTCACCATCGCGTCAGTACCCTTTGTCCAAGATTGACACAGTTGTCACAGTAATCGATTTCTATACAAGCATAGATGGATGCTGTTTAGGTTGCGTTTGCGAATAACGATGAGTATTAAGGAAGGAAAGTGTTCCAAGTTATTTGTAAAACTTACGGATCAGATTGCGAGAAGTCATAATAAGTACCCTGGGTGTTGGAGCGAATATTTTGAGTAATTTCTAAGATTAGCGAGTTCAAAATCGAAAAAAAAAATATTTTCGGAGACAAACTCTCAGCCACGTCAGATGTTACATACTCCAAAAGCTCTTGTAATTACCTAAGTAGTTAGCAAAAACTTATTTATGATTTTATTTATTATTTATTTATTTATTATTTACTCAGGACGAATATGAGTTCGAAGCCTTGGACAAGACGATGTCCCTCCATTTCACATGCCATATTTTAATACCAAGAAAGGCTGATTTGCTGAAGCCCGGCAGCCCGACGAAACCCGGCGCATTTCTTTGCACAAAACCGAAACTCAATGCCGCAGATTGGCAGAAACATCGATAAACACTATATGTCCGCTGCTGACATGTTGCAGCGGCTGGAAGCAAATTCAAGCCGCCTGTTGGAGTGTGCTGTGTCATGTAATTCGTTTCTCTCCGTCGATTAAGGAAATAACTGCCACGCAGTTTGCAATGACTGCCCTCCTCTGTGCACCAGCCGGCGAAGCAAAGCAGCATTTTTGATGTGGCACGATTGCGCACGCAGTTTGAATTGGACGCCGTCGCCACTGCCTCACTTCCTCAGCGTAGATGCCGTTTCCACCGAGCTCCCTTCGCGTCTAATGCATTGGATTTTGTGTACGCTGTCCATGATTTGAAAACAATTTTCACTTGGCTTCAAAAACTGTTATTTCATCATTTATTCCTCGTCTTAGCTGAATATGACCAAGCTTAAAAAAAAATACCGAGTGCCGTGGCCAATGAAACCCACTGACGGCCGTTTAAAGTTGCCTGGTTTAGACTAAATTGTTTCTTCGCCAAAGTTTATAAGTTCGTAACACTAATTAGATCGATTTTTAAATACTGGTTTGCAAACAAAAGTGTTCATCCAGAAGTTGCACGTAAGGAACGCACCGAGCTTGTTAACCACGTGGCATCTGCATGTACCCAGCTCTCGCGCATTGCAGACGTAATGCTCCGTTGGACACAGGGCTCCGGAGAGGAGCTGATTTTGTTCCCTGAAGCGCGTCTAGGGATCGCTGTCATATTAACGCTTTCCTATTTTACGACCTATCTTCAAAGCAGGTAAAAAACGCCGCTTTACGTAAATTGCATCTTGGTGCAAACATTTCACCCAGCTGTTTTTCGAGGCTATCTATACAGCTTTTGAATTGACACTTTTTTTCCCGCAGGCCGTAACTAAAGACATTATCTAATTATTATTTACAAATTGGTTAGCTTCGGATGTCGGTAAATACTGCAAAGGAGGTCAGGTGATCATCAATAACTGGAAGTTGGTTTATATGGATCACATTTGGGACGTAATGGTCACATCTCAGAAACCGTCACAAATCTTTCAATTCTCTCCGTTCCTGTTGGACGCTATGTCCGCCGGTCAGGTCCGACCAACAGGAGCGGGGCTAAATGACCGGTTTGTGAGAGTTTTTGTGATGCCTGCAGAATGGCTTTCGGTGTGATATCAACTGTCCCGCGATATTAGGCTGCAAGAATGTCCTGTTCCAGTAACAATTTGGACCTCAAGGTTGGGACTGCCATCGAGTGGTATCCGCCAGACGATGGATGAGTAGGGGAAGCAAAGAAACAAGGCACAAGAATATATACCGGGTATTTCAAACAAATCTGTGCAGTGGCCTTTGCAGCGAGGCAGACATCACGCAAGTGATAAAGGTCGATTACTGAATGATGAATTAATGAAAGATACGTTATCAATTGTTTCCCTTTTTATTTCAAAACACGACATTACGAAACTGAAATGTGTCAACAATAAAGGTGAGCACCGTTCTTAACTTTTTGTTAATCGGCAATGTGATTCGAAATATCCAATTCCAAAAAGGTGCATTTGAGAGCGCGCTGAGTTGGCTTTCCCGGATTGCATAAGTATATAACGATGCAGCTGCACGGGGTAATGGCCCCAAATTCTTGATAACTTAATTAACATTATTGGATACAGAAACGACGTCTCCATTTTTATGTGTATAACGGTGGTAGATGCCATTTTTTGCCTCTACTGCCATTAGATGTCATTTTTGGCACCTACCATAAGATAAGATAAGCAAGAGCTTACTTTATCATCATTACTCCTTATGTGAAGTGTTCTAATTTAAAACTTGCATTAGAGCTACGAGAAACATAGTCAATACCAACGTAGTTCGCAAGGATAATACAGGCGATATAAAACTAGGGTTTAAAAATTCTGCTTGGCTCAGAAATAGCACTGAAGGCGCGTCGCTTGCCGTGGTTATCACGAAGAAGCAGCTTTGCTTAATTAATTTTAGTTTAAATAGTTGCTTGCCATAGATAATTGTCTTTTAAACAGGGCACATCCCCAAATTTCTTGTGTAAAGTTGCAGAGCGGCAAAGGAAACCAGAAAATGGTACATAATCAAAAAAAAAAAAAACTAAGAAAAGCATTTAGCATGATCCTTAGCTCTAGGAGGCAGGCACGATAAATCCGAAGTTCTCGATGTAGAAACGCGCGTCATGAAAATCTTCAGCACGAATTCAGACAAGCCACTAAAATCAAAATAAAAGTTTCACCTGGAAGTACAACGAGAAATGCGCCGTTTGTTTGACTTCTGGTAGCCACTACAACCCACCGCGACCACAGAATGTCGTTCAGTGCTTCAAACAATTACAAGTGTAACAAGAGACGAAGCCAGAGCTGGATGAACTAGCAGCAGAATCTGGAATATTAGCGGGTGTATTTGGAGTAGCAGCGTCGTGTCGCGAACAGGAATAGAGAGATCGCTCCGAAGAAAGTCCTTCTTAACGATTGATTATTCCTACTTTAATGTCATTCTCCAAAAAATCTGGCTCTATGGAATACTTTCACTTGTTTCGATAAGTGTATAGAAGTGGTCGTTTGATACGCCAGCAGGGGAGTTAGCAACCTTTTCCCGACAAAAAGCTTAACTTGTGCTGAAGCCAATGCCACATGAAGAGCGTTTTCTTGGACAGTCATGAATTAGGGTGTCGTCGCATGTCTTCTGGCGCGCGAAGTCCTGTTTTGTATTGTTATGTCGCGTTGCCCATGGCGGTCAGCATTCTGGGCACCAAACTGTGCGATACTTGAGGACCTCGCTGATACGCACGTGTGGATTCAATACAAATATCAAATCCCATGACAACATCTGCGGCAGGAAAACACCTGTTTCAAGTGAATACGGACCCTAGTACCATCAATATTGTCAAGTGTGATGGCGTGATGGGATGGACAGAGCATGCTGTTACACTTTGTCGGCGTCGTTTCATTTCTGCTACGAGGATCACCACGTTATTGTACCTTTGTGGTAGGACATTCGCGAGGTTTGATTTCACGGCATTGCAGAAATCTTACAAATGCTTGGTGCTTTGGACAAGCGGTACGCCTAATGGGTTGCCTTCCCCCGGCATCAGTCAGACAATCGTGAAAATGAAGGAAGTTTTACCAGCGCGGGCGTGATTGGTTAGATGACAAAGCTCTCGGAAGGTTTCTTTTTTTTTCTTCTTTTTTTGTAAAATTCTTGCGCTTAAGTCAAGGTTCCAAGCTCGTACGCCTGCCTTGTGTTTGATTTCGCTGCACTTTTCCTTTTTACCTACTTACTAAGGAGCATTTATTACTTAGAATTAGTCGCGCACTTTTGTTAAAGTGCCTGACACTGAACTCGAGCATTTCCCTTGCTCGATTTCTTACGACTCAAGAGCAGCGTTGGGAAACGTGTAGCTTTTGCAAGAGATCCAGTCCGAACTCTCAGCGAAGTTCTCATAACTGCGAAAATTTGCTCACGTGCACGTGTATACGCTAATAAAAAATGCTGAGCAAAGGATCTTCAATGAAAAATGGCCCTGAAATGTCTCAGATGGCCCGTCTGTGCTCCCTGAGCTTCTCTTTACTATTACAGGTTCATACATAAGGAAGAAGAATGGAGATTAAAGGTGTCCATTCAAGTTAGCAATAATTTATCCTAATTTTATTTCCTACATGGGAGCCCTCTATCAGCAGATCCATGACCGCGACATCGCAATTTTTGTTGTTAGTATTCGCGCTGCAGGAAGGAATTAGCGGCCATGCAGAATATTTTTCTTCTAATTGGTGGACTCTCATATAGTTCCTTTAATTCTCGAGTGAAACTGTCAGGTAAGGAAATATCAGTATGAGGGTAGATAACAGCGACTCGTGTGTCGTTCCTGTAGTAACTTTGGGGGTGTAATATCCGTTTAATTAAGGATAAGCTTCTTGAAAAGAGTGAGACGAAGGGGAAAAACTTCCAATTTCTCTGTCGCAACAGTACGCGTTCCGGAGCAAAGAAAGAAAAAAAAATAAATCTGCGAAATTTTTTTTTTTTTTTGCGAGAACGGTAATCCTCCGTGCCGTGGAAGGAGCTCGGTGCTCTACTTCTGGATAGCTATAAATGAATGACGGAAAATTGTGCGCCCGTGCGCGCAAGGAGATTAAAAATGTCTACGAACGGTGTAAAATACATCGAAATACTTCCGAACGCCGAAAATAGAAGCTCCTGCAGCGAGTTCAAAGCAACGATATCGTTGACCCTTAGCTACGCAGGAAGTTCTTCGTATCAGTTGGGCAGCCGTTTGAGCTCGCCAAGCGAGACGGGTCAGAATGCGGCTAATCCTCGGTCGTTGCACCGTAGTTCTTTCTCATCTTTTCTGCTCTTTTCTCGACTTTCTTATCACATACGCTCCCAAAATAAGAAGAGCCGATGGCCACGTTTTAAGTATCCTATACGTGCGCCTGCTGTCTCAGGAGGGTAATATAGAAATGATACCGGCGGAGCAATTACAGAGGATGCTTGAACGCTTGAACCTTCACGGGAATTTTTGCGAGGGACATTTTATACCTATTACACTGAATGCCGAAACTTTGACGAGCGTTCTCAATCAATCAAGGGAATTGTGACCGTTGGGCTTACATGGTCATGCCCGGCTACCAGGTGGTGCCTTTGTAAATACACGGCTGTGAGCCGACGTATACACCGTTTGTGTGGCGCAACATGTGTATGTGGCCTTTTTAATAACCGACATAACAGATCATTGCGCAGCGTTTACATTAGAGTAAGAAGGAAAACTGAGAAATACACACAGCAGTTCACGCCGTTTTCCTCTGACCCCGAAATGGTTAACAGTGCGTAAATGCTCGGCACGCAGCGTTATGTCGAGAAAGGAAAAAAGCAGAAGCTTTGTCTGGCGATAAAGATTGACGATGCATATGCACTGGCGGCAATAATTACACGTTCGCAGCAACCTTTAGACAGCCCTTTCTGATGTAGCCCGCTTGGCTTCAGACTGCGGCAATTAATTAGGCTAGCGGCTGGCTGTTCGTTCATCATTTTCTAGACGGAACATTGTCTTTAATACCGAACTCAAAGGCAGAAGTTCCTCGGTCCTATAACTTCGCTTTCAGACCTATTGATACAGTATTTAATGCATTGTTAAAGACCTGAAAACCTGCTGTCCTTAGTTTTGCAATCAGGGCTATTGATACAGTACTTAAGCTATTTTTAGAGGCCTAAGAACCTGCTCGTTAATAACTTAGCGTTTCGAAGTGGAATTCGAATGAATAAAATTGCGGTGGTCGTTTTTGCGCTATTACGTTATAGTAAACATTTATGCGCCAACTCACCCCCCCCCCCCCCCCAAAAAAAAAAAAAAAAAAAACGGTAATGACGAAAACTTGAGCCAAATTGTCGTAAATACGAACACGCCGGCTGCTATGTTATGTACAAGAGTAGCTAAAAGCAAGTTTTTCCCGAACACACTAATTTTGAAGCATTACGTTTTGTCCTTACAACAGCGACTGCACTACATTTCTGTGACAGCGTGGCCTAATCGTTAATCCCCCCTCCCCCCCCCCCCCCTCGTTTACCTTGACTCCGTTCTCATCGCACGTGCTGACTTTACTGCACCTATCCCAATAGTGACGTCATTTCTTCGTCCCCAGGCACATAAAAGACATCCGACCGCGGTCTCCTGACTGTCATGGTCACCTGTGGACGTGATGGCGCTGACGATGTAGGCTGCAGCTCCAAGAGTAACAACTCGATCATCCTCGATGAAAGATTTGCGATCGAATACAGCTTCTTCACAGACTAAGTCAAATCACCGCCTCTTATCTGTCACCGACGAGGGCGGATACGTTCTTTTTTTCTAATTAAGCACCCTATAAAATTTTTAAAGCTAAATAATTTTCCCGGCAAACCATTGCTTTCGGTAAATGTACTGGCAGTATACTGCCAGTAATATAGTACTAGTATACAGTACAGTACTAGAGTGCGGCTACTATAGTTGCCGCACTCTTCTTCGTTTTTCTCCGACTCCAAACTTCTCTTCTAGCAAACGCAATCTGCGCGCAAATAAGCTGAGATGCATGGGTCTAAGATGATCTAGACAAGCAATACTACTTACCAAATAGTGCTAAACGATCACACTAACTAGTGGAGTTACCAAGCGTTTACACTCCAGAACACGAAAAAAATGTATACGGGAAATCTAGAAGTGAACTGTAAAGTGAAGAACCGTGTTCTCACTAAACATTCGATGAACAAAAATCTGCACGCTGCCCATGGAAGTCGTAGTGACCAATTGTGGATGTTCCTCGTGATGCTTTATCGAATAAAACCTGCAGCTTACACTCTCACCTCGTCAACTTTTCGGATTATTTGCAAATATACATGTTTACATAGATGACTTTAAGAGCAATAAATGTCATTGTTCGCAAATGCTATCTTGTGATGATACTTGCTAATACAAATAATATCTGTTCGTTACAACGATATCCCTCGCAGTGAGGGTGCAGTGGTTAGGGAGCTAGACTCCTGTGCCCAAGGATGCGGTATCGAATCCCGGCCTCGGCAGCCGCTTTTCGATGGAGGCGAAAAGCAAGGCGCCCGTGTGCTGTGCGATGTCTATGCACGTTAAAGAACCCCACGCGGTCAAAATTTCCGGAGCCTTCCCCTACGGCTTATCTCATAGCCTGAATCGCTTTGGGACGTTAAACTCCGCAAACCAAACCAAATACAACTAATATCGTTGCCGGTGTAATAGACGGCCACGTGGCAAATAAATCCTTTGAATATCTGAAGTCGCGGCCGCCTTTATCGCCATCCGACGTGTAGGGTGTTTTTAGCAGTACGCACAGGGAAGCGTACCTATTGGACAATGCATTCTGACTCCCGGATAATCGCCACCTTGGTCTCCATGGAATTTTCCCTTGACAGAGGAGGAGGAGGAGGAGGAGGAGGAGGAGGAGGAAAGGCAGGGTGGTTAACCCGTAACAGCAACCGGTTTGCTGCCCTGCACTGGGGGAGGGGGTGAGTGGATATAAAAGTTGTGACAGATGGATGGTTGAAGTTAGTACAGTCACATCACATACATTCCACATCAGATCACCGTCACAGTCATATCACTTAACATAAAAGCAAACTCATAGTCTTTCGATTAGGCCTGTGCTTTTCATAAAGTGGAAAGCGGAGCAGTGACTGGGAGGCCTTCACCGGGTCCAGAGACTTTAAGCGGCAGTTCGCATACTGGCTAAAATTCCAGAAGGAGAGTGTGTGTTCCCGCGCAAGTGCGCGAAGCATACCCGCTGCGTCTGTACTGGATACGGGAATCAACACACAGTCGTCGTCTTGGTAGGCTGTTCGTGCGACCTCGTCCGCCCGAAGATTGCCCGCTATGCCGCTGTGTCCTGGAAGCCATTGGAAGATGATGTCATGTCCTCCATTAATTGCACAGTGATGAATTTGTCGTATTTCCGCAACGATTTGTTCATGGGCTCCACGGCGAAGAGCCGCTCTTAAGGCTTGCAGGGCTGCTTTTGAATTTGTGAAAATAGACCATCGCTGGGGGCTCGGCTGACTGATATGCCTAATTGAGACACGAAGAGAGGTTAGCTATGCAGCTGTTGAAGAATTCTAGTGAATTTATTTTTGTATTATTTGAAGGTATTACCATGGAGCCTGAAGAACTCACGGCATTCACTGAACCATCGGTGTAGACGTGCAAGCGATTTGCATGGTACTCATAGAAGTATTCGAGAGTTACTTGTTTTAGTTCTGTCGGCTATAGCTCCACCTTCTTCTTGGTGCCGGGTATTGAAAGAAGCACATGTGGTTTATGCAGGCTCCATAGTGGAGAGGACGGTCTAGATGCGGGTGCAAACTGGGACGGCAAAATAGCGCGATGCGCATCAACGGTCTCTGTAAACGATGTACGCGGCCTGGTAATAGGAAGACTGGCCAAATGGTGACAGGGAACCCGGGAGATGTGTCGGAAATGTGCCCTCAGACAGTCAACAGTTAGGTAGGTAGATATGGGATGCTCCTGTGCAATTAATACGGTAGCAGACGTAGAGGCACATTTCGACAATCCCAGGCAGGTTCGCAGAGCTCGAGCTTGAACGTTCTGTAGAATTCCTAAGTTATAATCACGTTATTTAATAGCGGTACTGAGAACTCGGCGCATCTCACTGCCAAACCCCTTTCGCCTGCAACGTCACGCAAGGTATGTCTCCTGAGACCTCTCACCGTCCATCTTAGGGCGAAAATGCACTGATATATATTTCTTCTAGAAAAGTCTCAAATGTTAAGGGTTACCCTGAAGGTGAAGTAGTTGAAATAACTATCCATGACTGCCCCATCTATCCATACGACAACGCTTCTGTACGCTGCAGGCTCACAGGTTTCTCCAATTGCGGATGCATATCTAGAAAAAGAAACACATGATGGACTCGGGCGTCGCTGAAATGACGCGCTCATTCTCGTTGCCCAAGTTCCATCGGTATGTAATGGTTTTATCTGTACACTCAGGGTGCGTATTTTTTCCCAACTCTACAGGAACCTACATGCAACGACTCACGGCGGCATATTGAACAAACAAAATTTTACTCGCATTACACATGCAAAATGCGCTCGCTATACCAGGCAGGCCATTTGAAATATGATACTTTAACACCTATCAGCCCCTCTTCGAAAACCTTATTATTATTATTTTTTGCACCTTATTAGGAAGGTAGGGCGAGCGGCATACTCAAATAATGTTCCTTGCTCTTCGTGAAACGGAACTGCGCTAACTCTAAGATCATCTTTGATGATCAGCGATGAATGCAGTCTATTCGTACCCAGGTAATGCTGTCGACGTAAAGGCGGCCGTGACCTGCGACGACACTCGAGAGGCAGCCGCTAAGATTTTTGATCAGTCTGAGCCGTCAGAAGGCATTTTAGGAGCTGCCCATTTGGCAGAGCACATGAGGTCCCTGTCAGCTCTTTCCGGACTCAGTTTTTTTTTTTTTTTTGGAGGGGGGGGGGGGGGAGCGAGATAATTTATATTTAGATGCTCTTCCTTAATCGAGTGCATTCAGAGCGATTTCTTCCATAATTCAATCGCATGCTGCAAAGTAGCGAACGCTATGCAACATACTTGTTATTGCTATAAAAACATAGCGATAGTAGACCAAGACTAGGCCGACGAAAGAGAAAAATTAAGGTGATTTAGCCTTGTTAGGCTAGCTTCGAATTAGGTCAACTAGTGCTTCTGCTTTCAATAATAATAATAATAATTGGTTCACAGGAAGGCAAAGGCGCAGTATCTGCCACAGTTGCTTCTGTGGACACCTGAACCACGCCGTAAGGGAAGAGAGGAAGGTAGGAGTGAAAGTAGAGAGAAAAGGAGCTTTAATGGATGGTTACGGAGTAATTTGGACCACCTGGAAATCTTTAACGTGCGCTGACATCGCACAGCACACGGACGCCTCTTCAATTCGCCTCCATCGAAACGCAGCCGCCGCGGTCGGGATCGAAACCGGGTACTCCGGCACAGTAGTCGGGCGTCTAACCACTGCACCACCGCGGCGAGGCCCTGCTTTTAATTCGGTTTCAATTGCGGTTCGAGGCCTCTATTTCAGTTCGAGTCGGTTTTCAAGGTCAAGGTCACGGATGGTGGTCGAAGGGGGCGACGATGTCAAAAACACAGAGCCGAGAGACTGGCATTTCAACGCGAGCAGTTTTCGGCTGCAGCTAGCGGCATTTATTTCTGTGCGTGTTTTGTTGACCGGCAAGGAAGAAAAGTAGAGATGGCGTAGTGGCCTGACGCAGTGGTCTGCGAAGCTGATTTGTTTGCGCCGCCGTGGATTCGAAACCAACCAGCAGCCATGAGGCATTTTAGTTTACATTATTTCAGGTCAAGATTACCCGGGTAGCCATCGGCAAAATCAGTTAAAGGGACTCGAACCGACGGCTCACTAGAGAGAAAACTGCAGCCACCTCGGGTACTCCAGTGGCCCAAAACTCTTACTTATCCCGCACACCACAAGCGCACCGAGAATGATCGCTAAGAGCAAAGAAAAACAAAGGAACGACCATTGCAATAAATTATTTGCTTGGGTCTCATTATATCTTTTACTCTAGGGGCCACAAACGAAAGGCAAAATGCAAAACGTTGATCTCTCTCAAGCTATAATGCCTTTTTCTTTTTTCGAACTCCTACCACAGCGAAAACTCATTACGCGGTAGTTTGGACGGAGAGGTTAGATTTCATGAGCTGCTGAAGTCCGTTTGCACTTCAAGTATGTATAAAGCCCCCCCCCCCCCCCCCCCCCCCCCCCCCCCCCCCTCCTTCTCTCATTTCTCGACAGGTGAGCACAGTTACGATCTTAGGCATTGTCAGTGTCTACGCTGTTTTAATCAAGCATGCCTCGCCAGTGCTTACTTTTGCCCAAACATGTTTTCGTAACGTGACACGATTCCCAAACCTAATATTGACCAGGAAGTTAATTCCAGTGGTTCCTGGGTGGGAGCTTATTGGACTTTCCACCTCGAAGAATTATTTAAAGCCCAAGCATCGCACGACATAGCCAGATATATAGACTGATTTATATATATGTTAAGAGCGCTGCTGACGTAATGCCGTGGAGTTCATTAGCTTGCTAATGACAGCTGCTATGCTCCCTCACCGTCATCGTTAATTCAGGTACAATGAATGACCACAGGTTGGGCTTCCGTCTATGCGAAGACAACTTCAATGCACTGCGTACTGAATTTTCTTTACATGCATGCATGTAAATTCGCATGCATTTGTAATTCACTATTAGCGTTGCGTAAGGTGCATGATATATAGGCAGCTATCTATAAAAAAGAAAACGAAAACGCTTTCCAAAATACTCTGCCGGCGCCATAACCCCAGCACAGCTAAATCCCCCGTATCGCTTGTTTTAATCTGCCTGTTAGCCACGCCACCGTAATTTATAGGGCGGAACTTATTAAATACGCGCGTCGAATGAAACAAGCTGCACAAAAATTATGTTAAACTTTTGCTATGAGTGAAGAACCTGCTTGCCCTCTTTCTCCTTGCCTCATTTGCATTGCATCTTTGGGACGGGTATTCTGGACTAGGACTCCTCCCCCCCCCCCTCCCCCCGCCGTAAGAAGGGCTCATTATCTTATCGCATCATAACCAGCGCTTCAATGGCCTGGAATCTAGGACTTTCGATTGACGCGTTAAACTCATTACTGCTTTAGCCATGTAGGTTACCTAACGCGCTATACTTGAAATCAATTCAGGTTTTCGCCTTAGAGAGAGTTACGTCTGGCGGCTCGTGCTGCTCCGCGACGCGGATGTTAGGTACGTGATAGAGCTCAAATATCATGCAAATAAACAACTAAGTTGTCTAATTAACTTTTAATTCTTTGGAGTTGGAGAGGAAGAATAAATTACGAAATTCAAGGCAGTCATAATCAAAGACGAGCCCGGTTTTTAACTTTCTGAACAGGCATTTGGTTCGAAATTTCAGGCTCCAGAAATGTGCTTTCGTAATCTGATTGGTGTCATTTGTATTTACGAAGTAGGAAATACAAATGCGCGTTGAATATTTTACGACTTACAAGAGCTGATCTGACATCGGCTGCAGTATACAACTGTATACATGCGCTGATAAGCCATTGTAATAAGTGCGCAATGCGAAAAAGCAGAGGCTCAATTCCGGTTCCCATTTCCAATTGCCGATCCCGATTCAAATTTTCTTTTAATACTGAGCCCGCTTTCAATGTCAACGGGCTTCATGTCGACAATCTTCCACCACGAATAAAAATGAAATAGAATATGCATTAGGTAAATTATTCAACCATCTATAAACTGAGCTCTGTGACAAATAATGTACGTATTGTTGTACTGTTTATTCACTTGCACAAACCACTGCATTGTATATCTGGCGGTAAATGCGCTATTCAGTATCATACTCATAAATTTTGGACGTTTTCAAGAAAAAAGTTTTCGAATGTATAATTTCTTTCAAATATATATCTCTAAAATAACAGTAAGTGTATCACCAGATTCTCCCTCGACAGGCTTTCAGCTTTTTGATGTTAATTTTCAAAAACAGGCCCCATTGGATGTTTTATAGATTAATAATTACTCGTTGTGTGCTCAGGACAAAACTTCAGAAGGAAACTTTTGCGATAGATTGGACGTTTATACTATTTCTATCACCATGTTCATAAAGGTTTCCTCCACATCAGACCCACAATTATTTTCAAAACCGCATGCACTTTGCTTTTCTATGGCAGTTTTAACGACTGAATACAAGCACACAAAAACATTAAAAGCAAATTTTGCCATACGCCGGACGGTTAGACCATTTCCACCCACATGTAGTACATGTGAGTACCTTACAATATATCGCAATGGCCTCCCTACTGTAAAGTGTTTCAGGATTCTGAACTTGATCGAACGCGGGAAATCTGCGTCTCAAAGGTAGTGCAGAGGAAATAAATGCAAATAAAAAAAAACATACTATGTCATTTCAAATGCGCTAAACAAAGGAGCGGTGAAACCAGGTTTTGTATAATAGCGCGCTTAATAGTTCTACTTAGGTTTAATCTTGCATCGTCCGGCAATTCACTCCGAGCATCAAAATGAAAAAGAAAAATTGTGCGGGCGGCCTGTTGATGATCGCGTACGCCTGTTCAGACAGCAAAGTACCTGAATGTGTCTTGGACGTACATAATCAACGTTTTTCTTGGCCTTTGCAAGTCTACGACAATCCCAATAAATTTTCTTTCCGAGGCGGGACAATAACTGATTTCGGGAGCAACCAGATAACATAATGTCTCGCTCTTGTTATCCCCCGGAATTTCACTACAAAGTTCGGACAGCGAGTCCTGGTGCTCAGCGTTACCAGCGCTCCCATTCTGTTCAGCTTGTACACGCTTCCCTGAAAGAACAAAGTTTGGCTAGTTCACCATCACGGTGCCCATTTTCATTACCGTCTGCGGCGTTAGAGATGGGAGAGAGAAACAAAAATATCACAAAAACAAAACAATGTAGGGCCATACATTTTGGCGCTTCCTGGTCCGAAGAACACTTCCTGGTGAACGCGTTTTTCTCACTGTTCACAATTTTCTATGTATTCTCAGCAGGAAGAGGGCGCTGTCCCCAAAAGCAGCTTCGATATTAAACCCGATATCACGCGCAAACCTCGTCTAGCGACGGCAGCCGGGCACAGCGAGGGCCAAAGATTACAAGGGCGTAATAACATCTCCTCGGGGAAGCCGGAGAGAACGGGAGCACGGCGCGAAGCCCGCGAACCGGCGAGCACAGGCGGCGGCCATTGCGTTCTGGAGGTATTCATAAAGCAGCTCGGCCTGACGGGAACCATACACAAAAGAGACCGTAGCTAGCGACCTGAGGACAAAAATAAAGAGGGGGGGGGGGGGGGGGGGGGGGACCCGCGAAATGGGCTCATCAGAGGAGCAGGACCCCGCTGCTGACATATGGCAGCAGAGTGCGGCCGCCCAGGCTGTGCAGGGGCCACGCGCCGCCAAAAGCAGGCGAGAGTAAAAACAGAAGTAAGGCAACCCTGAGAAGGAAATGGTGATCACGCATGGCGGGGGGAAACGGACAGGAAAGCGAGTTATCGATGGTGCATATGAGAAGGGCCCACCTACACGCACGCTTTGCTTTCGCCACTGCTGCACCGATGAGGTCGATTGTTTTCGATCGACCGCAGGCTTCGACCGTCGGAGTCCAAGTATGCACCTTTTTTTTTCGGCCTCTTCCTCGCGATATGTCCTCTATACGCTTTTGCCGTCGGCATAATGCATCATGCGGACACCGATGAAGTGCGGAATGGGGTAGGCACACTTGCGGCCGACTCGGGCAACTTGTAAATTCTCCCGACGTTCTTTAATCTTATGCGTCGTCATCCCCGTGACGAATGGAACGGAAAAATGTTCAGTTGATGAAACAAGACGTTCCGGAATATCACGTCTGTGCACTCTTTCATCATCATCATCATCATCAGCCTGATTATACCCACTGCAGGGCGAAGGCCTCTCCCATATCTCTCCACTTAACCCGGTTCTGTGCTCGCTGCATCCACTTGACCCCTGTGAACTACTTAATCTCATCCGCCCACCTAACTTTCTGCCGCCCCCTGCTACGCTTTCCTTCCCTTGGAATCCAGTTTGTTACCCTCAGCGACCATCGGTTATCCTCTCTTCGCACTACATGTCCTGCCCATGTCCATTTCTTCTTCTTAATTTCCACTAGAATGTCGTTAACTTGAGTTATTTCTCTGACCCACTCTGCACGCTTTCTATCTCTTAATGTTACCCCTACCATTTTTCGTTCCATAGCCCTCTGGGTTGTCCTCAACTTAAGTAGAACTCTCTTGGTTAGCCTCCACGTTTCAGCCCCATAGGTGAGTACAGGCAAGATGCAACTGTTGTATACTTTCCTCTTGAGCGATACCGGTAAGCTGCTAGTCATAATCTGCGAGTGCTTGCCAAATGCGCTCCATCCCAATCTTATTCTTCTTGTTATTTCCTTTTCATGGTCCGGATCTGCGGTTACTACCTGTCCTAAGTAGATATATTCGCCTACTACTTCCAGTATTTCGCTACCTAATGTAAACTCCTGTTCCTTCCCGAGGCTGTTGAACATTACCTTAGTCTTCTGCATATTGATTTTCAAGCCTACCTTTCTACTTTTCCTGTCTAGGTCATCAATCATTATTTGCAGTTCATCTCCCGAGTTGCTTAGCAAGGCAATGTCATCAGCAAATCGCAGATTACTGAGGTATTCTCCATCTAGCCTTATCCCTAACTGCTCCCATTCCAAGTCTCTGAATACTTCCTCTAAACAAGCTGTGAATAGTACTGGGGAGATTGTGTCTCCTTGCCTAACACCTTTCTTTATGGGAATTTTGTTACTTTCTTTATGCAGAACTATGGTTGCTGTGCAGCCACTATATATATCTTCCAGCACTTTCACGTACGGCTCGTCTACCCCCTGATTTCGCAATACCTGCATCACCGCCGAGGTTTCAACTGAGTCAAATGCTTTTTTGTAATCAATGAATGCTATGTATAAGGGCTGGTTATATTCCGCGCATTTTTCTATCACCTGATTGATGGTATGGATATGATCGATAGTAGAGTACCGTTTCCGAAACCCTGCTTGATCCTTTGCTTGATTGCAGTCTAAGGTTGTCCTGATTCTATTAGCGATTACCTTAGTAAATACCTTATACGTAACAGACAGTAAGCTGATTGGTCTGTAATTTTTAAGGTCCTTAGAGTCCCCTTTCTTGTGAATGAGGATAATGTTTGCATTCTTCCATGCTTCCGGTACCGTCGATTACACCAGGCACTGCGTATACAGGGTGGCCAGTTTTTCTAGCACGATATCCCCCCCGTCCTTCAGCAAATCTGTAGTTATCTGATCCTCTCCAGCTGATTTCCCCCTTTTCATAGTTTCTAGTGCTTTCTTGACCTCGTCCTTCGTCACTGGTGGAACGTCTGACTGTTTTTCCCTACCGCCAATCTCATTACGGTCCTGACTACTTTGGCTGCTGTAGAGATCGGTATAGAACTCCTCGGCTACTTTGACTATCTTGTCCATATTAGTGATGACGATGCCCGCCTTGTCCCTTATCGCATACATCTGGTTTTTGCCTATGCCCAATTTCTTCTTTACCGCTTTAAGGCTTCCCCCGTTCTTTACAGCATGCTCAATTTTCTCCATGTTATACTTCCTTATATCGGCCACCTTGCGCTTATTGATTAGCTTTGATATCTCAGCCAATTCGATCTGGTCTGTTGGATTGGAAGCTTTCATACTCTGCCGTTTCTTAATCAAATCTTTCGTCTCCTTAGACAGCTTACCGGTATCCTCTCTAACTATCCTACCGCCTACTTCTACCGCGCACTCAGTAATGATATCTCTGAAATTATTGTTCCTTGCCTCTAGGGTAATGTCGCCATCCTCAGTTAGAGCTGAATACCTATTCTGTAGCGAGATCCTGAACTCTTCTGCCCTCCCCCTCACCGCTAATTCGTTGATGGGTTTCTTTCTTACTAATCTATTGCGTTCCTTCTTCAGATTTAGGCTAATTCGGGACCTCACCATCCTGTGGTCACTACATCGAACTTTCCCGATTACCTCTACATCCTGCACAATGGCGGGGGTTGAACACATTATGAAGTCGATTTCATTTTTAGTCTCTCCGTTAGGACTTTTCCATGTCCATTTTCGGTTCTTCCGTTTGCTAAAGAAGGTATTCATGATTCGTAAGTTATTGCGCTCTGCAAACTCAACCTGCAACTCCCCCCTGCTATTCCTAGAACCAATGCCATAGTCACCTACTGCCTTGCCTCCTGCCTGTTTTTTCCCTACCTTGGCATTGAAGTCGCCCATTAGTACAGTATACTGCGTCTTTACTTTTCGCATTGCCGATTCTACACTCTTTAGCGAGTTCCAAAACATCATGCATCAAAGCGAATTCTTAGGCGCTTTCGCCAAGTTTGGAGAAATGATCCTCCCGGTATCTGCCGTTTCAAAAGAGCTAAATCACTCCTGCGCAACGAAGCTCAAACAAACAAACAAACAAAAAAAAAAAGATTGAGGAAAGATACAACTTCTTCGCATTCTTTGCAACAAAATAAGCAGGCCATAGCAGACTCGACATGGCTTTGTACCTGCTGCCACGGCGATACGCCACCCTTGATGCTTGTCATTTAAGCTATGAAGTTGGCCTTTCGATCCCTTATACGTGAACGTCTGGTCCCGTATACAGCAATCACAGTAACCTTCGATACGTCTGAGGTGCGCCCATGTACTATAATCAAACTTCGCCTCTTTTAGTTCACCTAGGGCTCAAGGTCTGTTTGAGTGATTAAATCCGCGATTCCGCACGACCTTTCATTCTAGGGGGCTTCCTGCCCTATATTCGGAGAGCTTGCCTATCCCACAACGTGGAGTTTTTGAATTCCATTTCTAGAACTACCCCGTGTACCGACATGCGCGTGAGCACTTCTGCGTGCGTCCTTGATCTTTTTTTTTTTTTCTTCTACCAGCAAAGTGCTTTTTTTTACGGCCGGGCAGCTTGTAACACGTCGAGATTGTCACATAAGGGTCGCCTCTGAAGCAGTGCCTTGTGTTATGCGGCTGACAGTCCCTTTTTTACTATTTGTGTGATCACAACGCACCTGCCACTAATACGAACGGAATTTTAAGTCACAAAGTATGCACAATCTCTTTGGAGGTTCTCGTTCTCGGGACCAAAAATATAAGCCTCACTAACTTTTTCGAAACACTCTAGTTTTGAAGTAAACTTGTTGCTGGGCTAGTTGGTTCATGATCGCACGGGAGAAGAGTAAGCGCAAAAAAAGACGAAACACACAAACACTCTCAAGGTTCGTATACAGACAACATTAATACCTAAGAAAGTAGCAGGTGGGACAGCGGCCGATGTAGCTCAGTTGGAAGAGCCCCGGACGCGATATTCGGAGGTTGTGGGTTCGGTTCCCACCATCGGTACGTTGTTTTTCCTTCTACTTTGTGTTTATTTTCCCCTATACAGATTACATTACTAATTTATGTGATTACCAAAGTAAAAATTAAAAAAAAAAGACATAAAGTACAATCCCCAATGCTTTCTTTGGTCTCGCCGACTGTTGGCTTCTTTCCTTCATGTATTATAACGAGTACCCTCATTTCCCCTTCATTTATCTGCTTGTAGCCTACGGGGGTCTCGGTTCTGGCAGTCTTGAAGCCATAGGTAACGTAAGAGGGTTCGAGCACAGCTTTCGCCCTCGCTCTTAATCACGTTCTACGTGACGCTGGCGGTAACACAGGACGTTCCACGTCCACCGCTATGGTTGAGGGCGGCGCTGGTGAACACTCTCAAGGTTCGTATACAGACAACATTAATACCCAAGAAAGTAGCAGGTGGGACAGCGGCCGATGTAGCTCAGTTGGAAGAGCACCGGACGCGATATTCGGAGGTCGTGGGTTCGGTCCCCACCATCGGTACGTTGTTTTTTCTTCTACTTTACTTTGTGTTTATCTTTCCCCTAAACAGATTACATTACTAATTTATGTGATTACCGAAGTAAAAATTAAGAAAAAAGAGACAAAGTACAATCGCCAATGCTTTCCTTGGCCTCGCTGACTGTTTGCTTCTTTCCTTCATGCATTATAACGAGTACCCTCATTTCCCCTATATATTGTGAAAGAAAGCTAGGTTGAGACGGCAAGGTCGTGACGGCAAGGCCAGCGATGCCTTGTCTAGCGTTTTAATCCGATGACAAAAACCCAGGCGCGTGCCGGAGCCGGCGCCACGGGACGATCATGAGGGTATGTACAAATGAAAGAGGAAGATCATGGAATGAACAAATTGAAGAACATCCACGGAAGGCTCACAATGTATATATATATATATATATATCGTACTAATTAAGGTTCTTACTGTTTACAGAACTGCATGGTAGTAGATATGTCTACTTGGGGGCGAATTGTAACCGCAGATCTGAGCAACGAAATGGACATAACTAGGGAAATAAGACCGGGAAGGAGCGCATTTGGCAAGCACTCGCAGATTATGAGTAGCAACTTACCGGTATCGCTTGAAGGCCTCGCCTTCAGAAAACGGGTCCGTGAGCCATGATCCATCGCCCGACGAGTGACGAATCCACTCTTTTAAAAACACCGGTTTATTCCGGACAAACGAAAAAAGCATTCAATAAAAAGAAACAACGTCGGGCGTTACTGCGCTGGAAACATGCTGTTCATGGGCGCGACACTGGAACACCAAAGATAAAGCAGAAAGAGGGTCAGGGCTATACCACGGCGAGAAAAAAAAAAAAAAAACACTGCGGAGCGAATAGGGCGAGCAATGGGGCCCGAAGCGCTAACGGCAGCACAAGAAACATTGCTCCTCGCATGGCAGCAACTCACGCAAATACGCCTAAGCCATTATTTCAGGCACTGCTTCCGTCTTCTCGCAGATCTTCGTACTGTCGCCCGTGCACATTCCGCTGGCCCTTGACGCACGCTGGCCGCCCCACGCTGGTCTCCCGCCGGGCAAAAAGCCACGAGCCTTGCTTTCGGCGCGCTTATCTACCGCTTATCTACCTTCGTTTCCCCGCCGATAACATTCCGCCCCCACGATTACCAGCTCGATCATGCGCACTAGCGCTGCCCGGGCAAACACCAATGCGAACAGAAAAAGCGCGCGCGGTTTGAAACAATAAAAGGGGCCACAGGGTCCCACACGCTCAAGAGGAACGTATGTAAGTTGCGTCTTACCGGTGATCACCTATTGAGTTAAAACTTAAGTTAAAGACAGCACAGAGAGCTATAGAACGTAAAATGGCAGGTGTAACTAATAGAATAAATGAGCATAGGCAGAGTATGTAGCGTATAGAGAGGACAACCCATGGTCGCTAAGGGTAACAGATTGGATTCCAAGGGAAAGAAAGCATAGCAGGGGTGGCAGAAAGTTAGGTGGCTGGATGAGGTTAAGAAATTTCCAGGGATGAAGAGGATGCATCGAGCACAAGACCGGGTTAATTGGAGAAGTACAGAAGAGGCGGCGACGATTGTGATGATGATGATGATTTTAAAGCCTATGGCAGTCGCCTCAGTGCGGTCTCCGAAGGTGGGCTCTACATAAAAGGCGGACATTCTGTACTTTGTACGGTATAGAGCTTAATGATTATACGATTGGTTGATTTAGAAAACCATCGTTTTTTACAGTTGATACGAGTCTACTTTTTTTACGAAGGTGAAGGCAGTGAACGCGTAATTTTCTTATAGTCCGTTACGTGGTTCGAGATATCGAACGCCAAAAATATCCATCTGAAAGCTCGTTAAGTTGCCTTTCACACATTGTGCATCAGTAAAGAGGCTTGGCTGCGCTTGGTTGTGTCGCCAAAACCTGTTAACTTGTACACCAAAAACGATGTAAAAGAAGTTTGTGTTTAATGCATAAGAAATGTCGAGGAATCCATTTTATAAATGTTCAATGCATGAAAGAATACCTAACGAGCTCTAAGATGCCTATTTTTGACGCTGTTGGTCTCCACATTACGACAAGAACAATTTTGAAAAGGGCCCTCATCTACGATATTCACGGCCTTCAATTACGCAGTATAATACTGCTCCTTAAAATAAATACATAACAGCTGGTTAGTCAAGTTTAGCTAATTATTCATCTAATCTCTAATCTCTGTAACGCACATAATGTCCATCTTGCTTTACAACTCCTCTGCATAGATCGCAAAGGGGATCTTTCGCAGTTTTAAAAGCCCGTAAAGAGCAAAAATTCGCTTGGCATACAGCACAGGGCATCGGTGATATTGTAAGTATTCCCAGAGTTATAAAAAAGTGACGCTGATGGTGACGTGCATGCTGCTTGCTACCAGTTAAAGGTCCCGGTCAGGCGACAAATTCCATCATTATTTTTTCCAACGCTACGCATTATCGCGTGAGCTACAACACAAGCGTTTTAATCTATGTTTACTCGAAGTTGGTCAGCCTAGAGAGCTTTCCGTAGAGCCGCTCTTGGGATAATCATTAATCATATTCTCGCTTTTTCTCAAGGAGCACAGAAACTGGGCTGTTTGCTTCGATATACCGAGTGCTTCAGCAAACACTCAAAATTTTCTAAATACAGGGATCTCCAAATATAAGAAAAATATTTTCAAGACCGAATTCTTAGCCGCTGCCAACGTTATATATTCTAAAGCGCTTCTAACTATCCAGCTGATTAACTTGTTAATAACTAAATTCGGTGGTTATTGTTGGTGGAATATCCGAAGCTATGCACAAGACGAGGGCCATATCAGCTTTTAAACGCAAAAGGAAAACTCATTTTCGAAAGCCTTCCAATGCGTGTGCGTGTGCGCGCACCTTGTGTGGTGCGCTTCCCCCCCGAAACAGCCTTTTACGGTGATGCAATCTGTGCAAAAGTGACCTGATGACGCATCAGCTTTGCTTATGTCGAGGTTACTAAAACGAGTTTTCTCATCGATGGCACAGCTTCGGGTAAAATTAGTGCATATTCTGATATAATTTCAAAAACTTTTCCAGTGTAGTTATTGATTATCAACTCATACTTTTCTCATGTATCCCTATATATTGATAAGTGCAGTTTTAAATCACCCTTGGAATTACAGCAGTGCCCCTGCAATAATCTGGGCCTCGCTAGACAGAAGGCCCTCGTGTGATTGGAAAAGAGCAGAACGAGTGCTGCACTAGCTTCACCCACGTTAGTCCAGCATATACACATTGTCACAGTGCTCTCAATACGTTGTTATAAGAAAGGGGGGGGGGGGGGGTTCTTAAATTAAATGCGCGACAATAAATTTAACCTCGGGTATAAAAGACGTATTAGGATAACGTGCAAAGAAAAAAAAATGACGGCAATCTCTGCGGAGAGCTGAAACCGTAGAAAGACTAGATTAAGGTCAAAATTGTCGAAAGAAGAAAAGCTACAACGTAGTGACTACCGAATGCGGCGAAGTAACTTCTTCGGGGACGATGTTCATCAGGAGCGTTGTAAACGGTTGATCTGCGCGTACGAAGCTGAACTTGACAATAAACGTGCGACAGGCAGCTGTGCGTACTGTCTCATACGGTCTCTCCAATGACATATAATGGAGATGGTCTCAACTAACGTTTGCAAACTACACGAACATATTCGTTCAACGATCCCATTCACGACCAGCTTTGAAAATTTTTGAACCTTGCAGTAAATATCGCAAAATCAGTGCCGCAAAACACCGATACAAATTTTAAGTTAGCGCATCAGAAACAGCTTACGACCAACCTTTCCTGATGTTAGTTAAAGCGGCTTCATGCACTTATCTATAAAACGATGAAGGCAAAATTTTAACGCGATCTGTAGACCTTCTCTTATCACTCGCCAATTAGTGATAAATAGTATTTGTGATAACTTTGTGGAAACTGTAATATAATTGTACTTAACAAACCCGCTCCATGGACCATGTGTTAGAGCATCAGATAACGTGTTTATGGTCTTTCTGCAGAGTACCGGAATCTGCGAGGGTTCTTAAGCCTGTGAATATTGCGCAAATATCGGCACATAGATTACTGCAGATAAAAACTAACAATAACCTTAAAAAAGATCTCAGAACGATGTCGGGGGTAATAGTGAAGGAAAGGCTTGAAAGCCGTTAATTTTACTGTTCAAGATCAATCGATTCACTAATTAAGTATCGAACTCGGGAAGCTGTTAGGGGAGCCAAGAAATCAAAGCCACAAAAATATTAAAATTCCCTGTGAAATCTAACAAAACGCGAACTATTTCATTGTTTGCCAGTCAAATGAACAAGAATGCTTTATAAAATAAACAGTTGCGCTATGCGAGGAAAACCGGCCCTAAGACCCCTCTGGAAATTTACGACGTTATTTTTGTGTGTTTTATTTTCTCTCTCCTTTTTTCTGACCAGTGGCCCTTGGGGGAAAGTTATGGTCCTGTGTTTCGCAACTAGCAGAAATAATGGGCCCGTAGCTGCGGACGGAAGAAGGGGCGGCGATCATTTGTGTGGAAAGGAACGCTGTTCGTCTTTTCTTTTTTTTTTTTTTTTTTTTGCAGTCAAACTATAGCGCGCGGAATTTCAATGGTTCACTGAACAACACTACGAGATATTTGACTGAGCTAGCTGCATACACATTTAATGCATAATGTATACATCAATAGGAAATGGAAGTCTCTGCTACTTTCATTTTAGTTTGCAAGATAGCAGAAATGTCTCTCTCTTCGGCGGGTGTCGCCCGTATCAGTGACCGACAAGGAACAACAAAATAGGTAACAATAACAGAGATATCGCTGGCTAGTGAAAATAATCCCTTTGAAGATACTTATAATGGAGAACAGTGAAAACTGCAGGGCAATAAAGTTTCAAACCATCAGCCTCTCTGCAAGGAACTTCAGCGCACGTTTACCAACAAGCGGCCAGCTGTCGCTGCAAATTATATGCACGTCGTAGAAAAATGAAGGCCCAATTTGAGTCGCACTTCAAGTGCCTGAAAGTAGGGTTCCTAATTAGCGCTGATGTGTATTAATTAAAACAACAAACCATGGGGATATGAAAGCTGTTTGTTTAAGCCAACGTATTCAAGTTTTTTTTTTTTTTTTGTATTCTGTTTCTAATTTATTTGCCCTCAGCGATATAACTTAGGCGGAATAAAAAATAATTTTAGCTGCCACTTTACGCTACGCCATGCGCCGACATCGAAAAAAACAGCGCCAGTGATTTAGTTAACGTCGCCCAAACTTTGGAGATGGATATGTTGCACATTAGAGATACTGCGAATTAGGTCCATTTTAAGTCAACGGAAGAACAAATGCAATATACTAACTAGGAGGCGTGCTTTCGGATTTAAAGTTTCGCAAACAGTTACAGCAGATTACATTTGTAATAATTAAAGGAAGCTTATAAGACGATTGTAGCGTACCTGCTTGTGCCCTGTATTTGGAGTGCTCTGGCAAAAGTCTATTCACAGAAACATCTTTTTTTTTTTTTTCACTGCAACGAAAAACAAACGCGGTTTGCCATCTTGATCTTTTGCTGTTCTTTTTGTCCCCACCACAGCTGTTGCTCAAAAAATGAGGCCTTCAGGAAAAGGATGTGCCATATATGTCATCATTTTTGCTTTAATAGTCTAAAGAGGTGAGGAGAACCAGTGCTGAATAAACACTTGTATTTCCGCAAAAGGAGTTGTCTTTTTGGCGGAGACTAAATATAGGTAGAGGTTAGGTTCTTATATTTAAAAATCCAACTCACTATTTGCGGTGCTTATTTCACGACGCAAGTTTCGGACTTTTCTTTTTTTTTTTTTTTTTTTTCGATGAAGAAATTTTTCGAAGGGTGAATGGCTGTCTTGGTTATTTTCTGTGACAGTTTTGTGGAGTAAAAATTTAATGCATTTCTTTGTGTTTTTGTGCACGAACAGTATATTTGCAAGTATTTACGGTAAAAATGTTAGCACTTTGAAGCTTTGCCTGTAAAGGCATAGTTAATAAAAAGTAATATAATTTAAAAAAGATAACCGGATGCCAAGTGTTTACCTTTACGAACTAGGCTGGTATATCATCGGCACTGGGCTGATCGAAACGGGGAGGTGAGGAGGGGGCAGGGTGCACCGCGTGGTGTGCGTGTCCATGGCAGTAATAGAACTGCCACTCAGTCGTCGCGGCAGCCTGAATATGTTACTTTTTCACGACACCTGCGTGTACTATTTTGTGTCACTGTCTTACCCTGCATGCATTTAATGAACTTACTAAATGACTAACTGCTCTACATCGGAGATGGTAGGGAACAAGCTATCCTTAGCTAATAGGCGAGGCTTTCTGGTCTGCACAGACATGTAATCTACCGAAGTAATACCTCAAACTGTACAACTGCGCTCTTTATCCAACAATACCAGCGTCGCATCTCGCCGCGAGCTTCGCTATTCAGTTCCCTCAAGTTAAGTTCAATTTAAGCTCGGCTGATTTGCGCCGATGGGCCAGCGACTCGTTCTGCCATCGGACAACCATAAGTACGCTTCGGGTGGCAGAAGCCCATTTGTGGCCCTTGCTTTTTTGATCCATGACTCCTTTCCCAAGCATTTCACCCCAGAAGAACCGAGCAACAGGTCGAGGGGAAAGCTTGTACCCATTTAAAAGCGGTGGGTACCCGACGGCACCGGAGATCGAACCTGGTACCTCCCGAATGCGAGGTTGACGCTCTACCACAGCAAGGCCACCGCTTTGGTCTAACCCTTAAATACAAGGCTCTATATGTGAGGACAAGTAGTTAGCGTACAATTCGAAGAATGAGACTCTGTGGCACGATGATGCACTTTGTCGTGAAAAGGCTTCATTTATGTCAGAAAGTGTCCTTTGGTCCCCCAGTGAGGAAGGGAAATCCCTTTGTGCAGTCTAGTTATTAAAACTTCCTGCTGGACGAGTTGGTAGTTCATCATGATGTAGGGTTTTTTTAGCGCAAACAAAGACAAAGACAAGAAAGGCGAGACGTACACACACAAGCGCTAACTATCAACTGAGTTTACTGTAGGGGTTTTTTAGCGCGAACAAAGACAAAGACAAGAAATACAAGACAAGAATAAACTCAGTTGATAGCGCTTGTGTGTGTACGTCTCGCCTTTCTTGTCTTTGTCTTTGTTTGTGCTAAAAACACCCTACATCAAGACAGACTAGTTAATTCCATACTTTAGGATGGAAGGTGCTGTGTGGACTCGTAACACCATGTAGTGTGCTTTATGTGTCTGAAGAAACACAGAAGATGCCCCCCACTACATGGGTTACAGTGCAGCCTCACCTGGGCTAGAAACTTTTTACAGAAGGCTGTAGACGCGCTCCTCCCTTTTTTTTCATCCAGTTTTCTCACAGCTGCGAAGTACAATTTAATTGGCAGCTTTGGCTGCATAAAACAAGTTCACATCAAACTTTGTGTCTAAGCTTTGCCTGGAAACGAGAACACGACGCACATTTCGTACGTTCTGAGTGAGAGACAGAGGTCGTAAAACAAAAAATAGCCGTAACGTTATACCTTCCTTGTCATTAGTTACGCTGCATTATGCGGTGAAGTTGATAGCACCAAAACAGGAGGTCCGAAATCGGAAGACCAGCAGTCAAGAATGCATAAGGACCGCGGTGACCATATGATTTCGAAAAGCAATGGACCACAAACGCCTCAAAACATCATGAAGTAGAGAAATGAGACTAGAGTAAAATCTCATTTCGGCGCCCAAACACCATAATTACGTTTTTTTCTTTTGTCTTTTTTTAGGAAGTTAAATTGCGACGACTAGAGCTTGAAGAAGTACGAAGATATCACTACTGCTTAGAGTTCGGCGTATATGGAGCCTACTTGCTGCTCGCGCCCTCCAAAATAAGGGGGTCTTCTGTCGCGACAGATGTGCAGAAAAGAACGGACTGATATAAGGACTGCAGCGACCAAGTCCGTCATAATTTCTCGGCAATGGGCGTATAATTCACCATGATATTTATGGATGAATGGATGGGTGAACGGACGGACGGACGGACGGACGGACGGACGGACGGACGGACGGACGGATGGAACGTCCCCTTTGAAACGGGGTGGTAGCAGTTGCTATCATGCTCGTTTTTTTTTTTTTTTTTTTTTCATATATCTTAATTATTGATAACATGTTGCGCCCGCCTCCTGGTGCACTACAGTTTAATATTCGGCTCTACCGTGAGCTTATTAGAGCAACAGATTCGTTCGGCACATTTATACTCTTAAGTGAAATTTAAAAAAAAAAGCGGACTATCCTTCGTGTCCACTGTATCGAAGCGTCACGCTAGAATTCCAACATTTAACCCCAGCACATGCGTGCAGTGTATAATACTTCGTCGCCATTCGAATGAATTATTGCTCATTATTGCGTCTACTCGTCGTCGATAAGGGGCTTTACCTCTACTCTCAGACCACGTACGTGCGTGATAAATACGGCGATTGCAAGCACCAGACGTCACGGGATTCTGAAAAAACACGTCCATGACGCAAATTTCGGCGTATTACAAAGGCCCATTCGCAGGCAAACAGTGACACAAGGAGCTTATAAGCAGAGGTAATGGCGACTAGGTCTCTCGCTCTGATTATTTCCACCGTAAACTTCTCTGCAGTGATCATGTGTGCAGAGCAGCCTTATGACACATGAGGGAGTTGGTAGCAGAGAACTGATAATAAAAAGACGGCTTGAGTGGCCATTGCCGGCGCGCATATATATTTTTTTTTAAGTAAAAGTAAGAAAAAGCGTTGTCTCCGCGTCAGGGAGTACAATGTCTGGCGGCACGAGGCTGTCACTCAACGTGAAGATCCGCATGTAACGAACGTTCATCTTGAAAGGACAATCTAGGGAACGGACCCAAATTTGACGCGGAATGCTTCTGCCGTCGCGAACGTTGAAAGTTTAGAGTACATGCACCGTACTGAGTGACACTAGTTCCGTGCCGAAACCACAAGCAAATTGATTTTCGCTTGCAGTTCATTTTGGCAGAAGCGAATTAAACGCCTATTGATCACACTCACACAATGAGGGTACGTCACTGGGTGCTTTATCGGTCGCTAAGCTCTCTATTATTTGCGGCTCCTTCAAAAACAAAGTGTACTTCTCTTGACTGAATCGCTCGCATGTGAAAAAAAAAAAAGCGCTAATTTGTGCCTTACCTTTTTGCCGCAGCAGCACAGAGGGCTTACGCCTTAGCTTTCACGATCTTTTGTCTGTCTTTGTACCACTTCATGCAAGTCGAGCATCAATTCATACACTGGTTAAGTATGAAAGGCGACGTAGCTCCGTCATTAAAGTGTATGGTGTCTCAATGGGAACCTTGGGTACTATCAGGACACCGTGCAGTGAATCCAGGGCACGCGGCAGGTAGCTCTTCGAAAATCTCCAGAGACCTCTACTTCGAGGCATGGCGCACACTTGTCTTTTTTGCTCGGTGCTCATAGCAACATGGCCCCAACGGACGAAAGAAACGTGCCTGGTGCAAGTAGAAACTTTGTGTTGGCTCATTCATCACAAGGCTCCGCTTTCACAAGATTGCCGCGTGCTCCTCAGGATCAGTCTGGAAAGGGCGTGAGGTTTTGTCGGCCTCATCGTATCCGTGCTGCAGGCTTTAGACGTCTCAAACTTTTTTTTTTTATCGGCTGGAAGAAATTTTAAGCGCTGCTATTTTTTTTCCTCCGGAGGCCTGCCGCAGTGTAGTTTTTATTTAGAATTCTTTTCAAGTTATTGCAGCCTTCCAGCTTCAATTTTAGGAAGATTGCACCAGGCTATGGAATTTATTAGAACAAATGCTTTATCAGAGTGGTAAAGAAATCACAGAACTAAACTGGGAGGAGAACATAAAGAAAACGCATGTAGACTCTTTAACTACTGCTTCACGCGATTAAAACTCGCATACGCATGCATCAATGCCAACTGCAGGGTGGTTACCTTGAGCAGTAACTTACCGCTAAAGGGATTTTGGAAGCGGGGATATGAACTGTCTTTGAAGCATGGGATCTATCTTGCGGCAGTAATTATGCATGATGTATTATGATTACAGGTTCCTAAGTTTCACTAAAGAGTCCCAGTTGATTGGGACGTACAGCGAACGACCAACCAGTTATATACGGTCGACGTGATGCTAAGTTTTAGAGAACGACATTACACTCTGCTGAAATTAGTGCCTCCGCCGACTATAAAACGTGCGCACAGTCTCGCTTTACTTTGTTGCTAGCGGAGAGTTAATAATGGACGAAAGGTGTAGTAGGCATGCTCTGATGAGCACCTGCAGCCCATAGATGAGAAAACGCATTTGTCCCAGTGCCCCGGAGCACGCTTGGCTTGGACTGCCTGTAGGACATACTCGTACGGGTTTCGTCACGTCTTCTTTGTCTGTACCGCCGCACTCCGTACATGATTGAGATTTTAAATAAAGTGTAATTACTTTGCTGGCTTTGTTACTTTGGAGCTATCAAATACGCTGTAGTTACACATACTAAACAGTTTCTTGTGAAGTTCACTTAGGCTGACGTGGTTGTAATCTGTCATCAGGCGCAACTCACGGCAGCTACCATGAGATGTCGGCGTTTGCACAATTTAACGTCTCTGCACTCACTGCGGAGCAAAAAAAAGTAATAATAATAAAAGTGACGTTTCGGGAAATATTTTCAGTACACTTCCATTCGACACCCTTTTAGTGTTTTTGTTAACAGATCTTGACCAGGTATCATAGCCAGAGTTTTTATATTTCTTATTTTCCACAATATTATCGCAGTTCAGGGAGCCAACATCCAGCAAGACGAAGGGAGCTTATATAACCTTCACAAAACGCAGCAGGCCTCCGAATGTACAAAACTTCCGTTAAGAAACATCAACGCTTCTTAAGTAGCTCAAGTACCGAATAGTAACGATTGCCAGCGGGCTACGTAATCTTGAAAACTCAGACACCTCGATTGCAGGCTTGCAATGATGAAGAAGCTTGCATAATTTAAATCGGCACTTTTCTAATGAGGGACATGTTGGATATACCTGTTGCTTCAGAGAGCACTTTTGATAATTAGAAAAAGGTGCTTATAACGAAAAAAAGTTATACGTCTACTTCGCTTTCTTACATAAGAATAATAGACAGATAATTATTAGCATCCTCTTTTTAACGGGGTAATGAAAAGTGTCACCTATCTCGTAATACGTTGAGGGTTCAATATATTTCATTAACTGATCATTTGCTATGCACAGTATAAAACTAACATCTTGACTGTTCCAACCTATCCTCAAGTCGCCTCTTAGTCCGTTTCCATCGTTTAATAATTTAGCACGCCTGACTGCACCAGAACAGCAGCGCTTCTTGCATCCCTGCGTCGGCGTCGGGCACTGATGGTTGAAGTGTCTCGCATTCTATAATAATATGTTAAACCGTTTCCTTCGTTTGCTTGCAGCAGCAGTAAATGTCATCATCATCATCATCATCATCAGCCTGATTATACCCACTGCAGGGCGAAGGCCTCTCTCCCATATTTCTCCACTTAACCCGGTTCTGTGCTAGCTGCATCCACTTGACCCCTGCGAACTTCTTAATCTCATCCACCCACCTAACTTTCTGCCGCCCCCTGCTACGCTTTCCTTCCCTTGGAATCCAGTTTGTTACCCTCAGCGACCATCGGTTATCCTCTCTTCGCACTACATGTCCTGCCCATGTCCATTTCTTCTTCTTAATTTCCACTAGAATGTCTGTAACTTGAGTTATTTCTCTGACCCACTCTGCACGCTTTCTATCTCTTAATGTTACCCCTACCATTTTTCGTTCCATAGCCCTCTGGGTTGTCCTCAACTTAAGTAGAACTCTCTTGGTTAGCCTCCACGTTTCAGCCCCATAGGCGAGTACAGGAAAGATGCAACTGTTATATACTTTCCTCTTGAGCGATACCGGTAAGCTGCTAGTCATAATCTGCGAGTGCTTGCCAAATGCGCTCCATCCCAATCTTATTCTTCTTGTTATTTCCTTTTCATGGTCCGGATCAGCGGTTACTACCTGTCCTAAGTAGACATATTCGCCTACTACTTCCAGTATTTCGCTACCTAATGTAAACTGCTGTTCCTTCCCGAGGCTGTTGAACATTACCTTAGTCTTCGGCATATTGATTTTCAAGCCTACCTTTCTACTTTTTCTGTCTAGGTCATCAATCATTATTTGCAGTTCATCCCCCGAATTGCTTAGCAAGGCAATGTCATCAGCAAATCGCAGATTACTGAGGTATTCTCCATCTACCCTTATCCCTAACTGTCATATGTGCTGTCAAACGTTTGCCATTGGCATAACGTCCTCAAGCACTCAGCCCTAGCCTCAAAAAGTAAACCACTGCCTTCGGGATTGTCAAAATACGTTTCCTTCGAATTTTGGTCTTAATATCGCCCTATAAAGCTCCAGTCGGCTTGTCCAGCATTCTCTTTGCCAATAGATATTTTCTGAGAATCGTAATTTTTGTTTCAATGTGGCTTTCTGTCATCTTCCTCTTTATGAATATTGCATCCATTTACAGGCCGTCTAGTTCTCCTCCATTTCGTATTAATACTGTACCGGTACAAGTACCTCAAAATCTTTTCCTACGAGCACTTCTCATTTATTTGCCTCAACCGTACTTCATACTGCACCTAACTTTACGTTTATTGCTCGCGCCATCTGTTGCGATAGCGCCGTACTTCCAGTGGATTTTCCAGTGAGCGCTGCGTGCTGGCGCTGCTGATTTTCGTGTTAAAACCGCAGCAACCAAGGCCATCTTTTCTGCGGCACGAGACTCTTAACTCTTTCGCGCTAAAATTACTCTGAAAGCAACACACTGCGCGTGAGCTGCGGTGAACGTCAGTTATTTAGAAGATCCTAGCAGTTAGGTAGCAAGTTGACTCATATTTACTCATTGGTTATACTAATGATGAGTTCGTAGCCACGGTCAAGGTGACGCCATATCACCTTTTTGAAAGGAAGGAAACGTCGTTCGCTAATTTCGATTGGAAAACATTTATTGCCAGCAATGAGTGATTTATGGGCACTACACTCAGATCGCCTCAAGTTCGTTGCTCTCGGCGACCTTATGAGCCCACTCAGTAGCCTGAACTTGCGTCAACGGGTCTGATCTGGCCAGTGTAGCCTCCCACAGCTGTAGAAAAGGGACTGGCAGTAGGTCCGCCGGTGGCGGCGCTTTTTCGCAGCTCCATAATACATGATCGCTAAAGCTCTGCGGAGCCAGAAAATCCGGGGTTTTCTTCCTCCATAAGGCCGAAGCGATGCCATTGGATCAACCGCGAAGCTTAGTTCAAACGCAACGACCACTGATTACGTCTTGTAGGGACAGCGAGCGCCCGATTTAATCGGCCTGATCTGTTACACCACAGCATGCACTTTCTCTTGACTCTTCATTCCCAAAACTAACGGCTACGCACGGTTCCCGATTGGGCTTTGCCTTGCAGCCAATGAAGGAGCAAAAGAAAGTGCGTGTAGTAGTGCACAAGCGTACACCCAGTTCTAATTAGGTGTTGCACGGGGCGTAAAACGGGCCCAGGTACTGCACTTTCTGCGAGCCTCGTGCGCAGCTTAGCACTCGTGAGCAAGAAAGCGCCACATTTCCTCGCTTTTTATTGCTTTGGAGAACTATCTTTCCTTCGTTTCAAAAGCTCGTATGACGTCGTCTTGTCCGTGACGCGGAACTTATAACTGGCACCAGCCACCGGACTGTGCTAATTCAGCTGTTAATAATGAATATCAGTTAATGGCCTATTCAGCAATTATTATTTTTATATTAACTGACGCCAGTGTAAGTAACAGTTTCTTCCAGAGAATATTTTATTTTATTTTTACCTCCCAGCTCTTTAGGTCTTTCGAGCGTTCCCTAAAACACACCATTTTTGAAAGATGTCAAGTTTCAATTTCAAGAACGTGGTGCCATTAACTTGCCACGGCGCAAGCAGTAACTTTCCAGAGAGGTAGCGGCAGGCATGATATGGATGTGTCTGCATTTACGCATCTTTAAGCGAGCCTAAAGATTAACGGCGGAAACAAACAGAAAAAAAAAAAAAACACTGAAAGTGATCAACTCAACGTCGTCCGTGCCTGTCACCTGTCAAGGTGATATTCCGTTGATAAAACCGACATCACTGAAGCGCCCTCCAAGGGAAGCTCTTTCAAACACCTCCGCAAGCAAGAAGTTATCCGAGCCACCCATAAATAAATTATATACTCCCCCTCCTAGCTCTTCTCCGCCATTCCATAAAATTGCCTGCGGAGACAGCAGCGTAAGAGTGCCGCCTCAACTGCAGTCACTGTGCCCTTAATGGCTCAATCTGAACTTGATTGACGCACGAGCCTAACGATGGAGTCCTCAGTTTCCCATGCTCCATTTCTATCATGCCTTACAACAGATTCCCTCTGCTCTACTTCCTGGGGGGCACTTTCTCCACCAACGCCTTTTCTGCAGCCGCTTATTTCAAGCCGCGTCAGATTCTGTCTTTATCTAAAAGCGAAATGGCAGCATAACTATAGCCTTCTTGTTTCCGTTTGCTTCATTCCTCAGTGAGCTGTCATCTTATCACAGTATGTGCTGGGCAAGAAAGTGAGTGCAGCCCTGTTTGAATAACTAATTCCTCTTTTCATGGTGCTGGAAACTTGAAAACTGTTTTTGGCATACTGACGCACATTATAGGCTCTACCTGCCAAGTACCTGTGCAGTGTGCACTAAAGGGTGCATCTCAGGAAATTTCACATTCTGGTTGAAATGAAGCTTCGTTAAACTTCGCCCGATTCGTCAAGGAAAAGTGACAGTTTTAGCACCACATTGCGTCATATATAAGACGTGCACTAGTCTAAGCGGTCACGTCAGTCCCGACTGCAATCAGGCGAGTTTTGTCAAAGTAGCACCTGCGACATGAAACGGCGCTCTAAAGCGCAAGCTGAAATTATTTGTGCATGCTGTCGAAGGATTTTGACAGTCTCCGAATGGAATTGGTTTCTGAGGTCTTGTCCACTACATGCTCATTTCCTTACATTTTTCCATATTTACATATTATTTAACAATGAGCTTGAACAATATAGCCGCCTGAACAATTTGGAGATAAAAGGTGTGGACTCAGATGAAAGCCCAGTGGACATTGTGATGAAAATTGGGGAACTAATTCACGAGCCTTTCTCTGAAGCGGACATCAACACGTGTCACACGGTTCCGACACAAAATTCTGAGACCAATATTCTAGTTCGATTTGTGAAAAGGGACAAGCGACATGCCTTTCTTTACAAACCCAGGAAACAAAGGATTTCAAATGATAAACTTGGTTTTTCTGGGAAAGAGCCAGTGTTTGTTAATGAGCACCTCACACAAGCCAGCAAAAAGTTGCTCGGAGCTGCTATTGCACGCAAAAGGCAAGTGAGATGGAAATTTGTTTGGACCCCTGGATGTAAGTTTTTTGCGCGCCAGAATGAGACGGGGGATGTGCTGAGGATCTGTGATCTGTCTGATTTGGAGAAGATGACTGAATAATGTGTGCATCTGTAGAGATATATTGTTGTTGGTATTTTTTCATGGACTTTGAACCCTCATGTCAGTATTATAATAATGATGCTTTCAACCTACGCTTTGGCCCAGACAAAACTAGATTTTCTGCAATTAATATCAATGCTCGTAGCATAAAGAATAAAAGCGATTGCCTCACGTTGTTTTTGGAATCTTTAAAAGTAAACTTTGATGCACTTTTGTTTACTGAGACCTGGCTGACTTGTAATGACGATCATGTTTCGTTTCCTGGTTATAATTACAACGGTTTACATAGGTCAAGTGGCAGAGGCGGTGGTGTTGCAATTTATGTAAAAAACTGTTATGCGCACAGCATAATAGAAGATTTTTCAATCATGACGCCAAATGTTGAATGCTTGGTAATAGCATTGCCCCACATTATGGCTGCTACAATATACAGACCACCTGCTGGCAGCAGATCCCACTTTTTCCGGTTCTTGGAAAATCTAATGGAATTCCTGAGTTCCACCAAGCTTTCTTTTGCTCTTATGGGTGATGTTAACATATATAAAAGTTCTGATGATAACATTTCACGGGAACTAAACAGTATCATTCATACAAATGCGTGTTCTAACAACATAACCTTACCGACAAGAATAACTTCAACTACCTCTACTTTGGCAGATATCTGCGTTACAAATGTGTTAGTTTCTGAAACCATGTCTGGTGTGTTGACTAATGACATCAGCGACCATCTACCTGTTTTTTGTTTTGTTCCTCTTAGAAAGAATAAGCAAAACATTTCCGCGTTTCCTTATACGGTAAGAGATATAAATGAAAAATCCCCCGATAAATTAAAATCACTCATCTAGAGTGCTTCTTGGGATAATATATGTCAGATGAGCGATGTAAATGAGGCGTATACGAAGGCTTCATTCAGAAATTTCTTGCATATTATGACTGACCAGCATTTCCGCTGAAAGAAAAAAAGGTGAAAAGTAAGAAGTTTAGAAAACCATGGATCACTAAAGAGCTATACGAGAAAATTAAGATAAAAAATAAGATGTACCATAGATTTATTGAGACTAAAAATGCTGATATTTTTACTGAATACAAGAAATACAGGAACAAATTAATTAAGGAGCTAAAAAGAGCCAAATCCAATTACTATGTTGATCGCTTTTCACAGCTGCGTAATGATGCAAATAAATTGTGGCATCAAGTAAATAATTTACTCAATAGAAAAACGGGCTCCGATTACATAGAAGTAACTACTAGTAATGGGATAATGACTGGCACCGACTTAGCCACAGCTATGAATGAGTTCTTTGTTAACGTTGGCAACACAGCTTTCAATAATCCAGTCTCATGTACAATGTACTCAAATTTGATTAATCCATTACCAAATTCCGTTACCTTTTATTCTGCAACTACAAAAGAAGTCAATGGTTTAATTAAAAACTTGAAAGCTAACGCATCAGCAGGGCATGATGACATCAAAGCATCGCCACTAAAACACGTATCAATGCTTATATGTGATGTCCTGACGTATATCATTAACCTAATGCTTCAAACTGGAACGTTCCCTTATCAGTTAAAGATAGCTAGAGTATGCCCGGTACATAAAGGTGGAAATAAGAATGAAATTTCTAATTGTCGTCCAATTTCCATATTGCCTGTATTATCCAAAGTGTTCGAGGGAGTAATCAATACTAGGCCAAATACAACATTATAACCAGCTCTCAGTATGAGTTTGTGAAGCGAAGGTGCGCTGAACAAGCATTGTTAACCATAAAAGAAAAAATAATTGATAACATTGAATGTCGGAAATATACCCTTGGTTTATTCTTGGATTTTCGAAAAGCATTTTATTGTGTACAACATGATATTTTATTAAGTAAATTGGCTGATTATGGAGTCCGTGGTGTGCCACTAGATTTATTAAGAAGTTATCTGTACAACAGGCTACAGTTTGTACGAGTTAATAACTGGTGTTCTACTAACTTGATTATACGGCAAGGTGTTCCCCAAGGATCAATTTTGGGACCATTGTTATTTATAGTGTATATGAATGATATCACAAATATTCCTAACTCACCTGATTTGATCATGTACGCGGATGATACCAATATTTTTTTTACCGACTGTGCCTTGTCTAGATTAGAAATTACGGTCAATGAATATTTAAACAATTTAGAAATTTGGTTAACGGCAAATAAACTCAGTTTGAATCTTAATAAGACTACCTACATCATATTTAGGCCAATCAACACCACTTTTCAATGCAGTATAGTAGTTAAATATAATAGCAACGTTACAAAGCAAGTTACGAAACACAAGTTTCTAGGCGTTTGGTTCAATGAAAACCTTCCATGGAATACGCACATTTTAAATTTAATACAATACTTGAGTAGAATTGTAGGATGTCTTTACAGAATTTCTAATTTGGTACCCGTTTGGTTGAAAATTTCAATTTATTAGGCTCTTTTTTATTCCAAACTAACTACTGTATTCTCATATGGGGAACCACAACTTCTAGAAATATTAATGGGTTGCTTGTTCTCCAAAAAAAAAAAAAAAAAAACTCTTCGAGCTATTGAAGATTATTACGGTATACCGCGCGACTTGCCTACAGAATCCTTATTTAAAAAATGTGTCATATTAGCCGCTAATCAGATTTACTACTTTCGTCTTCTGCAGTACATTCACCATAATAGGCTGTATACTACTCTACCTGATAGATCTACAGTAACGTATGACCTGCGAACACGAAAAAAACGTGTACGTATTACTCGAACCAACTATGGAAAACAGAAATTAACTTTTCAGGTGCCATCCCTAATCAACAACACACCGAATGTGGAATTTTCATTGGCACCTAGGGTATTTAAAAAGAATGTAAAACAATATTTAAATGAATATCCCCTATAATTTCAATGGTGGTAGTAACTGTATTTTTCTCATATGCAATCTTTTTTGTGTAAATATTTTTTGCTATGAAATTTATGTTATTGACAGCGTGGTCTGTTGATTTGTATATCCAATGAATACTGCATGTATTGATATTGCTACATTACATATCGTATGTAAGTGTTGCATTATGTTTTTTTTTTAATATTTTACATACATTAGAGGTGTGTGCTGTTGTCTGTTGTTATCTGTTTTGGGAGCCAAGGCCCAGTCAGGCTTGTCGCCTTTTGCCTTGGCTTCCCCTTTCTTGTAAAAGAGAGAAATAAACTTTAACTCCAACTCCAACATTTACACGTTATATGCGCATTATTATAAAAACTCACAGAACGACCCTCATATGACTGTCCTCAACTACGGCTATGTTTCGTTAAGAAAGCATAATAACACTGTTAAGTGGCGTTTTAATTTTTCGATGAACCCTCTCTACTTCCTTTCTGCCCCATAAAACTCCTAACTTGAGCCCCATCTTGTTCTATAAAAAGGTATCATGGACTTACTGTGGCAGTATGCAAACACAAACACATGCCACGCTTTTTCCGTTTGCAATATAGTCACTAGGTCGGCATTGTTTTAACTTCTGTAAAGTGGGAAAAGTTAGGCAGGTTTAGGCATGGCTAAACAAATGGGGGAGCGAAAGCATGATATGCGTTCACGAATTCAATACTCCCACTAATTAGTTGCTAGCAAATAATTTGTCATCAATCAAATATCGTTTTCCTATCAGCTGCATCTCACTCCCCCGCGCGGTACCATTCTCCTCACATTTACGTCCTCGTAGTCGTCGAAACGCCGCAGCATTGTTATGCATAGTGTTGCTATGCATAGTGTTGCTATGCACAGCGTTGCTATGCACAGCGTTGCTAAGTGAGACACCGACGCAGAGATTGGCTTTTGCATTGCGTACAGCTTTCGCTCAACAGTAAATCGAGGAGTTGCAGGCGAATCGGTTGGCTCGCTGAAGATCTCGCTCTCTCCGGGGAACTCCGGGGGCTCAGACGGAGGGATGATCTCAATCAATAGTTGCACAGTCGTCCCTGTCAAACAGCAGGGCCGTTTGCTCGTGCGCGCTGAGCTGCGCAATAGGTTGAGGGCGTCACTTTACTTCGCCTGCAAGCGATAAGGACGGAGAATGAAAGGGAAACGCAAAGCATGCCCGTATCCTATGCATCGTCGTACGTATACAGAACCCCAGAGGTCGAAATGTATCCGGATTCCTTAACTGCGCTGCACCTAACTCTCTTCTTACTTCTATGCTATACTACATCTCTTCCCTCGCCGAGCGCTTGCGGTACAAATTCTTGCCCGGTTATTTCACTACTGTCTTGTTGAATCATAAAGAATTGCGCAGAAAAATAAGACAAACAGAAAGGCACGGACACAAGGCGTCCTGTCTCTGCCCTATCCATCCTGTGCCTTCTTCCTCAATGCCAATTTCCTCTTTTTCCCTCGTGCCCATAGACAAGTACGTTACTACATAGTGGCGGCGAAGTGTTTGTACAAATGACGTGCCCCAGTGGCCGCATGTAAGGTGAATTTGAGCTAGAGTGTGGTCTGGCATGGGTGGGTCATATTTGCAAATTATGACGACTGCTTGGCAGAACCGATTTCGCGCCCTCTTTGCTCGGAGGAACTCCCTGAAGCGTCCACCTGTGCTCAGTGATTGCCAATACGCATTCGAAGTGAGATGTACGAAGAGTAGGGCGTTCTTGCCCTAATACAACTTCGTTAGATATTAATATTTTTTTTTTGTGAGGCCACTGTGGAATACTACAAGATACTGTTGCCAAAATATGGAAGGTAGCGGTAACTCTTCCGATGCGCTGCGAAATCATACTTTTAAATTTTGTCTTCCGCTCGCATCGAGTAGTTAAGACTGCCGTAGAAAATGAATGGGCAGTGTTTCTGACTGAAGAGAAAACGTTAAGAGAAAAGTGTAAGCGTCTAATGAATTATCCGCTCATATACTGATTGTGGTATAGTGAAAATTCAAGATATCCTGAAGAATAGCGCTAAATGTGCGCAGAGATTCTTTGGCACCTGAAAACAAAAGAATTTCTGGGTATCTTCGGAGAAAAGTTAGAGCAAGAGGCAGAGAAACGAATACGAACTTATTCGGGTTGCTGCGGAGGAAATGACGTCGCGTTGATATCAGTCATGTCGTTTAATTGGCAGGGTGCGTTAAAGGAAACGCAATCATGGTCCAAAAATTTGTGTTGTGGGGCTATTTGGTTCTGTTTTCGCTTTTAGAAAACAGTTACTCTTTTCTAAACGTGGCTGTTTTAAAAATACACGTTTCACCATTTTATTCCTCGGCTGATATACATGCAGTCAGTAATATGTTCTTGAGGAACAGGCAAGTCACATGAAAAAACAACAGTCAGCACTTCAGTCCACTAATGATAATTGTACGTCCAGAATTGGCTCCAAATGGATGGTTCTAGTTCTTAATTCCATGATAACACCACCCTTTTCACCTGCATGCTGTCATAATGCGTCGGCCAGTCTCTCGCTATCGTCACTTTCGTATGGGGGACCACTTCAGCTGAGCTAACTTGACTGCTAGCTTTACCTTGTCGAAGTCTCATGACTGCGCTTTTATAGACAACCACTTATGCGGACCAGAAAACTGGCCCCTGGATTCTGAACTTGGTAAGCTCGTGCGTATCACGCTCGTGGTAACATTAAAAGATAGGAAGCGTGCAGAGTGGGTCAGAGAAATAACTCAAGTTACAGACATTCTAGTGGAAATCAAGAAGAAATAGGAATGGGCAGTACATGTAGTGCGAGGAAAGGATAACCGATGGTCGCCTAGGGTAAGAAACTGGATTCCAAGGGAAGGAAAGCGCAGCAGGGGGCGGCAGAAAGTTAGGAGGGCGGATGAGGTTAAGAAGTTCGCAGGGGTCAAGTGGATGCAGCTAGCACAGAAGCGGGTTAAGTGGAGAAATATGGGAGAGGCCTTCGCCCTGCAGTGGGTATAGTTAGGCTGGTGATGATGATGAAGCTCGTGCGTCTAGACAACGCTCATGGGGAACTGCATTATTCCACAAGCAGTTACCTGGTGAGCTAAGCTCGAGTATCAGGTGAGCTTCAGGCTACACCGTTAGTGCAAGGTTGTTCTTTCAGCACTAATGGGGCTATATACCCGCAATTGTGCACAGCAAAAATACGGAAAGTGTTCTTGTCACGCAGTCTAAATCATGCTTCTCATTTGTGGAGGGCCGAAAATTGATACGGCCACATTGAAACAGACATGGCGACCCGATCCTTCACCCTTGTAAACTTCATTAATATTCGGATAACTTAAACGAAACAAACGTATTCGTTGAAATGAGGGCATATATGTTCTAATGATGTTACTTGCCCAATTAGCTCAACAAATCCTCACGCCACTCCAAGCCTAAACCTGGTTTTATTAGTAAGAAGTGAAGTCTGGATGAAAAAAAAAAAAAAAATCGAAAGCTTGCAAGTGGGGAACGTATCAATTACCTAGAGCTCAGCAGTCTGTAGCAAGTCTGCAGGTCATAGTATAGTTGGCCGGCATGGCTCTGTTTTATTTTTAGCTCCGTATCGTGGCAATCGCATTATGTGTTTTTTCCGAAAGAAGGGGGCCACACGACTTTATTCGTTCGGCGCTCACTCCGGCTTAGGTGCTCAATGCCGATGGTGGCTTCGCTGCACGGCTGGCAGCAGAGTTGCCACATCCACAAGGACCACAACCACCGCCCTTTACACCCTGTAATCCGCGTGAATTTGTTCAGAAGTTCCCCGGCCGGTTTCTGCGGTGGCTCCGTGTTCTGCTACTCGCGATGGACCTTGGTCGGAGTAAACATCTCGGCCGCAACCTTTCCACGCACTGCGGAGTTCGTTCCGAGTTTTAGCATTGCGCAGTGCCCATATGCGGGGGCCGATTTTCTCGCGCATTTTCTCCTTGTTCTTTCTATTTTTTCATAGTTGGGAACCACGCGCTCTCTGGTCGCTGGTCGCGTCTGTTTTTTAGGTGGTTTACTAGACCGCGTGCACAATGCAAGGGTGCCGCCGTTTTCAATCGTTCTCAGTATCGGGGAATGCGGATGAGTAAGAACCAGTTTGGTTACGCGCCCCTCTTTGCAAGGCTTTGGACACCGAATGTAAGTTAACGAGGTGCCTGATTCAATTTCGGCATAACGCTAGATAATTACCGGTTAAGAATATCTGATCCGTTGCATGTGTATGATAACACAATATGCAACTTCATTTTTTTGCACGTGAAATGTTGTTCTCAGATATTTACATTCTGAGACCTGAAAAATCTCAGAGTCCACAAAAGTATCGAGAAAGAAAGTAGCATAGCGAGTGATCATGCTTCTGGTGTATTAAGGGTTTGTTGCAATATATAATTAATTATTTTTCTAGCGTTTGTTATATTATAAAATAAATACTTTTCTGGGCCTTTCGCACGCTGTGGCGATTAAATGTGAACACATATTTCTCACCACAATTCGTTATTCTATTCTTGCAAACTTTCCGAGCAAGCAAGGCTGTTTCTTGGACTCTGTTATACTTAGTGGAACAGGCAGAGGCTCTTTATTTCGCTTTACGGTTGCATGTCTCAGCATAGAATGTGTATTTGGTAGAAGCTTGCTCCTTTTGGTGAAGCCTATGAAGCACAAAAAAGACAGTGTCCTGTGTCTATCTTAAGTCCCTATCCTTTTTGCTCTTGAGGTTTCGTCAAAATAGCCATTTCCGAGCCAATCAAATCGTTTTAGACTTTCAGGTGCCAGTGGGATGCCTTTTTCTGTCACAGGCATGTTCACAAAGCAGTTGCAGTGAATTTTTCCGTCGCCCTTGCTAGCAGCCCGCAGTTCGAGGTGAATGTCGCGGTGTACATTCCATATATGAATGAAGTAGGCTATTTTGCAGGCGGAAGTTGAATACGCTCGACTTAGTCAACGTTGCTTTCAAGTCCACGCATCCGTACTAGCTTTGTCAGTATTGATGGTAGAAAGCTGAAGCATGACAGGTACTTATGCGGACGCCAGCATCGATGTCGTGTGATCAACTGGCCTGATTAAAATAGCGATGCATGTATGTAGGCTTCGCGAGGGTGAGAATTTGTTGGCTGGCTTGAATGCGACCACCGATTTCTTCCGCATTCTCTGTGGCTCACCAACAGCACAATTTTGTTTTTGTTTCTGTTTTTTTTTTTTTTGCTTTCAGAGTTTTTTTCTATAGAGGTCTTCAGTGACATATATTTACGCCCCCCCCCCCCCCCCCCCCCCCCCTGTCATAAAGGGTGCCTTAATAGGACTTCACACGAGCCGCCAGAGTTGATGGAAAAGCAAGTCGTACAGGGGAGTATTGTAGTACTGACGGAGCATTGCTCTTGAATCTCGCGTTGTGATGGTGCGGTAACCTCAAGCTCATTCGGCATGGTCGAATGACGCTTTAAATGTGATTGCATGTGTTGACCTGCGTAGATACACTAGAGTGACGGTTCTCAATCTCGAATTCGCTGCTAGAGTGGTGGCGAAATCACTGCCTATATTGCGTGGGTACAAATTAGATGAACTCAGCTTGTAAATCTTATATTCCACGCAGATCCACACGTTCAAGTACGTGTGAACCGGGAAGCTCCTGAAGGCCACACCCAGTTCATCACATTAATATAGGTGAGTGAATTTTGCATCATCATGCGTCTTGGGCACTGCATACCGCCGCTTGCTGCGACAGAACCGACCGAGGGTTTTTACTCCACGAGGTCACTAGTTGGCACGGCGTGGGCGAGCAGGTGCTCTGTGGCACTCTGGGCGCACACAGTGCGGGCTGGTGATGCGTGGTTGAGGCTTATGCGGCACAATCACACTGCCTGGCTATAAATGTCGACGTCAGCGGAAAGTAGACGTAATTTTCCGCGCTTCCTGACAAAAAACTTGTTCACGCCGCCACTCGAAATATTTTGCGCACCTTTCTTGAAACCTCTCGCCGAATCTTGTGGTTTACTACACACCCACCTTTCCCTGACATTCGGCAACTAGAGTCATATCTGTTGGACGATTTAAGTGTGCAGCGCGAAACTCATTGGGGATATTTTAAACACGCAATTTTGAGAGAACTGGGATGGCAAAAGGGATTCTGAACGAACAGGATGAATATCTAGGCCGACCCTTCACTCTCGCTACAAAATCTGACCTATAAAATGGTTCCCGCGCTTACGTGACTAGAATAGAAAATCAACGGAATATACTGAACATTCCTAATTCCCGTGGTGATTTGGAGCATTCAGCACCACGTGACATGCAGTGGTAGAGGTGCAAACTAGAGCTAATTGTCCACATTTCCTGGGGTTGACTGAAGCAGGTCCGAATACCATTCTACCTACAGTGCCTTCTACGGTCGAGTACCATTAATCTTGCAGTGCCTTCTACAGCTAGGATATATTTGACTACATGTAGTTTTCTTCTTGGTTTGATAGGTGGCAAAAATGTCCTCTTTCATCGCATGCTGATCTGCTGACTTGCTGTGATATTGAAACGAGGACTTCCTTGTTTGCGGATAACAGGAGCACACACATGCATCTGCTCACCCGTTGCTGCTCAGTACGGTCATGAAGATTTAAGCAACCCGATAACGATTCGGGCAGTGTGTGAAAACACTGGCGCCGTAAAATAATACGTGCGTTTCAATGCCGCAAAAACATCTTGCTTACATTGATAACAATGTTTTCGTACTTGCTATTGTATAGTAGGAATTGTTGAATGGTGAGTCTGCTCCCACCGTCTCCAAAATTGCTTTCATAAATGACCACATGCCGTTTTATTTATGCTGGATTTCGCAAACCTAAAAGCCGTCGTTTACTGTTTCCTTAGCGGCCGCTGAAAATTAAATGTGTTGGTTTTGGTAGTGGGCTATGGGTCCCCTCGCTACCCAGCAGCTGTCATTATAGAACATCGAGCGATTCAACGCTCTCTTCTTTAAACTAAAGAACAGAAAAATATCACAGCAGCACACCGGAGGAAAATTGTAGTTTGCGATTGCCGGCGTTACACGAGGGTAGCATTAGGCCAAACAAAAAGCTGGTTTCGAGTTATATCGCACCTGAAAGGAGGGCGGGGGAAGGGACGAAATGACCTAAAACAGCCCCTCTTAAAACGACGAATGCTGCGGATGGCAGCACAGCGGGACCATTAAAGTGCGCATTTCCCGCCCTTTTCTTGAGCCCCCACTCGGTATGCTCCGGGCTTCTTCCTAATGAGCCCACCCCGGAGAACACAGAAAAAGTGCACTGCCAAGATTTCCAGAATGGTCGTAGCTGATGCTGCACACAATGAGATCTATTTTGCACGGGCTTAGATTACAAAACACAAACCAGTATAATAAAAGATTCTTCGCATCTACTGCGCACTATACTTACACAAGTAGTGGTCCCAGCGAAAGTGTGTCACTGTCATGTATATCTGATTGGTTGAATTCTAGTTATTAAGGATTGAATTTTCCCGCTGCCAGAGTGCTTTCTACCTAAGAGGATTTCAAAGCATGGATGGCCCCAGTACTGGTGCGTGAATGCAAGCAAATATGGACACTGACGTTTTTTTCTCCAGTCCTTTGCTGACTGCACAGATACAATTAAAGGAAAATCTTTGATAACTACCTAATACAGAAACACAGTGCAAGATTTTTCGCCTTTTTTTTTACTGTTTAAATTCATCGTATCAGGTGCTCAATGAAAGCGCGCACAAAATTTAAAAATGTGTTTTAGAGATAAGAGATGGTTACGGCGATACAGTGACTCCAGTGTTGGTGAAAGTCAGAAAAATGCAAGCCAAGACAATTGGCAATATGGTCGACTTCTATTAGTGAACTTTTAAAATATTATAGATAAAGAACTCAAGCTCTTACGGATAGAGCTGTTTTTTAGTGATAACCATTATTTGTTTCTTTTAAATTAAAAAGAATTATTACTCTTGGCATTTAATCACAAAAGATTTTGATTGTTTCACGAGCGATTAAAAATCGCCTTGTTTGCCCTGCCAGCGTGCAATTTTGAAATCGTGCAGGAAATTGGCCGAACTTACGCGTAGTCATGGCATCGAGAGCAATCACGCGTTTTCAAAATTCTAAAAACTGAAATTACTACTGCGAACTGGCAGCTAGAAATATTTAATTGTTACCAGGTGCTTATCTATGACAGTGACCAAGCTGACTATTAAACTTGGTTCCACAGTTATACTATAGTTTGGCATGATGAATATTTCTTCTGGGGTCAGCCCACGCTGCTACCACTACGCCACAAAAGCCATCTTTTTACTTCAAAAGCCAAAATTTCAAATTGTGTGATGGGCTTTTATGATACATCTGGCATATGAAAGTCAATAGCGGAGATGTGGCATGAGGCTTCCAGTAACGTTATGGTTACTGACTACAGACACGACCATCGATGACAGATGTGATATAGTCTCAGTGATAAATGTTTTGTCATTAGGCATTGACATGCCCGAGTTGTCGACAGAGCACAAAGTATTATGTTACCACCTTGGGGAATGAAATAGACTTCTAATTTTTCTAATTTTTTTTATAATGCTTGAAAGTCCCTCTCATAGACCCAGCCTATTTAAGCAGTTATATCAGTAAGAATAGATCTGTCTGCGGCGTGAGTATACAATTCTCTTACTGCACTGATAGCCGATGTAGCCTAATAGAGTTCGCCCATTACTATTTACTATTACTATTACTATTACTATTTTCCCCATATAGACACCCTAATTTTCCCCAGCTCCGCCACCGGCTGCGTATTGTATAGCTATCACTTTTTGCTCCCGACTGTACTACGAGGCTCTCCTTCACTTCGCAATATTCAGTGGGCAAAGTGATAAAATATTAGCTACAGACAATGTTTCTGGGAGTACCGAATCAAAGGGAATGACCCGTATTGTCTGTAGTGTATACATGATACTATTCCACTCAAGATGATCGAATGACAAAGACAGAAAGCAAAAAATCGAGTTGAGCATCTAAGTAAAATTTGCATCGGATTGGCCACCTCGTTAAACTTTTACGGATCGCATGCTTTCCATAAATATCCTGTTAAGATTTTGGCAAGAATACGGCACGTTTGCACATAAACTCTCACTTGTACACTTTCCTTCCTACTATCTCGCTTCCTTGTATAACTGTATGAGGGCCCATAGCTGGCCCACAACGCTGCTGAGAGGGAATCACGGCTCATGAGAATGTGGACAGCAACGAATGCACTGTCATGCCTTTATGGTGTTGTCTTTGTTGCTTTTGTTAAAGCCGGGTAAGTGGTGTTCTCATCAAAAAGCACCGCTAATGCGCCACTGTATTTTTCTTTTTTACCGGAGCCACAATTCAACTGCTAAATTAATACAATACTTGTACCGCAGCCTGCTTAAATCTATCTCAGTACATTTACTGACGGAAAGAGAAGTACTCAAGATACAACTTTTGGGGGCTCTTTTATGTGTAACTCTATATGATAAAAACAGACAACTGAGCAACTTGCTGTATATTCATCTAAAAATAGCAACAGTGCTACACACAGCGCTTTTGTCATTTCGAGATGACTCTGTATGATAACACAAGGTGGAAAAAGGCTTGAAATTTGCCCAGAGATGACGGCTGTAAGTGGCCCCTGGTTATGGACTGCTGAAGTGTGTTCAGCAATAATAAGTCAACTGGAACCGAGGGTCTTTCCTAATCGCGAATGCCGGTAGGTTCTGCTTGAACTACAGAGCAGCAGCTAGCATAAAACCTGATGGAAAGTGTACTTCAGTTTAACTGCTTCCTGCCTTCTCATTATGCGTTACCCTCAATGTAATTTCACTTATTAATGTTCCCCATAAAGAAAGAACGCTTCACTGCAGTAACTGCGTCTGACCTTTCTGTGATTTTGCAGGAAGCTCTCTTTCTCTAACTTTGAGCACCATAGGATCCGAACTTTTTTTTTTCTTCATGCAGATACAGGAGTTGCAGACCGCGAGCGGTTGAATTTGAGTCAGCCCAATAAATTCCAAGCTTATTCTTATCGTCATTATCCTTTAAATAAAAAAACAAAAACATGTTATCCCTGCTCACCTTCTCTTTGAACCTACACAAAATAATGCAGTTTATTGTAGAAGTGTCATTGTTTTGTTTAGGCCCCTTACTTAATGTATTTTTAAGATAATGAAACAAGACCTTTCAGTATACTTGTCAAAGCTTGCTGGTCTGCCCCAGCGCAGAGTGCAAAATTAAGTAATTCAAGTTGACGCAGTTAAATGGTTTGAGTTGTATTATAAGTGTTTCTTCCTATTTTCAGTTCCTATCTTCAGCTGCACTTAGCAGGGTTTTTTTTTTCTTTCACAAGTCAGCTATGTGCAAAAATAGATATCTGGTAGTCATTATTTTTACTAAGCGCCTTGAACATAAAGGGTCAAAACCTGGTTTTGAAGTGCGTTTATTCTCATTATATATAAGGTTTCAAGCGCTTTCATATCCTAAACCTAACCACGGAGGCTTACTTCCTGAAAACACTCGAGCTTAACGGAACTTATCTTAACGAGCGGTAGCGCGCTAATTTCTTTCGCATTTAAGCGGCCCACTTTGAAATCAGAGATAACCGTTAATACTAAAAAAAAAAAAGAGATAATATTAAGGTGTATAAGAAAGCATAAGCCGACTAAAACTGCAGGAACCGAAATTCATTTTCTTGCTGCTCCAATAGGCTCGCACCGATTTCAAAATTGGAGGTCAGCGCTGTGATTTCCTTCTCGATCAGCAACGCATGGTTGTTAAATGATCACCTGGTCGGAATCACACGAGAGGCCATGGTACGCCAAAGTGTGTCACACTTCATTCATCGCCTGAAAAATGGTGACGCTGTAGGTTTGCGCGAAGTTTTGCTCTAAATATTACAGCCAATGCGAAAGTGCGAGAAAAATCGAGAAATTAGACACTACAAGAGGTTTGCTGCAACTATAAAAACCAAACTAGAGAAATCATACTAAGGGGCTACTGCGATGAGCCATCGCTCGATAAATTTTTACTTCATTCAGGCGCGAATATTGAGGTTTTGTGATAAAAGCGAAGCAACAAGACCCGAAGGAGGTTTAGTGACCCTCGAACCAACGGCAGCCGTTGGTCAAGCTAAGATGATCGCTGTCAGAGATAGAGATGAGGATACGGACGACGTACTTAATTAGCGCCGAAAATGCGGGCACTGATAGCCATCCAAGCTGTGGCACTGAAACGGGAGTGCTTTTTTTTTTTTTCTTTTTTGCTGAGCCATATGGTCCGCCACTGTGCTTGGATTCCCGTAGACTGCTTGCCTCCTGCATTTCTAGAAGCTCGGACCAATCATGGCCTTATTCAAAGATGGGGATGCGTTCTTGAGAAATTGGCCGACAAGCTGCGGTTGCGATACCTAAACGCCATCAGTTGAGCACTCAATGTTTTTCTCTTGTCATCTCTGTTTGATGCCGAATTTGGAAGCGGCGTTGAATTTTACCTATCTTAAAAGCAGGACTCCGGACTAAAAGCTGACCGCAGCAGCTTAACAAAGGTCGCGTGCTTCGCCAGACGTGTGTACGTCCTCAACGCAGTAAAGAGCTGAGCTCCACAACACCTCCTCGAGTAGCGTTCGTTTTTTCTTATTTCGCTGGCCTTTTCTCCCGGCATGTACAGTCGTGAGCAAAAGTGGTATACAACACGCAATCTGTGACGGAGGTCGGGAAAACTGCATTTCAACGCCATCTAGTAACAGCTATCTAGGATCGAGACAATCATGGCAGTGCCCCAATTTAGCGACGTGCATGAGTCGCTGTTTCTGCCCGTGTGACTGTTGCTAGATGGCATTTCGATGCAGCTTTCTCGACCTCCGCCATCGGCCGCGTATTGTATGTCACTTTTGCTCAAGACTGCACCAATATTAGGGACGCACAGACTGAATAGGCAACTACTGAGGGGCTTGAAACCGCCTGGGAGGAAAGAGTCAGCAGCGGCCCGGGATGGATGTCTGACGTTTTGAAAAAAAAAAAAAAAGAAAAAAAAAAAAACTGCACCCTGTCGCTTCACCAATGAACAATCGGAAGGTATTTTAGGACAACAGGGATATCTGTTGCCCCCCCCCCCCCCCCCATTATTTGGCAGGTCTCGAATGAAATGCCCACTGTTGTGTACGTTCATCGACGCACGGCCTCTACAGCTGCCCTGCCATTACACTGAGGGCCGCACGGCCGCTCCAGATGCAGTGTCTCCGCGCTTGCGAGCCGGCCGCTTCGAAGAGACCAGCACGGGTACTTCTCCCCCCCCCCCCCCCCCCATCCCCTACCACCCTCCTGACGACGCTCGGGCGAACGCAGCCCGAGCCGTACGGTTCCGTGTAAAACGACCATTCCCCGGACCGTATGTGCGATCAAGGCATCAGAAACAATGCTTGACATGCGCTGTCGTTTCTATTTATTTCTCTCTCTTCCCCTCTCTTTCAAAAGTTGCCATAACCTCTAGTCTCTACCCAGCACCCGAGTTGGAATTGCAAAAGTTATAATAAACTCTAGTCTCTACTCAGCAACCAAACTGAGAAGTTTCTCAATCACGGGGCTCCCAAGCCCCGAATATAACAGCCACGGCACGTGAATTCTTTCCACGTAAAATTGTTCCATTCTCTCTTCGCGCCACTAACGATAGCCGGAGCTGCTCTCGTTGCGACTGCCGTGCAATTTTCGCTGTATCACACACTCGAAAACGTTGTGGCGCGCGTTTCTAGAGTCGTGTTCAGTTCTTGTGTTAGATTAAGTCCTGCGTGGCATTTTCTTCCTTCACAGCAGGCCTTTTCACTCAATGCCACCTTGAGATCTGCTAAGCGTTGTATATACATCCTGCAGTATATTATATACCAGCAGCTCTGAATATAAATTACTTTACTTGAGGCCGCTCTTTTAAGCTTTTCGTCCACAGTTTTCACTCAACCATTCACTATTTTCTATGCTAGGGTCAGGCATGAGCCTGATACGACTCTGAGGGCGCTGACCTCTAACGTAAAAGGTGGTTCTTGGTGCTTGCACCGAAGGGTGTCCAATTTACAACTCTGTCGCGGAGGCGAAGCCAGTGATGACGGTTCGCGAAAAGAAATGGTAAATAACTAAGAGACAGCCTCCTTTAATGAGAAAAGGGAGGACTAGGGTTCACTTTTTCACCACATGGGAGCATGACGTATGCAAAGCGCGTGATCTCCATAACCGAGAAGATTCTCTACAATGAACGCGGAATCCGTAAAACAAGTCTCGTTGCCCTCAAGGTCACACAAATGCCCGATTCTCACGAAGAACGAACCTTCAGTGCTGGCCGTGTTTTCACCGCCTTTGAATAGCGCTCTTTCAAAGGGTTCCCCTAACATTCTGGCTCATGTAATGATGTTCGGACTGAGCAATAACCTAGAGCCGAAATTTCTTTACGTTGTAAGTCGCCTACTCGAACATCTTACCCGATAAATCACAGATTCGTTGGAAATCACAATGAAAGTAAAGGTACCAAGAGCTGCCGTCCTTGCTCCGTCACCCCGTGCATTCTCGTTTCTTCCATACATAACGACATATTCCCCGCTGGAAAATAAGAGACGGTGCGGTCAACGTCAGCGGAAGTAATGCATTCTGCAGGAATGCCTCCTTGGCCGATGTTCGGTCTTTATTTCATTTAGCTTTCTTTGTGCCGCTGGTACGAATTCCATGTTATTTCCTCCACTTACTTCTGTTGTTGTGACGCTCTCAACCATTTTTCTCCTGGAAGGGGAACCTGTCCAAGAAATGAGAGGGCTTCGTGCATTCGACATCGCCGACGAATTTCAGAGTAATTGCTTCATTCTGGAATTGTGTTTATTTTAATTTACTTCTATTTCACGTGGCCCGCATAACAATTGCCAACAGCGAGAGCCGTATTCCTGTGGCATATATGAATGACGAGGGTCTTCTCTTATCTGGTGTCCGTTTGTTTGCTTATTTTTTATTTCTCTCTCTCTCTCTGTCTCTCTTTCTCTCTCTCTTTAGGCTTCAACTTCCTTATTTGCCAAGCCTGAAAACGCCAAAAAACTCTTTCTCTCGTACATTTCCATTGTTAAGCAAAAAGGGCAAAATTGTGGGCGTGTGAGTGATGTGGCTTGCCCTCATTCCGGAGCGCCTGTAATTCTGGCGATCGCGAGGCAGAACATTGAGAACGACGCCTTGAGCGCTATGAAGGACACGACGAAATTGGCATTCGGTCTGTATCTTCTTCTCATGGCGTGTACATCTAGTTTCGTGCCCCTTCATAAAAGAAGACATTAAGGCTTTTTGCTGCTCCTGTGGTCTGGTTTAAGAACACCCTCTCTTGCTTGTTCTCCCCGAGTTAGTCTGAACCTCAAGGAGGAGAAAACGAATTCGGAAATCAAGCAGGCGCGCAGAATTTCTGGAAAAATATGGTCTTAATCTTGAGAATTAAGTTTGCCTGCCCCGAGAGACCATTTATTTTCTACTCAGACTGTGTCTTGTGATGAGGTGGTCCAACTTCGGGGCCCTGTCAGTCTTAAATATACCACGTCATTTTTCACGTCCGAGGCCTTATATTTGAATGCGTTAGCCAGAAGTATTGTATTTATGGATCATTTAAGTTACTACGAGGGTATGAAGTACTTTACATACGTCCATGCATCGTATTTAAAGAATACAAAAAAATTTATTTAGGCGAGGACAAAATTGCTGGGTTAAACATAGATATTAAACGCATTGCGAGAAAGGTATAGCGCATTAGGACTACTCATGAATGGTGGTCTTGTGCACTCAGCTATTGATTATGCTGTGCAACCGTTAAGAGTAGTCATCTGCATTTAGTCGCTCGTGTTCTTCAAGCTGGGCAGAGTGCATGGTCTCCCTAGGCGGCTTCCGCGGCTTCTACAGCTTCTTACTGGCATTTGGAATACAGAAACAACGACACAGAACAGCGGGCGCTGTATTCTGTATTCGTTTAAGCGGACATGAATGCCAGTATGAACCCACAATTAGACTCATTTAAAGTTTTATTCTACAGCTTCCGCCACCAGCACAGAATGATGGGCGAGTTGGTACAACATTATAGGAAAAAGCAGCGCACCAGCACAAACACGAGGGAGAAAAGTACCGTGCAAGACAGCGCTGACAAACAACTTATTGTTTTATTTAGAGCGCCTCTGTTTAACTGCGCGCGGCCAACACTGATAAGCCAGAAAGAACAAACGCGGGAAAACATCTTTGTGATATGCTACAACTTGACACTTGACACGAAGCTACAGCACAACATAGATTACCTGCATTAACAACTTCAACTGAAATTCCTCTGAAAGAAACATTTAGGCTGCTACAGTACTCAGTAATGCCTAATTCAAATGTCTCACGGCCCGTGAGACATTTGAACCGTAGAAGGTAGCCTATGGAACACGCAGTGCTGAAAAGAGGCGGCGCATACGGATTGTACCGTGACGTCAAAACCCACCGTTCTCACGGTATACCTTTTTCCTTGGCTTTCCTTCTCACACTCCAGTCACCCCACAGTAACCTACTTCTTCCATTTCCCTCGTGTTCTTTTCGCTGTCTTCTTACTTCCATCCCCCCTTAAATACTCTCCGTTCGCTCTGCCGGTTGCACTATCATCGCCACTGGCGTTCATCACCGGCATGAGCACTACGGGCTGCGCTGTCAAACTGAAGGGTGCATTGGATTGAGCCTCAAGAGGTTGTATAAATCAAATGTGCTTGCTTCACGCCTCCTGATTCTGCTCTGTATACATTTTGCGATGTGCTGCAGGGTGTCTATAGCTTCGCAGATAAAACTACGCTGTCTTTTTACCATGCTTGAATCAGTATTTTAGCAGTGAGCGGCTGTTAAGGCATTTGTTAAGTGTGAAAAAAAAAAAAAAGCCAACACCGTTTCTCCACAATACCCCGTGCCTGCATTTAACATGAGCAAACGCTGCAGGAGCCTAGAGTGCGCGGTGTAAGGCATACGGCAGATGCAAATATGCATAAATTTACGCAGTGGTTAACTATCCAGTAACGAGTCCATTGACTGAAGGGTACGATCGCAACAACGCTGTAGATAATATGATAGCCGATGACGCATGCGTTCTTTCCCATAAGACTCGAGCCTGCTCTGTTACTGTATACTCTTACTTCGTCGCACTTCAAGAATCGAAATGGAGAGACAAAATAGAACAGTTATACTTCGCGTTATTTACTCGGGCGCTACGAAGCGTCGACGATACATGCGACAAAGAACAGACCCAGGCACAATTAATTTAAAAAATAAGAAAACAATCATACCATAATTAGGCCCCTGTTAAGATAGAGAGAAGTGAAGCGCTTGACGAGCGCCGCAGACTACATAATAAGGTATAGAATAGAGTCTCATTCAAGAGACGCAAAACACGAAATGCGATTCGGGAGCGAATGATATCACATAGAGATTGACACTGGTTCCCACCTGTTCGTTCGTTCTCAACGAGGCGAACGGGGCTGAGACTGGACAACAAAAAACTTAAAATCGGTGTGTTCGATGATGAACTACAAATGCGTGGCGACACAGTGTGGAAACAAAGCGCACGACTGGCTCGCCAGCGTCGAAGCCTGTCTGTGGTACTGCAGCTATCCTATGGCCTTTCGCATGAGAAGAGAAAACTTCTGTTACAGTTTGTCAGCGGAGCTAATTAAGGCGGCGCCTCAACCGTCGCGAACTGTATGGTTGAGCCCCGCTTTCATTAAGATAAAAGGCCAGTAGTAATGAATGCCGGCCGCTCACAGAGATAGGCACCACTGCATGGTGGAGCATTCTACTCCTGGAATTACTGCCACACTGTGGAACTACAACAGGCCTAATGAGATCATCTTTAGTTTATTCATTTTGATTTTGCTAGTGTTTTCACATTGGTCTCGCGGATTTCATTTCTAAACGACACCTTGTAGGCAAAGCGAAGTAGGGGCACCTGTTGTCTATGATCTTTTGCTAACTTATTCTAGAATCATAAATACTGACTCGGGGCCCGTTTTGCTTTCTTTTTCACATAGAGTGAAGGCTAACGCACTGGAAAGCTTTGTTCTCGTTTTGGATTGTACCTAATTAGTTACCAACGCGTTTGACTGCGTTCATAAATGTACCTTATTATAGGAACCAGCAATGCCTTGGAGGAGTGGGCAGGACAGTTTTGTTTACTTCTCTTTTCTTTTATACAAAAAAGCTGCTACCTTTGAAATACTTCTAAAGATAAACACTTATCTTTCGGGTTCGATCGGACTCGTCAGATCAAAGTTAACATACATGGCGTGTCACCTAAGATTCTCAGCAGCTTGAAAAAACAAAAAATAGGCTTAGTTAGAAGAGTGCTGTTTTCGGCATAACTTTATCAGTGGTGTTATGCGTGGCACAATTCAGCTTAAATGTATACAATTATTATTTAACATATGGCCTTACATTTCAAGGTTAATAAATAATTAATTATTTAAAAGTTAAGCAACGGTTACCTAATAATGAATAGCTAACTTTTAGATCATGCTAGGTCCCTTATTTGTGGAAAGGCTTGTTGTCCGCCAACGTTATATCCGTATAAGTTTTTGATTAGCCCCCTCGTGGCTGCAAAGCGGGATCAATACCTCTACACTCTCCCAACTCCCATAACTCCATGAGCTTTGATTGTTTACAACATAGCCCAAGCGTCAATCAGCCAGTCCTTAGAGAATTTCTTGGTCATAATGTTAAACCTTCTTTTCTGAACGGCGTTGACTCGAATATTTTGTCCTAAAAAAAAAAGATCTTTACTGGGACACAAGCTTATCTTGCTGCCATTCGTTCAACAGCCCTTTTATACCCACCGGATATACATTTAAAATGCAGCGCGTGAAGCCGGTAGAGTCCTGCGATAGTCCTGGATGATAGGTAGAATATCGTCATTTTGTAACCCTTAAGCATGCTATGAGATTGCACACAAATGCAAATGAACGCCGCGGTGGTGCCGCACTCGACTTCGGTGGCCAAGGACGCGGGATCGAATACCGGCCGCGGCAGCCGCTTCACGATGGAGGCAAAAAAGCGAGGCGCTCGTGTGCTGTGCGATGTCAGTGCACGGTAAAGAACCCCACGTGGTCGAAATTTCCGGAGTCCTTCACTGTGGCGTCTCTCATAACCCGAGTCGCATTGGGACATTAAATCCCGCAAACCGAAGAAACCAATCAACAAATGCGTAAACATTCACAAGCTTCATAAAGTGGTGTCAGTGTGAATGAAATTCCTTGCTCCGCAGAAAGTTATAAAACGCCGCGATCCTAACACGTCGGAGATGGTTGGTTGGTTGGTTCACAGAAAGGGAAAGACGCTGTATCTGTCGCACTTTTTTTGTGGATACCCTTCGACGCATTTAGAGCAACCGCCTGAAACTGAAGCATTATGGGATGCGGACAGCGCTGTTTGCTCTCGACGTGAGAGCTCTGCTCAAGGCCGTTTTAACGAACGCGCTCATTCTCATACATCTTTTTACGATTCTAGAAGTGCGAAAAGTCCCAGCCAGATAGAAGCAGCATGAGCCACGAGTAGTAAACTTCTTAAAGCGCCTTCACTGTGAAGACAAGTGAAATACATTCGTTAGACCGCTCTTTTGTTTCGCTTTCTGCTTCTAAACCAATACGGTTTCAGCATTTGCTTGCCTTTTATTCTCTTTTACCCCGTTACGTTTCGACTATTGGAGGCAGATTTTCATGTATCATCGCAGTCACCAATATTAAACTATAACGCGTTGATTCAAGTCGCGTAGGTTTACCGTATCAAGTTTATGCCTGTTTAAATGTATTCGTCGCTGCCACTGGGAACGAAAAATTAGAACGAAAAAAAAAAGGACCGAAATCGCAAACTTGTAGCACATATAGGGTAGAAGCGACGATGACTAAAATATAATGAAGACGACTTTTGAGAGGCCTCCCGTACTCCTATGGCGCCGTGGTGCCCTTGTGTTCAGTTGCTCACACTATTTTCGTACCTCTGAATTGTCTTTTTTTTTTTTTTTTCGCGCAGTTCTAAGCGATAAATGGGTTCGCGCCTGCCATGTGCGCCCTCGCTTTGCGCTTTTTACCGATTCCGTCCGCGTTACGGTGGAGAGTCACAAACAAATGTAGGCGTGTCGATGACGCTCGCCCCGATTTCAGGGCGGATGCCCCCGTAATGTCCTCAGCTCAGCTCCGTGGCGATGCGTCGGACATAATTCAGAAGGCCGGGCAGGAATGGCGGCGGCCATGGGCCGTTAACACACTTTACGCCAAAATCAAGCGCAAGCGCCCTCAGAGGTGCTCGTAAAAACACGCAGCTATTGGCCTTTACGACTTGTTTATTGGCTGGCTTGTGCCATTCCTATCTTGCGCCCACAAACTTTCTGTATTTCGATTCGTGAAGTCGTTCTTCTTGTCCCTCTTGCTTTCATTTAGTATGTGCTGTGCCGTCACGCTACAGAAACAGTGCCAGCGTACAGGTTATTTTGGCGTCATTCGAAGTTTTCCCGCCTTCCTGAGTTAGGAAACGGATACTTTTCTCTCCTCGAGCTACCAGACTTAAACTTTCAAAGTAGTGCCAAAAAAATAAAGTCTCTATAGGAGCAATATTTATACGAGTAGTGCATGTTTTTCCAGCCGCTTAGCTCGATCGACTGATAGTGTTATCTCCTCGAAGTGTCAAGTTGGTCGAAGTCTGCGCACCTTCGTTTATTTGATGATTGCAATACCGCAGAGTTATAGTCCTTGGCAGGTCTTCCGGAGCCTGTAAACCGCACCTGTTTACATGCATATAGTATGAGATAATGGTAGGAACTGCGGAATATAATGAGCAGTGACACGTTAGAAAATACTGGAAAATAAGGTGGAAGGTAAATACATATACAAGGATAGGCAGAAAACTGGCTGCAAACCGACTCAAAAGCACGAATAAGTATGATGTCCCGATCAGTAAAATATTTCTTTAAAGGAAGGAAAGCGTAGCAGGGGGGCCCGCAGAAAGTTAGGTGGGCGGATGAGGTTAAGAAGTTCGCAGGGGTCAAGTGAATGCAGCTAGCACAGAATCGGGTTAAGTGGAGAAATATGGGAGAGGCCTTCGCCCTGCAGTGGGTATAGTCAGGCTGATGATGATGATGATGATGATGATGATGATGATGATGATGATGATGATGATGATGATGATGATGATGATGATGATGATGGTGGTGGTGGTTTATTTTTGTCGTTGTTTCTTCGGTATTTGAAGAAAAGAACAATGTAAGACCTTGCGGCTCTGGTGCTAGACGGTGGCGCCCCGCTCTCTGAAAAGCCGTTAAGAAAAGACAAACGCACGTATGGCCTGCTGCAATTTATACCGGTTGCAACTTTCAAATGTTTTCTTCTTGCGACATCACTAGCCTCTGAAATTAAGGGCAAGTGGATGCGAAGTTGAGAAGAACGTGCGAAACTCATGCGCCTAAATCAACGCGAAATATCTTTTCGACACCTGCCTCGGTAACCACGGCTGGCTCAAAATAGTTTTAGCTGAAACATATTTTAGCGGTCATTGAGATGCTCGCAAGAGAAGTTGCACATACATTCTACATTTTTTATTGTGCATTTCATGAACAGAAATTGAACATAAAATGTTTCAGTGCATCAATGCATTGCAATGCTGTGAAAAAGCGCCTTTCATATATTGTAACTAAAATAGTTCCACTCGCGAATATCAAAACCGATCTTCAAACCATGGCCTACAACTCCGCTCCACAGCTCCTTCAGTAGCCACACAGGGTTCCTGCAATGCATGGATAATATCGCACAACTGGTCTCTAGAATGGAGCTGATCTATTTTATATTTTATTCTAACAACAGTTTCGGACGCTGGACCGTCCAGTCTACCATTTTACACTGTTGTTAGAATAAAATAGATAATCGGGAAAGTTGTGTGACATCCTATATATATATATATATATATATATATATATATATATATATATATATATATATATATATATATATATATATATATATATATATATGTGAAGGAAAGAAGCCAACAGTCTCGCCGACTGTTGGCTTCTTTCCTTCATGTATTATAACGAGTACCCTCATTTCGCCTATATATATATATATATATATATATATATATATAGGTTTTCTTCCGACGAATCCCAATTCCGCGGCAGAAACGTCAATGCACTCTCTTTTCTTCACCACGTCTGTCTTTCTTCGAATGTGTTCTCAACCAAGCCCAAATAATCATTTATATATGTTGATGCGAAGTCCTCGAAAGTCTCCCTCTTAAGCTTTCTAATTTATAAACAAGTTTCAGTTACATGTTCCGTCTGCTCTTATTTACCTTCTCCCCCTCTCCCCCGCTTGTTTAGATTCAGTCTTGGGCAGTTTATTGCCAAACGCGTGGTCACGGCTCCTGCGTGTTTGCGATCATGCCAATAAAACGAGTTTGGTGACACGAAAACAAGCTAAGGATGGCTAAGACCATGTAACTACTAAGTTTCAGCGTCAGTTGTGGTATGGCAGCAAGCAAAAAAAAAAAAAAAAAGAACGAAGAGTCGCAGACATGCTATGTCTCTCTCTCTCTCTCTCTCTATCTATCTTTGTCTCTCTCTTCTGCATGCATGCTGGTTAGGCGGGCCGTACGCCACTGCTCCGCCCTCGTCTCAGCCTCCTCCTGTCAAGATAGCCGCGCCCTCTGGGTTCTTCCCGTAGACGTGTTGCGAGGCGGATTACAGGTCACACTGATGGGACTGTTGTTGCTGAGTCGGCCGGAAATGTCGTGCGAACATCTGTTGAGCTTGCGTTTACGCCGAGCTGCCAAACTGTGTAATCGGCCCAGGGATGGCTTAGGATCCCTACTGTATTTTGGTACCTATAGAAGCACATTAATGCGTCCGACCTAAAGAGCTTGCCTGGACGGCGGTCCATGTGCAATCCCACACAGACCCCGCACAAAAACGCCATATGCATTCATAAGCATAAACTGTATAGCGGTAGCGTAAGTAGGACAAGTCATCGATGTTATCCGGATGGACTGGGAAGATGGAGACGAGGAAGAAGATGGCCTCATTAATCCCCCGCAGTTATTTGTATTGTAATTACAATACAGAGAACTCTGCGGGGGATCGGTGGGAGTGCACTTTAGCAGCATTTTGCACCCCGCGTTTATGGCATACATTCGCCATTAGCGATTACCGTCCGAATAACCGAAAAACACGCTTGAGCACTCGTTTAGGCTTTGTTCCTACACAGGCTCGCTAACAAGGAAAACAGCTGGCCGGTCGATGCTCGAATACGAACAAGGCCGCTCAAGCAAGAATGCCTCGTTTCGCTTTTACGCGACTGGGAACTCCACGCTCCACACGTGTTCTCTCTGCTGCAGAAAATGCGAGCACTCGCAGAGCGTGGAACGCGTGTTTTAATCAGCGGTAGTCTTATTTGGGTTCTTTGGGCAGATCAAAGGGGTAACAATGGCGCGCCATCAATATACTTCTCACCATCGAGGTGGTTCAGTCGAGAAAAAGGTGTAAAAGTACTTGCTATTGGGTTAGCTTTTCCGTGTTATAAATTTGCCTTCCCCCTTATTTTGCTGTATTCGTCTCCTTTGAGCCGTTCATATTTATAGAAAAATGTATCGCACAACACAATTACGTTTGGAGGCAGATCAAGTCATGTCCAATTATTTTGCGCTCCCGCCGTAGGAGTTAACGACCGCAGCATCAAATTCCGATTGAGAAATTTTGCCTGATGCTCTGGGACTTTACGCCTAGCGGATCCTTCCCTTTCAAGCCCGGCTTTGCTTCCAACTTCTTTACGATCTCCTCGCTGGCAGAGTCAGCAACGGAGCCAGCAACTTCCGCGACTGACAGTTAATCACCGAAGCCAGGCTGTGATCGGTGCATAAACTGTGTTGTTGTTTTTTATTAGGTCAAAAAGAGCTGCCGCAATATTCACACAAGCTGGGCACATAACTCTTCCAATGTTTAAAGAAATGCGGCGCTGCAGTGATAGGCATGCAGCAGTTCTCAGCATGGCACGCTGCTCAAGATCTCTACCCAAAAGCAATCATGAGAGTGCCCCCTTTTCTTTCATAGGATGAGAAGGCCATTTGTTCCGAACACTAAGCCAGGTTGGGGAGGGCAGAATTGGCGAAAGAGACGGGCTTGATCCGGATTTCACAGCAAATATTAGGCCGTAAAGGTTTTGTTTTTCACCTTGAAGAGCGCGACCCGACGTGCTGCATGAGTAAATCGTCTCGCTCAGCGGAATATGCCTCGTGGCCCGTGCTGTAAAACAGCGTGAATAGACTCCATACTAGGGCGGCTGCCAAACTTGGCACCGATGAGTATTGTACAAGGACCCGTTTTATGGTCCGAGCCGTAAAGCCGAGAAAATTTGGAGCAGACCGTTCTCAGCGCTGGTCTTTGTGATATAAAAGACAATTTTGCTTAGCAAAAGTATCAGTTCAATCCTTTTCTTAGTGCACTCATCGTGACTTGAATTCTTCTTTCTCTCCCCCGCGTCGTCACCCCCATCGCAGCTCCACGTCGAGAGGTGGCGCTTTCGACTGATGCCGACTGTCGAATAAAATGAATAGTGAACAACGCTTCCTTGCAACGGTGACGACGATTCCCCTCACAGAAGCCTAAGCACGGCGCACCGGCTCCGTCCCGAAAAGCCATGACGCTGTGATGGACATCATTGAGCTACTTTACGGTTTCAAAGAGCAGCCGATAGTAGAGAGGGAAAGAGTAATTGTGCCTAAACTCATAGAAGTCTTCGGCCCTGACTAAAGTATATATATGTATATATATTTACCGTATCCGTCTTGGTGTTTCGGCGTAGTACAATTTGACTTTGACAAGAGCAAAACTTTCCAAGGAAGCCGGAAATATGTATATATGTCGTTCTGTCCGCGAGTCACCCTGCTGCAACTCTAAGCTTGCCGCCTTATGCTGCCCTTATGCAAGCAGGCAGGCCCTTATCGTACATTTTATTTTTTTTTCTATCCTTTTCCTTTCTTCGGCTAAGGAGGGAGGAGGGAGGAAACAACTTTATTCAATGCACTATTAGACGTCGAGAATGTTCTGGGCCAGAGTCACCAAGGCCAACTGGTCCTTCAGCTGGTCAGAGGCTAACCAAGCCCGCCAGGTTGGGGAAGGAGAGTGTGGAAAGTGAGGTGACTGTATTGCAACAGGGCAGGAAAACATGCAGTGTTCTAAGTTTGCATATTGTTCAGAATAATTTGGGCATGTGGGGGAATGTCTGATTCGGTATAGAAATGATCGCGCAGGAGTAAGGATTGTATTCAGTTGTAGGCGCCTAAGTATGGGTATTTGCGTGGTAGTGAGGAATTTATCAGGAAGAGGAAATGTACGAAGAGTTTCCCTAATGTTGTCATAGTGAGTGTTGATTTCATTTTTGTAGTGAAGAGTAACGTCCCACGTGGGTGAATAAGGCCAGGGAATCCCAGGCGCCCGGTGCTGAAGTTCGCGGGCGAGGCGATGGACTTGTAGATGGCAGCTTTTCAGTGTCTTGTTTCCTCCAAACTTTCTTAAATTCTACTTGCTTACATGTGAAACTATACAGAAGAACTGGCTCAAGCTTCCTCTAATTAACGTGAATAAAATATGCCCGTCATCCAGTAATGTAGCTCAAAGTTTCCCTCGTTCGTTACGAGTCTTCCGTGTGGTAAGACCGCCTGCACACGCGAAAACAAAATCATTCAGAAGCCACTCAGGATCAGCAGCGAGGGAAGTACTGCACACTGTAGGAATGACAGCTGCACGGGAAGTGAGCGAAAAGCTCAAGCGCATTCTTGTGTCCTTAGAAAATATTTTTCTACTGGTCTCGTGCATCATGTCAAAACAAGTAATCTCAAAATTGTTCTTTATGATTTTCTTCGGTGTACGCATATTTGTGCTTTCTTTGAACAATGCCCCACTGCAGAAAAAAAAAAAAAAGATCAACCTTCCTCACGAAGGTACTTTGGAAAATACAAATTAACAATCAAGCTGCAGGGCTGCTAGAAGAATTACGTTTTTGTACACAGTATCCAGCATCCTTTAAATGCCTGGTTTCTTGATTCAAAGCTGTCCTGAGACACTTCTGAAGAAAAGCAAAACAAAAATGCAGCATGAATTCCATGTTCAGGGACGTTGCTTCATGAATCTTCTCCAGGACGAATTCTCCGTCGCTCTCCCTCCTCCCTCCAATCAAGGGAAAATGTGGGTCCCGCAACGTCCTTCTGAAGTCGGTTCTATCATTTAAAAACTTCGGGCTGGTTCACGTGGAAGTGATTGAGTAAACTCAGCAACGAGCGACAGCGACAGAGCGAAAAATTTCCAACTTGTTGGAACTGTGTCGCTCGAGCCGCTCTCACCGCCGCGACAGCTCAAACACATTTTTGCGACATCGCGGCAGAAATCTCGAGCGTTTTCGCTTGCATGTGACATAGCCTTTACGGGTTACCTTGCGTAACGACTTGCCCTGGACTACGCACGTTACAAATGTTACTTCGTCTGGTGTTATAACGCTTGCCTTGTTACGCGATCATGAACGCAATTTGCCTCAGCACGCAAAAAAAAAAAAAAGACTCAAAAACCGAGCGGCCAGATTAATTCGCTCCTCAAAGTTATTCGTGCGACGTCAGTGAACCATCTTTGAAGGCAGAACCCGGTTTATTGCATCTCTCACTTATCGTTGCCAGCCTTTTCTTAATTCGTAAGTTGTTGTTTATTTTTCTTTTCGATCGCTCACTTGGCGGCGCGCCCATATCAACCTTCCCGGGTGTGCACCCACTATCACCTCTACCGCTTCATCTTTCTCCCGTGCTGCTGCAGACTGGAACGACCTAACGGCATCGCTGTTATCCCGTGCTCATCCTCTTTCGCTGAAAATGCTACCAGTCACCTGCCACTATGTTAACGCTTAATTTTCAGTGGCTTCTTCGCATTCCTTACGTAATACCCAACACCGGGTACTTCTGGTAATAATACCGGATAGCGATATGTAGTGATATGATAATGAGATACGATAAGCAAGACTGATTGGAATTTAGGTCAACATCAACGGTAATTATATCAAGTCACAAGATTAGATGAATATTTATTGATAAAATTGCGGATAAAATATTGATAATTAATTAGATCAATAGATAGTGAAAGTCAATAATATCATAATAATGAGGTAAGGTAGACAAAGCTAATGACGTAACTCGGAGGTAATTAAGGTCAACGTTAACGGTAATCATATCACTCCATCAGTTTAGATAGATAGTTAAAAATAAAATTACTGATAAGATAGATTGTTAATTACAGTAATGACGCCATTAACTAATAGCCTCATACGAAGGTGTCTAGGCACGAAGTTGTCATATTATCGCTTTGACAGTTCTATGTAATTCGTCTATTTGTGCGTTTACTCGTTCTGCTCAAAGAGGAGACTGAAGCTGTAGAGCTTCGTAACTGAAATTTCGATACCAGCATCAGCATAGGGTGATACGCAACGGCGTTCTGCCCAGCTAAACTAGGGCAGGGGACGAGAGGAGACACAGACACAGTCAGACACCGACACAGTCAGCGCTGTGTCTGTGTCTCCTCTCGTTGTCGTCGTATGCGCTGCACTAATAATGTCTAACCGACATGGCCTAGCGTCTACCTTGGCTAAAGACGCGCATCGTATACGTACCATGCAAACGTGTAGTGTTTTGAGCGGTGCATCTGTTCATGATCGTGTTTATGCGCTTTTTCACGCAAGCTGGAGGTTTTAACCCCTTCATTCTGGTCTATGTAAATGTTAGCTCTTCTTATAATTTCCGGTATTTACACCTCGGAACCTCTGAGCTCTAAATGGTTTCCCACTGAAGCCTCCTCAGTGCACGGCACATTTTTCTTTAACACCACCGTCGGCATGTTTGCGTCGTATAGCATGCGACAGCATCTAGGTTTCTGGCTATAAACCTGCAAAAGACGAGATGAACGGATTTCTTTTTATTTTGTTATGACCATTGAACTGAAGAGACCACTGGCTGTCCCAACGGTGCTGAAAACTTCCCCGCATACTCGCTGTAAATCATTAAAAGATACGAGAACGTGCGCGTGCTCTGTCCGTAACGATTCGTTCCATATCAATACGGGGGAACCGAGACCAACTTGTGTCTGCGTGCACTCTTGAGCGAGAACTTCAAAGCGGGACGACAACGAGCTCAATGTTTCAGTTCTTTACGTTGTGCTTCCCGCCTGTCGCCCATGCTCCCTCGTCACTTTTTTTTTTCTTTTTTTGATGCCAGCAGCCCTTATAAGCGGTGCCTGCCATTATGGGAATTCGGCGTGATCACTCCCTTGAGGAAAACTGAAGCGCTCTCCGCTCTGACTACTCAATGCAGCGGGACGACCTTCTTTCGAGGAGCTCTTGGGCTACACGTTTCACTGGCGTCTTGGCCTTTTGTCGTAGAAAAAAATAAATAAAACCAAAGTGCATTCATAGGGCCCCACTGTAGAGCTCATGCTGCAGGAGGACACAAGTTAAAGGATCCTCCTCTTGGTCGGTGCCCGCCATATGTGCTTGCTTGGCAGAAACGCGACGGGAAGCCTACATTTCTTTTTTTTTTTTTTTTGCGTGAGATGTTTGATTTTTGTTTTCTAAGAAATGAGCAGAACTCCTTTTCTGGCCTTGTTTTTAAGGCAATATTTTTTTTTCTATATTTTTTTAAAGCAGAACTGTTGGAAGGGTTGAAAGTCATTTTTGTGGAAAGCGATTCTTTTCTTTTTCAAATTATCACTCCTCTGCGCGAGTCGTGCCACCGTGGACGTGCTGCCGGTTTTCGAGCTAATTTTTCAAAGTGGTCAGCGGGCTTTGTCGTTTCAGACGACGACCACCACATTACCTTCTTTCCATTTTTCCTGTCTTTCTGACTGCTCCCACCATAGCATATCGTCTGCCGTGTCCCCTGTAATGTGCTCAGTACGCCTATTCTTCTTTTAAAGAAAACGAAAACACTGCTTCAGTTCTACCGTATAATGCCGTGTATATCTCGCTCTGTCAACCAGATGATCTTAGTAATTCCGACCACTTAATGGTAGCCCATGACGTCACACCGCGAACTGCGCTGTGGCTGGATGCACCAGATGATATTTCTCGTGGTTACATTTCATTTCAGCATACTCGTCGATGACAGGCTGAACAAAAGCGACCGCCGTCTGAGGCGGCTAAATACGTCCTTATCGGGCGCCCACTGTCACTGCTGACAGGTTTGGTTTGTGGGGTTTAACGTCCCAAAGCAACTCAGGCTATGAGAGACGCCGTAGTGGAGGACTCCGAAAATTTCGACCACCTGGGGTTCTTTAACGTGCGCTGACATCGCACAGCACACGGACGCCTTGCTTTTCGCCTCCATCGAAAAGCTGCCGCCGAGGCCGGGATTCGATCCCGCATCCTTGGGACTGCTGACAGGTATCCACTGCTGTGTATATGTATGCATGTATGTACGAGTCTAAACTAGCTTCGGCTATTGGTCCAACATTTTTTTCAATTTGTATATTTATTGAAATAAATGATTTATTGATTGAAAAAAGTCGGATACAGGTCGACATATTGCAAGCTCTGGGACGAGCCAAACGGAGAAAGAGCATGGTGTGGTGAACTCTAAAAAGAGCTAAAAAAACGAACGCACGAATAATAAAAATGGAACCTACCGATGAGCCCCGCATACCTGTTGATTCTGGCAGACTGCCTTCGTATTTGCATAGACGGATCATTGTGGCACGTCAAAGTCATGCAGACGGCGCACGCGGCTTTCTTGAAATCATAGATGCAGTACGTATATATAAGGGGCCAAGTGCTGCCATCAGTGCTGTGCAGTGATTTCGCCTTCAACTTAAGCACAGTTGAGAAATTTGCGTTGTACGCGGGTTCATAAAAAGCGCCATCATCAGCAAAGCAAGGATGTAACACGCTGATATTCTAATGATTAGAGTATCAGTAAATTTATCTCACTTTTAAAAATAATTTTAGTGATTTTTTTTAGTACCAGTAGTTTATCTGTAATTTCTGTGGGTAACTAAGTCAATAAGTGGCCTTTATACGGGGATAAAAAATGGCAGCAAAATTGTAAAGAGTTCTAATTTACATACATAATTTCTCACCTCCGTAGGGTGTGCGTATTCTGGCGTAGTTCAGTCAGTGAACTAAATTGCTTTTCAAATTAAGCATAAGTTATAATGGTGTCCTTAACGTTTGTTGCAAATTGGCCCGACGAACATCAGTGCTGTTACCGTCGGTATTCTTGTATGCTTTTTAAGGAATCATCCCGAATAGCGTTCCAGGTGCATCACCGTTATCTCCTTAAAAATGCTTTAGTCTCAAAGAGCTCCACTATCCAGCAAAATACGCATGTATAGGTCCCAGTAAAGAGGTTAGGTAACAAACGAAGGCGCCCTAACTAGAGACCAATATCGTTAATATACACTAGTTGCACGGTAACAGAACACATTATTCATATTATTATTATTCATGATGACATTTGTTGCGCTGTCAGCGCGGATGAAAGTTAGTGGGCACGGTGCTTCGCGCCGGCGCGCGTTGGGATGCGTGCGTCTGTGCTCGCGAAGAAGCTGCGAGGGTCGCGCCACTGTTTCCGCCCTCGAGCGGTTGTGGCTACAGCGCTGCTGTCTTGCAAGCCCATTTAGAGCCTACTTCAGGTGCTCGGCGTTCGCTCTAGTGTGCTTAGTGTTGGTAATAAAGGTGTCGCGTTGTGAACCAGCTCCTATCGCCTCATTCGCCTGCAAGTCAAAACGAGTGAGGCTTTGCAAGGACACTTGAACTAGAAGTTCTCCTGCAAGATCGCCGCGCGGCTATAGTGCATGTAAATAATCCAGGCGTTCACCAGATTGCCGCATCGGACACGACGCAGCGTCTGTGTTGAGGAAAATAAGGGAAACAAACCGGGGGCACGTTGCCTATACTGTTGCATAGGGAGGAGAAATTTTACTTAAAATTTACATCTCTGACTCCAGCATAAGCAGCACATATGCTTGCAACCCAGAGACCACATGCGAACAATGAGACTTGCTTTCTCAAAACGCCATGAGACCGCGTACAATCTGCATGTAGAGGAATGCGCTGTCTGCTGCGAAGTCACTGCGTCTGTTGTTAAAAAAAAAAAAAAAAATCGTTCTCGTGAAAATATTCTCGGTGCGTACGAGTATTAGCGGTTCATGTTCGCCTTTCTTCCTTTCATTTATTCTTAAGCGATCGCGGTATAGCAGGCACAAAAAGTCTGCGAAAGTTTTTCCTCGCGCACAATTTGTTGCGAGGAGAGCTTCGCATCGCTGAAGTTTCTTCACATCATCACGAGCGGGGAAACTACGCCACCTACTATTTCCACGCTATGTTCAACTCTACTATGGGCCTGCTTTTTGTCTCCCACTACATAATCCAAAATATTTTTTCAACTGCCTAATGACTGGGGCATAAAGCTCCTCAAAAGTTTGACACTGATGGATGGTGGTGCGCCTAAGAAACGAAAGTTTACCCTTTTCCTGCATCAGTCATCAGATCTGTCTCGGAAAGTTTTCCACGGCACATGTACTCGAGATCCCTGCAGTCTTGCGTCACGATCCCAATAAACGCCTTGTCTGAGGCACTCCCAAGGTCCTTCAATACCGTTCTTGGCGTTCACGAATTTTCTCTGCATGTTAGATGTGAAGAGGGTGCCATTCAGAAATTGAGATTACAGCGGCACAGAAGCAACTCCGGCTTAGATGTTTTGGTCATGCTTTGAGACACGCTTTCTGATTTTCATGGCGGATAATCCTCCGGTAACTTGCGTAGAACAAATGTTGCGCTATACCTTTCCCGTATCATGAACCCGAAATTCGCCGGAAAAAATGCAATGCGGTGTAAAAAACTAAGAAATTCTTTGTGTAGGCTCATTGTGGCGGAGGTGTGAAAATGCGCTTTTTTATTTCTCCAGCCACACTATAGCAGCGAGACTTCTTTGTAATCCTTTGTAGAGAAAATTGCAGTCGAAGTTGAAGAAATAACTTTCACGTCAGAAGACAGGCGTTCAACGTGTGCGCCGCGGATTGTCTGCGTATAAGCGTCGTTTTTAGCAAGAATAGTAGCTGGAAAAAAACGGGCAGAAGCCGCGCTGCTATCTGAAACGAGGCGGCAGTGAACGATAGTATACGACAACCTCACTAGCTATAGAGAACAACTATGCACACCAGCTGCACGCTAATATCCTGCATGATTAGACGCATCTTCGATGAGCGCGGGAAATATAGTGTATACTTGTGGATGTGCATATAATGCCCAGTTTTTCACCTCTAAGCCTGAGTATCGAGAAGGAATGCGAATATAAAAGAGTACAATTGGGAAAGTTTACGTGCAGCATCAAAAGCGACTTTGGCGCTGAAAGTGTGAAAAAGATTCGCGTACTTGAAGGAGAGATTTGGGGGGAACACGAACGAGCACAGAGGGGTAAACAAAGATGTGGGCGCAAAAACACTCCTGCGTTAAATATCCCAGACTTTTCGTTATTCCAGCTTCAGCTCGTAACATTGGCGCCACTTCCTTGTTAGGCGGAGTTTCATTGTCACTTTCTGCTGCTCTTTAAGCTTTGTCAGTACCGACACGTGACATATACAACGCCGTGTCCATATTTAACCAGCCAAAGGACGAGACACAGGAAAGAAGAGGACAGGACAAGGCTGGACTAGCAACTGAGTTTATTGAACAGAAGAAAACAACGAAGACTCCTACCGAAAAGCACGCGCACAACCCAACCGGTGGAATGACAGGAAATTGGGAAGAAGATGAAAAAGAAAATTCAAAGCCAATTCGAAGTCAAGGCCTAACTAACCTAATAGATCAAATTCCTCACAATGAAGGCTAACCGACGCCTTCGCCACACACTTGTCCTCGGCTTTAGCAATGTAATATGCTTCAACCAACTCTCTACAGAATTGATTACCACTGCTGTAAACTACACCCGTATTATTGAAATCAGGCGCACAAAGGGACGGGTCATGCTCCGACTTACACTCTCGGGATTCCACATGTAGCGCCAGATTAGAACTCGCCTTCCCTCCCAGAGAATTAGAGTGCTCCGTCAGGCGCACATTTAGACATCTGCCTGTCTGCCCGTAGTAGCACCGGCCACAATTGAGCGGAATGCGATAGACCACATTCTTTCTGCAGGTGATAAACCTTTTCATCTTCTTCCCAATTTCCTGCCATTCCACCGGTTGGTATGTGCGTGTGCTTTTCGGAAGGAGTCATCGTTGTTTTCTTCTGTTCAATAAACTCAGTTGCTAGTCCAGCCTTGTCCTGTCCTCTTCTTTCCTGTGTCTCGTCCTTTGGCTGGTTAAATATGAACCCTTACCAGCTTGCCCAGTCGTCAACCTTGTTGAACGCCATGTCCTTACATGACTGCCCTGAATAGCGAAGAAGCCTGCGGCAGAACCGGCTTGCCTCTCGATTACATAAGATTATTTAGGCACTGAGCGAGGAAGCGATGCGCAGCTGCTAAAGTCAGCTGGTGACCACCCTTTGTAAAGTCTAGCATCGGCACTATTCCATTGTTATGGTCAGGGGACGACGGCTCTTGACGGCATCTTGCTAGATGTCGCACCGACGCCAGAGGCACCAATTTAAGCTTACATAAATCCCTCCAGGTGGTCGCGAATAGAATTACGAGACGACGTCCAGCTTGACAATATAGAGTGTTTAGAACAGGGGGATTCTATCGGTTAGGAGAATAGGCTGACAGCGGGTCGCGAATGCGCATTGTCGTCCCGCTATTACCCTATTCCCCTAATCGGCGGGGTCCACCTATTCTAAAGCTCCCTAATTGCTATCTTGTGCGAGGACACAGCTGCACCTCGAGCGGAACTTTCATCGGCGTCTGTGACTCCAGAAGAATTTTTTTTTCTCACAAATTTGAAGGAGGTGTCGAGAACAAGACTTCCGCTTTTTTTTTTTTTTTTTTTTTTTTGTCTTGATTTCAGTTGCTTTCATTATTATTCGCGCTATTAGCCGTCAGGCTACAAGACCTTATTCCCATCGATTGTTTGCACAGAATGGCAGCATCGTTCATACGCTGCGCGGAAGCCGTAGTACACTGAATCAACTGCAGAAATGTGGTTGTAATAACAGCCGCTTGTACCAGCTGTCTGCCCGAAGCTATTTGAGAAATGTAATGCCGGAACGCGAATTCCGCTATCAGCATATGATGCTCTTTCAGAGTTACAAAAAAGCTCCGCGACCGCCACATTTGGGGTGCAGTCTGTTTCTCCACGCCTTGATGACCCCCCTGCAGGAATGCATGCGTAGTGCCCAGTGTTTTGATGTCATCCATACACAGCCAATACCATGCGAAAGGCTGCCACATGAGAACCTTTGTGTACTATTTTCGCTACGCCACTTGTAATCACCTGAGTGTCATCAGCAATAACTTGGCGTTTACAGCCTGTCTATTTAAAATCCTAGTATGTTATCGGCGTACCCCAGCAAGCAAGCATTTGTTTTTCATTTCTTGTACTTTTCAATATGCCACACATTGCAGGCAAAGTCGTTCCGGCGAGTGCGAGGAAAACAGACACCAGCGTTGCCACAAGCATATTTATAGACACTTAATGCACGTGACGAGCCAGCATGACGCAAATAAGCTAGAACACACAAAAGAGAAAAACACGCCCACTATACGGGAGAGTGCGAACAACAGCACGTGCGAGGAAGGCTACGAGCATACACTCGAATTCAACAGTTCACGCTTCGCAAAGAAAGACGATCCGTGCATTATAAAAGGATAAGAAGCTGAAGCGTTTTTAAGGAGTCTCTTTTGGCCGTCACCTGAGGGCATATTGTACATTCATGAGCGCGTAAAGTTCACCTCTCATGCGTTGTCTTTTATATAAGCAGAATACGTGCGCAGGCGATAAAAGAGAGTATATATCTGTGTCGCGCGACAAGGTTCGCCTACCGCAAGAGAGGAGCAGAGGCGCAGAGGCAGTCGAACTTCAGAAAAGTGACCCACTATTATACAGCTGCCCAGCGAAGTTCTCTTTCCTGGGTGCGGGCACTAAAGATGGATATGACCGGGCTTCTTCCGCAAGAAGGTACGCCGCTGTGTATAAACCCCAAGGGTTCCTGTGAACAGTAACGAGTGTCGAAACCGCTCTCGAAGTATCCATCGCGCATCTCGTTGTTTGATGCGATGGATCCTTACCAACTCGTCTGACTCGCTCTACTCTCGAAATTTTCAAAGGACACTATCCTAATGAAACAGTGGTAGCAAAACAATCAATTAAATCAGTGATTAAGGTGGAATAACTGCCGTCAGAGCACTCTAAAAGGGTAATCTCGCCTGCACATTAACATCGCAATCAGCTTAGATTCTTGGTTACCTCTTTGTAGCTTGGAGCGTAAAAAATTAGCGACAGTTTTTAAGCAAGGATGTTGCTGTGAGTGTCGCACTAATTTTAGCCTATTACAAGAGCAACTCCTCTTTGCATGAACTATTATGACCCGCATGCCAGCTTGAAGGAGCAGCAGAGCCGTCTGCTCCGACATGGGTTTGAATACCAGCTCAAATCAACAATCTACAATATCTTCTCGACCTTTCTCATGGAGTGGGCGCGCAGACGAACAAAACCTGCGGCCAATGAGAGGGGAGAATGTAGTCGTTGAATCCGCTCCGCCGTGAAGAATACGCATTTAGTAATTGGTGCAGCTTTTTTTTAGATTTTGTTCAGATTTGTGGACAACGTGTCAGAACCAGTAAACTTTTGTGCGTGGGATCTTAAGTCAAGGACAACGTGACTATTCCACCAGTGCTGTATTCTAAAAGAGTTACTTCACATTAGTCTGCTTAGGCGAGCAAATAAGCGGTTACTATTCCCGTACTCAGAGTAATTTATTTCGGTTTAGCGTTAACGTAGACACGTTTTAAGGTTTAATGCGGGGCTGATTATTCAATGTTACGCATGCTGCAGCGAACGGCACTCCGCACGCGATGAGCGAGGATGAACTAAAAGGATCTCGCTTGGACCATACTTGGACATCCTCATTAGAGCCCATGCAGCCGTCCAGAGACGTCATTGGTTCATTAGCAGTTCCCCCTTCGCAGCTTGTCGCCCCCCCTCCCCCTTTTTTTTTTTTTTTTGCTTTCTCCTTTATGGTGCAGTATCCAAGATGCACGGCGCACACATATATGTCAGAAGAAAAGAAAAGAGACGGATGGCATGGTGTAACCAGCCCGAGGCGAGAGGATGCGGAAAAGCCGCAGCACAGAGCGCCCGTAAGTGGTCCCGGTCTCACAGCGCCAGAGGCGCGCACGTTCTGCGGTAGCTTGCGCGCGTGTGTGCTGGTTCCTGGAGTGGGGCGCGCGCGCTGGGGCCCTCGTCCGTCCCGCGGGAGGAAACGCCGCAGAATTGCATCTTGGTTGGGTTCCGAATGGGTTTCGCCCTTAGCGGGAAACAGTGGTCCGCAAAACACGGACGGAAGTGTTCCCCGCGGAGCCGAGGTGCCTGCAGGCTCCCCGATGGCTCCTCCAGCGAGAGGCACGGGGAAGCACAACAGTTGCGCCGCTAATTCACGGCCGGCTATAAACCACCACGATACGCGCGTGAAAAAATTTAGTGTGGTGGCAGGAGGCGCTGCGAGTTTGCGGAGTGTGGACGCAGCATCGAAAGGCGGCTGGGAGTCATTCGACGCAGGCTGTTCCTGCAGCCGTTGAGTACCTTCCCCCTTCGGCGCTGTAGGCGTGGGAGCGACCACAGGGATGCGTGGCGGCTGGTTTCAGTTGCCATTCCTCGCTACTTCAAGCACTCTGCGGCTGCCAATACTATAGTGAACGGTGCTGCCAGTGAAGGATCAGAATGATGCCTCTGACTCGTCGTGCGCCGCATGGCGTTTATCGTTCAAGAATGCGATAAGAGAGGGGGCGAAAGCGTCTGAATCGCCTCATCTTTCCATCCATGGAACCGTTCCGGATGATATACTTTTCCTCACCGCTTCCAATATGGGATTCGGGGTTCCTGAATGCTCTTGTTTTCTTTTTAAAGCCCCTATATATCCCTTTCGGTTCATTCGTTTTCAATGAAAGGAACTGGGCGCCATATAAATTGATAAAACAAGAGTAGAGAAAGAAAGAAATATGATGAAAAGAAAAAGAAGCTGGGTAGTAAGAAAACAAGTAAAATAATTTGTAGATCTAAGCTTAGTGGCTCAGCGCATCAATCAGTGTGAGCTGATAGAGAGTCGCGCACGCTACTCCGCTGCCTTACCAGGCAGTGTTACCGGTGCGATTCGCGGTCGACGATGGCGACCAGGTTAAAAAAAAAAATGGCGGAGGTTTTTACCATACTTAATATTGGTTATACCTTCCTAAACACCACAGACGCTCGAGTGCTGAGCCCGAGCAGCCAGGTTCGAATCTGTTCCGCTCCTATGATATTATTTTTTTGGGGGGCGAAGTACTACACGTGGATTAGCTAAATCCCCACCAAAACGACTAAGTCCCAGTTTAACCTTGCCAGGCTATGGTGGTCATCCGCCGACACCCGGGGAACTCGGGAATAGCAGCCCAGAGAGGGGAGCTTCCGCTCTTTAAAATACTTCCCAGGAATCTGCTTCCCTGACGAGTGACGGCGAAGGCGAGCTGAACGGCGCAGCTACAGCCTTGTTCGAGAAGCGCATTGGCTGTAGAGGAAGCAGGGCGATTTCTTTTGTCGTCGACATTCTAGAACCGTGTTTCAACGCCAACGACAATGTAAATATAAGTAGAGATTGCTGCTTTTCTCTTCGGCGTTGAAAAGAGACACACAATCGTTTCTGCCTGGTGCTGCCGCGCTCTTCTCCCCACCTGCGCGCTACCCTTGTCTGCCCTCCCCGCATTCTCGCTCGCGTGTAACTCGCGCCCGCCGCGCAGCACGCCAGAACAGGCGGCTCAAGTCATGCGTTGGCCGAGGTACGTTTTCAGAGCTTTCATGCTACTAATTATCGTCGCTTTTCGACCCACCAAGCAGGTGGGCCGCGCAGCCTCTGACACGCGGCCGTGAAGTCCTCAGAGGACACGTGTGAGGGGAAGAGATGGAATGATTACCTCAGAAGGGGGATCATTGGCGGGAGACTGCAGCAGTAAATTTTCCCATCAAGGCCGTAGCAAGGTTTCTTTTAAAACTCCTTTCCCGCGCCAGGCATCGAAAAGAGACGCATTTGTATGCGCCTTGAGTGCTCCCACTCTCCCTCTAGAGTGGCTTCAGGGCCCCGTGGGCCATGCCTTCATTTCCTCTTGCTCACAGGTTGTCCGTGAAAACCCCCTAGACCTTAAGGGAGGCAGCCTTACGCTGCAAAAGAGAGGAGGAAAGCTAGGAAAGGATGGAGAAAACTAAGGTGAAATTTATTTTCAGGTGCTTCCGTCTGAACACTTAAAATCTATCACTGGCATCTACGTTTTCTTCGACACAAAATTGCATAGTCCACTGCGGAAGAACTGAGAGAGAACCGTAGTAATTTTCAGGACAGGCCTATCTGCCTTTTATTATCACAATGCCCAGCTTTTGTTAAAAGACTAAAGGCAAACTTCCTGTCCTTTCAAAGCTGCTCGTGCAGCATTCCCATCACGCTGTATTTCTGGACACTCTAAAGTGTCACACTCGCCAGTGCTTAATTCCCTCGGCGTCCCAGCAGCTGACCCACGGGACTCCGCTACACGCTTATCGCAAATTAAGATGACTTTCAGTTTCTCTCGAAAGGTATAGATGTCGGTATCAGGTTAGAAGACGAACACTTGGATTAGTCTTTTCGATTCATGTGAGGGGGGGGGGGGGCAAGAACATGGGAGATTCTTGACAGTGCAGGATAAAATAAACAAGGCTTGAAGGGAGCCACAGTTCGTTAGGCAACAGGCTTAGCGGCGAGCGGATCAATGACTTTGAGCTAATTAACGGGACAGTTCTGGAATCTTATCAGTAAACGCGTGGTCAAATGGAAGCCACTTCATTAAAGCGTCGTCTTCATTAACATTTTCGGAGCGACTAACTTGGCAGCACAGAATCTGAAACCCATTAGTGAGTCAATCGCTTAACTTCCGCATCTGTCATATGGGAGATGCGCGAAGCACAATGGCGTGACTTCTAAAGTAGATTGTACAAACGTCACGCATATCACTAGGCCATAATTATTAGAAGCCTGAAATTGTACGCTAGCCCAAGCATTCTGTTTTCGGTCGCGAGTGTGAAATGGTTGCGAAATTCCAAACTTCGTAGCGACAGGGCGACGAAAAGCCAGAACACATGGAACACCCGAACTAAGACGTTGTTGCTTTCATCACCCATGAGATGTAAAATTTAGATGGTGAGTGCCTCAAAGTATTAGAATACATTAATTTGAATTGATCAGCAACGGGGAAGTTGGAGCCAGAAAAAAAAAAAAAACACATTTCACATCGTTTAACTAAGTGAAGGGAAGCTGAAGCGGCTTTTAACATTAGAACAAGATTTTGTGATTCGAATGTAGGAACCTAGTAGATAAAGCGAGCGAATTATTTTAACGCTAACATTTAAAAACATGATGTAATCACAGATTCAAATTTCAGGTATTTTCGAAATGTGGAAGAGGTGTGCAAAGAAACTTTTCTTTCTTTCTTTCTTTCTTTCTTTCTTTCTTTCTTTCTTTCTTTCTTTCTTTCTTTCTTTCTTTCTTTCTTTCTTTCTTTCTTTCTTTCTTTCTTTCTTTCTTTCTTTCTTTCTTTCTTTCTTTCTGAGACATTTGCCTAAAAGGAGGCTGAGGCTAAAGGCGCGGTCGCCTGAAGGGGCCTCATCCCCCTGCTATATGATCAGTAAGCATTGAAAATAGAATATTACGGCAGGCTGGCACACAACAGTATCCAATTGATCAGGACATAAAAGGGAGGAAACAAATCAATAGTGACATTTGTGCGCAGTGTGTGCAAAAATATATGTAGGTACAATATCAATAGGATGAGGACACTTAACAGGTACAATTTTACTGTATCACAGGCATGCAAAAATAATAAAAGTAAACGAAAGTAGAAAACCCTATATCAGAGAGATGAGATTTCTTTTTTACATTTTTAACAATAGGCCATGTAAATAAATAGCACAATCAATTACAGATTACACCGGACAAACGACTTAAAGGGACACTAAAGAGAAAACTGAAGTGGGCTTGCATCGATAGAATGCCTATTCCTGATTACAAAAAACCACTCTTACTGAAAACAGAGCTGTTATAAGGTAGTAAAGAGGAAGAACAGAAATACAGGTATCGCCGCCATAGCCGAAACGCGCAACTACAAATCACGTGACGCGCTAGGGATCCCGGAGGCTGACAAATGCGAATTACGTTGCCCGTTTGAATGCGGTCGTAGGTTTTGTCTCGAATATAATAACGCGCTTTTATCATACGTAAACGACGGCGAAAAGACAACGTAAATGTTGCAAGGCAAATACAAAAATATACTTAGAGGCGCCACAGGCGCCCACTTCAGTTTTGTTTATGTTTCGGCTCAGGCATTTCGTGCGCACTCGGATAGTTTGTTTGGACCTGCAGCGCCTGAATTACGAGCTTGGAGCGGCAGATGCGCCTTGCTGGTTCCCATTTGAGCATTCGGAGGCGCGAGCGAGCGAAATCCGCTACCGCCGACACGCTCCTTCGTTCACACTTCTGCGCCTATACATATCGCCGCCGTCGCCGCTTCGACTGCGACCTGACCGCTCGACTGCAGCTACGTACGCCACAAAAAGCATACATATGCTAAGTACCGAAGGAAACACGCATTATCATTCAATTGTTCACTAAATCATGGCATATCTGACCAACATACTGCGTCAACAAGACCTTCAACGTGCTACTTGCAGGCATCGTAAACAAAAGGGGCATACTTGCTGCTCATACCAAGGAGAGCGTCGATATATTGCGCTCGTCGCCTGGCGAAAAAAACAGCCTCGGGTAAAAAGTAAAAACTAAAAATAACGAAGCACCAGAAATACATTACAAAAGGTAAAAAGAAATCGATCTGTAGAAAAAAAAAAAAAACCAGCAGAGGTGAGATTCGAACTCGCCACTGCTTGATTCGTAACGTTCGACGCTAACCGCTCGACTACGCCGCTTTTTTTTTCTTTTCTTTATTGCATGAATTGGTACAAATACATCAGTAAAAGATCGTGGTTGCCATGCCCCTTGGCTGACAACCCTGTCTAATGGACTTTCATTACCACAGGTTCGCCCATCAGCCTCAAGACCTCATCCGCAGCGTCTTGCTGCTTCAAAATTTCTTTTAGTTTATACACTTGTTCAACAAAATAATCACATACAGATTGTGCATCGACATCACAGTGTCTATAAGCCATCCTACTCCTCCAAATACTGTGAAGGCCCAATAGCGTGATGAGGTCATACTGAAAATCATCATTAATAGTTGTCAAGTACCGAATTCCACGTGGCGTCAATGGCAGGTCTTTTTTAAGTGTCCTTTGTAACACATCCCAGTAAAACACCGCATCCCAACAATCCAGGAACACGTGCTCAACTGTTTCAGGTTTCCTACATAGTAGACAGTTTGAGCCCCAAGGTACAAAAAGGCCCTTTTCTTCCATCCATGTTTTGACTGGGAGGGTTCCTGTATGCAATTTAAAAAAGAATGTTTTTATGCCCGGTGCAACAGTCATGTTTTTAACTCGTTTGAGCACATCTTTCCCTGGGCCTTCACAGTATAAGGTTCTGTACAATGGAACTGGGAACAATTGTGAAATAAGATCCTTGTACAGTCGCTTAGGTGGTACCGTCGCTAAATACTCTACAGAGTACCTCACGCGCAAAAACATGAGCGACCACACCACTTCCCGCAGGAAGCGTGACACAGTGTATCCACGAGCAGAGCATGAAGAGATTATAAACTCTGGAATTGCACTGGATAGCATGATTTGCATAAAGGTTCTCAGGAATGCATCTTTTTGGTCACGTAGGAAACAAAACCTTGAAACCATCTGCCGCACATATAGATGCATTAGAGACAACCCTCCGTCTTTAACTTGCTGAAAGAAATTATCTCTGCTAATTCGTTCCCAGTTGGACGACCAAATGAAGACCGCAAATACACCATGGAACCTTTGTATATTGCTTCGAGCACAATACAATACTTGAAGTAAATACATTATTCTTGCCACCAAAAAAGTATTGCACACAGTCGCACGGGCGAAAATAGAGAATTACTGGAATGAAAAAACGGAAGAAAAACGGGAAAGGACGAAAGGATGGATGGGACGTAACCTCGACTACGCCGCGCCACACGAACGCTGGAAATATTCCTGGTCTTAACGTCATGGCCCCATTTACAATAAAATGTTTCTGCTGCCGGCCTAAAAATTACAACTTCTTGACCATCGGCGCATGCTGCCTGCTCTCACGACTTGCAACTAACGTTCTGGATGCCTATACGCACTATGTTGTGCACTGGATCCATTTTAACATGTGGAATTTCACAGCGCTGGCAAATTTAGTGGCGCCGGCACTTCGGTCATGCTCTGCTACCGTGGACGCAATTTTCGCTGAACACAGAGCTGTAGCACAAACCTTGAAGAAAAAAAGTGCAACGAAGCTTCAAAACTGACAAGCTCAGCAGCGAGGACACTATTTTGCTGGTAACTAAATCTTATTTGTATGTAAACATGTCGGGAAGCGTTGCGATGACTGAGGGTTCGGTTTGTTTATACACAGTGCAAGAAGGAGCGCAAAAACTTGAGAAACATGTAAAGTATTGTGCATTACAAGCGCTCTATTTTTTTTTTCTTCCTTTATGGGCCCATCGCTCGGTAAATTACTCTCTTCATCGTTTTATTTGTTTCGGCTGTGGCCGTCATTGCGAGTACGCTGTTGCCATGTTGGCCCTTGAGGGATGCGACGCCGCGGGCCGCGCCGGCTCGCTAGCTATCACGGAGTCTCCGCTTACGTCATAGTGTGCGTCACTCAACTCCAACTACGTAGTCGGAGGGCACAGTTTGAATTCGACCGGCGGGAACAAGGAAAAACCTCAACTTCTTATCGCAATATCTCAGCAATTATTCGATTTTTTGCTGCCGGATATGCGGCGACAGTGTCACCAAATGTAGTTTATTAAATTTTCATAGCATCTTTGGATGTCTTTAGTGTCCCTTTAAGTACAATAACGCACTGGTAAGCAAACAAAGAAACACTGACCAACAGATCAGCAAAAACATGCTCGGGCGGAGTAATATTACTGAGAGTATGCAATATCACTACATAAAAGAACTATCTTACAATCTTTCTTAAATGCAGAAGAGGGCTGATAGTAATTTATGGGGATATCTCTTCTACTAAGCATTTTTTTTTAACCTGGAAGGACAGTGTTTAGCGACCGTAATTTGGTCTGGTTATAGGCATCTCTATTTTAGGATCCCTAATTGCGTACAAGCTTAATCTGACTGCAAGAGGTTTCTGACGACATCACTCTTGCCGAATGCTCACATTTCCGCTGTCTTCGCCTAAATGCTGTTGAGCGTCGTCCGATGCTGCCGAACAACCCTTCTTGAGCCATACGAGTACGTGGCATTGGTTCTTCCTCTTCAAGCAACCATTTATTCGCTTAAAACTTAACGCCGCTACACATGGCCTCATCGTTGCGGCCCCTGACCGGCGCTGAGCACTGCGCAGAAGTCCGAACGCCCACGTCACTTTATTTGGAAAATTCGTCGGCAATTGAAATTCTAGCAAAAAAGAAAAAAGAAAGTTCGCATTCTTCACCGGCCCGTTTCTTGCAGTCATCCCTTTTAAGCTGGTCGGATTCTAAAAGCTCTTCTGCTTTTTGTATCCTCATTATTGTGGATGGTTGTGTCCTGGCTTAAATAGCAGGTTAAATTTAGGGCCATGAATTTTATCGATCTGAAGGAAATGAAAGTACATACGCCCTTTTGACACCACTTAAGCAATAATGAGGAAAACATTAAACACTTTCGTTATATTCACATCTTTAGTTGTAACATTTTTCGTTGCATCCAAGTCATTTGTCTCTTCGCCTATCCTCTAATAGACGAGTGGGAGGACTTCCCTCTTTACATTTTACACCCCCCCCCCCCCTCGACCGTATTAGGTGGTTCTTCTATTAATTATCCCTCCTGGAGCAAAACCTGTTGTTCCGATGCTTCATCCCCAGACAGAACTGCTTTTTCGCTAGCCAAACACTTAGTCCAAATGAGAATTCGATGTGCAAGCGCTTCGTTTTTAATTTCCGTTTCAATCTTCGGCTTCACTGCGCGTGAGTGGAAGTTGATGAAGACGACGGCATTCACGGGACAGCGCGGGAGACTGGCACTTTAGCGCGCGAGATCGCCGGCTGAGGCGATCTCGCGCGCTTCTTTGACATAATGCAGTGGTCAGCAACGTGGAACTGTTCACGCCACACCGGGGTCAAAGCCCACTCACGGCAGATGAGTGTTTAATTAAAGCGAGGTCTCATACGGCTCACGAGATGCGAATTCTGAGATCGGAAGTTGTCCGCAGAGACTGTCCTCAGAATCTGTGCACGATAAGTCATCCCAGCCCCGTTATCACGAGAACAAGAGTAAGGGAATCGTGTCCACGCCAGGACTCGGGCCACCATTCCGTGCCCCAGCTGAGGGGGCAAATCGCTACTGTACGCCGACCTCCTGAGAACGTATCCATAATTCTGCATGCGTAGCGTAAGGACGCCGAAAGCAGTTGAGGGAAAGGAAAGCTACGACTCCAAGGAGGAGGAGGAGGAAAATGTCAATGGTGGCGCCGGAGGGCACAACCGCCACAGGGGTATGGCAATGGCGGCAGCACGCTCGCTGCGCTCTTGCCAGCCTTGCGTACATGGAGATGGGCTCAGAGCTTCATTCCACATCGCTATAGGTGACGACACACCAGGTCCGAGTCACGGGCGAAGAAGACCGAGAAAGTATGCTACTGCGGAAGAGGCAGAAGCGGCTTGAAATACCGCCCTTCGGGAAGTTTGGTTTGGCTTGCGGGGTTTAGCGTCTCAAAGCGACTCAGGCTATGAGATACACCATAGTGGAGGCCTCCAGAAATTTCCACCACCTGGGGTTCTTTAAAGCACACTCACATTGCACATCACACGGGCGCCTTGCTTTCCGCCTCCTTCGAAAAGAGGCCGCCGAGGACGGAATTCGATCCCGAACCCTTGGGAACAGTTGTCGAGCGCCCTAACCACTGCGCCACCCCGGCGGGACCGGCGTCGGGAAGTGGATGGCGAAGATGTGTGCTGTGTAGATTGAAGTGTTTACTGGGAGAGTTTGGTGTCATAGAGCGTCAATTAAATATGCAAAAAGTTTAACGAAACGCCAAACTAGGCTTTCGCCTTCAACGTATTTAGGAATTTCTAATCATCCTTCGCAATTTTTTTTAAGTGTCTAATTTAGTGTTTTATAGTGTTTGACAGTACGTTTGCTCAGTTCTAGCAATGTCACTCAGTTTTAACAACCACAAAATAAGCACTAACATTACACAGTAGTTTAAATCTAATCGCAATATAAAAACTGCACAAGCACAAATTTTTTGGACTTGTTATGAAATGATACTATGCAGAACGACTTTAATGCGATCAGCAGAAACATAGTTACGTCAAACGTTATAGGACAGGAGGGGACGTAGCTCCCAAATACAGTTTACATGTTTATATTCGTAGATTTATTTATTTCTTAATCCGGCTAGAACGGCATTCCATCTCGCATCGCTGGAAAATGCATTTAAAACATTTTACTCTTATGCGAAAAACGGCCGCCAAGTCTACAGAACTACGAAAACTGGAGGTATCAAAAACTTCCACATCTTTCCTCGTTCTCGCGGTTAAAAAGAAAGAAATAAAGAAACAAAGAAACTTGATAGCGATGGTTGAACCCTCCACCCTGCTGCTCCGCCGCGTCTTCATACCGATCAGCATTCTCGACACAACTGAAATTCCGGCTCAAGTTGATTTATAATAAGAGAGTAATTACTCCCTTATTAGAAATTTACGGGGGATTCCCCTAAAATATTTGACCAAGTTGATTTATATATGGGCCCGGGGAGTGAAACGCTTATCGCCCATCTGATCTGGTGTTTGCGATGACGAGATACTACTTCAACAGAACGATTTCCACCTATAGCCACTTCTGAAATGAAAAAAAAAAAAAAAAAAAAAAAAAAAAAACGTGAAAAGGCTTTGGGTGAATTCAGTTTGTGTATGTCGATAGAAATTAAGGATTGGTGCGAACCAAAGAATTACTGAGAATACGGCTACGCAAGCGTCGCCGCAGACTTCGTCTACTTTATAAGTCGAAAACGTATGCTCACAAATAATCAATTATCGAAATGCCGTGCTTCGAAGTCTCAAGACTCATGCTTCTGTTCCCACTCTGCAGTTCACTAGGTCTCAAAACGGATTAGAGATTGGCTTCGCGGCCATACTTTATTTAAATACTTTTTCGTTTAAGATGCTGCGCCAGCATCATAGAAGGGAATCTGGTTCAATCGAAGCTCCGCGTTATCCTATCTGACGCGTTGGTCTTGTTAAACGCAGTAGCGATGCGTGTGATAATTCTGAAAACCGTGCGTTAAATTTTGTACGCATTATCGTTTCGCGGCTGCTGTGCCATCAGGCTCTCTTTGCCCAGCAGCTCAAATTTTGATTTCACGCTCAGAATGCTTGTGTCCTTCGATCTCAATTATTCGGCGAATTCCGTCCATATATTTTAAAATGAGGAAATATTTCGCCCGAGCCGCAGCCACAAACGAATAAAAGGGAGAGAGTAAAAAGCAACTTTATTCCTGATAACGACTGAACATGCAAAATAGCTAGGCCCTTCTCTAGCATTCGTAGGCCTATTATGGAAACTGGTCTTCTCGGTGCAAAGTTTCTCACCTAGAGCCCTTCAGCTTGCACAACTGAAAACCAGACCGTAAAGCCGCTCCGCCTATTTTTTGCACGCTGCTTCGAGGACGATTGGCTGACAAGGGCGCGCGCTGTAGTCACGCCGTCGTCCAGATCCGGCACGCAAATTCGCCTGGCACTCAACGATCGAGCCGCTTCTCGTCTTTGACACGCGCAGCAAAGGGAGCAGCACGAAGAAACGTCAAAGCCTAGCTTCTCGCATGTGATGCTACATGTGAGAGACACTTGACGTTCGCCTGCGCTGCATCGAGCAGCTCTGAATCAAGGCGACTGGAGCTGCGCTTTTGCATAATTCAAATGCGCGTCTGGAATAGGGCCTGTCAAGCCCTCTGGGGCGTGGTGTCATGGATTATAAGCAAAAACTGCGCTACACCCGCAGACATTGGCAAGAACACGTCACTGAAGAAGCCCCGCAATATGGCGCACTGGGCGCATCTTCATGCTCCGATGCCTGCGCGCGTCCGTGACGGTTGCCTGGAGAGAGCTGCGGAACGTCGGGTGTCTGAAAAGAATGGCCGCTGTTTGGGTAGTTTCTTTCCCGTTTTTATACTTGCCAATATTTCTGTCCCCCCTCATCCGCGATGACATTTCTCTGGTCCGTGGCCGCTCAGGAATCAAAGGAACGCGGTGCGGGTTAGTGCGCGAGGCATCGCTGTGCCCTCCTTTCCCTCCGCATCTCGGTTCTTTCGCTGTCCGTCCGCGCCACTTCCAACTACCTCATCCGTCGTCGTCCATTATATGAAACTGGCCGCATTGAGTTAGCCCCGGTGTCGCAGACGGCAGCCCCCTTCTTCCCTCTGATACTACAGTATACGGTCAGCACCCCCCCCCCCCCCCCCGCCTCCCTCCCCTCCCCTTCTAGGCGTTGCTTTCTGGCGGGGCCGGCCGAATGCGCCGAGCGTAGCTGGTAGCGTGCCCTCGCTGCCTGCCCCCGGGGCAGCCTCCGGCAGGGCCCTGGCACGCGCCTCGTCTTCCGTCAGATCTCCCCAGCGGCCCCGAAGACCAACATGGACGGCCCTGCCGGGAGGAGAAAGCTTTCCACTTAGGAGATGTCGCGGCCGCAAACGGGCGGAGTGGTGGCTACAGTCGCGTTCCCCGGGAATTTTGCTTTAGTGCACCCCCTCCAGCTCCGAGCGAAGTCGTCGACAAGACAGGCGACGCCGCCAGGCTCGACACAACCGTCGATCACTGGTGCCCCCAGAGGGTTTTTGACGCCGTCCGTTGTGGAGCGGGCACCGAAGGAAAGAACGGCGATGTACCGACACTGTTTTTGACTCAACCTGTAAGGACTCGCCCCTGCATCGGGCGCACCATCGAGAAAGCGGATTGTGGGCGCTGGCGAGAGCGCACAACCCAGAGGCAGATGTCGCTGTCAAAAATGATTCGTTGTCACTGGCGCGTCGAAAATTACCCCGTGCGTTTCGCCTTTCAGGCAGGCATAGGTTGTGGACAGAGATGGAAAGTGTTTCTCTTTTTTTCAAAAAGACGAAAAAGCGAAATGAAAACAGAATGACAGAATTCTATCATTTGGCTTGCTAAATGGACCGCGACGAAATAGCTAACGGACTGTAAAATGCATGCAACGTCTTCGGCCTCATTGCTGTTCTAGGAAAACCTACGCTTCTGTCACTACAAGGAAAAACGCTAAAGGCTGAGCAAAGCTCTTATGAGCCGTGGAACTGTCAAGCGAAAGAACTTTTGTCTTGCATATAACATAAATCTTCTTTTCCCTGTTGGATTACAACTACCCGAAATCTGGCGCGGGAAGCGGTTGCCGTTTCTTTTGCTCCAATGCAGAACAAGGGCAGGCTTGAATGCAGCCGTGAAACGTCTTTGCCTGACGCCAAAGATAGGTGGTTTACTCGTTCCACTAGCTCCTGCGTCGTAGTGGTTAGGGCATTTGTCTACAAAGTACGAGGTCGCATGTTGGTTCACGCTGCGGCGCCAAAAAGATAGAACGTACTCTCGTGCATCGAAATATCAGTTCGTGTTAGTGAGTCCCTTGGTGGTCGAAGCTCTTCTAGTACCATTAAGGCGTCACCGAGTAGGCCAACGAGTAGGAACGAACAATGGTAGGGGTAACATTAAGAGATAGAAAGCGTGCAGAGTGGGTCAGAGAAATAACTCAAGTTACCGACATTCTAGTAGAAATTAAGAAGAAGAAATGGACATGGGCAGGACATGTAGTGCGAAGAGAGGATAACCGATGGTCGCTGAGGGTAACAAACTGGATTCCAAGGGAAGGAAAGCGTAGCAGGGGGCGGCAGAAAGTTAGGTGGGCGGATGAGATTAAGAAGTTCGCAGGGGTCAAGTGGATGCAGCTAGCACAGAACCGGGTTAAGTGGAGAAATATGGGAGAGGCCTTCGCCCTGCAGTGGGTATAATCAGGCTGATGATGATGATGATGATGATGATGAGTAGGCCAAGCGTACTTTTGAATGTGAAAATTCCCAGTATAGCTATTTATTGCCGGAAATATAAAGTAAAAAAATCACCATTAGCGTCATATGTTTCTTGCTGATATGCCAGTATTCAAAAGTCGATACCAATATTTTATTATTGCCACTTTAATTTGAGAAATTGGCATTTCTCCAACGTGGCACAATAAGCATTGCATTCGTCTTTCGCTGCAAGTAGAGTTTTGAAAATCACGAAATGGATGATCTCGAACGTGTTCGAAAGGCCAGAGAAAGCGGATAATTCGTATACAGCATATGTATTCCTACCTTTCCTGCAACAGTTTTTAGAAAACGAAATACCAGGAATTGTTGGGCGCCGGCAAGAAGTGGTACATTTGCAACTTCTTTTTCTTCACACCTCTCGCTAACAATGCATTCAAAAATTTCGATGGAAAAGTACTGGCTACTGAGAACTTGTTATCGACCTCTACATGCAAGTAGATGTTAGATTGTGTATTCACGAAAGCAGGCGTTTGGCGTGTAAATTTAGCTTCCCTATCCTACCATAGAGTGCATGCTGCAACGACCATGGCATTTTGCGAATAGTGGACAAAACCTGCTTGTTTTAAATTGAAGGGATTCAGCTTTTGCATGAAGAATGCCGGTAATCTAGCTCCCGCCCCTTGCTCATTCTTTTCAACCAGACCTATACCGTATATTTAAACTGCGCTTTGTTTAAACTGCGGCAGTTTGCAACAAAACAAATTGCAGTGGTATTCTGTTGTTGTCTTGTCGGATATTCATTTCAGCACCTGGCTTAGCATTATTGCTCTTTTATTCCCATATCAATGCATGGTTTTCATGTGACTGTTGCATAGACCACTGGGACCTTTATTATTATTTTTTTTTTCGCTCCCATGTCATCAACAGTGGCGCTTAACCAAAAAGCTGCTGTTATCAGCGTGAAGCCTCTGTGAGCGAAGCCTCCACTCTCTAGAAGCGTAACGCCCTCCGCACTGTGTTATAGCTATTAGAATTTCCACCCACCAAACACGACGCCATCGATGCGGCTTCACCTTCCACGAGGCCTCCACAGACTGCAAGCCCACGAATCGGCGAAGCGAATAAGCGACGGTACAGTCGCACTCAAAGACGCAGGGGCATAGCCAGCTGCCCTCAACAGGCACCGCCTTTTAGACAACTTCCCGGCTCAGTCAGAGCGTTCCCTCAAGTAAAAGCACCAGAACAATAACGAGGATAAATACAAATACCTTCGCAGAGTTTTGGCGTCATATTTCATGATGATCCTCTCAGTTCTTTTTTTCGTGCGTGAGTATTAGAGAGGGCATGCTGTGGAGAAGGTAGTGTGTACTACACTAGCGTGACGCAACGCTATACCTTAAGCCCCGCAGGCATGAGAACGAGGGGGCATGTAATGGAAATCAAGGGGAAGAAATGGGAAGGGCATGTAGAGCGAAGAGAGGATAACCGATGGTAGATTTGGGTAACAAATCGGATTCCAAGGGGAAGAAAGCGTAGCAGGAGGAGGCAGAAAGTTAGGTGGGCTGATGAGGTTAAGATGTTCGAAGGGGTCAAGTGAATGCAGTTAGCACAGAACCGGGTTAGTTGGGGAAATATGGAAGAGGGCTTCGCCCTGCAGTGGACGTAGTCCCACGGATGATGATGATGATGCTGCTGCTGATGATGATGATGTTTTGTTGTTGTTGATGATGATAATGATATATGTATACGAAATCATGGGCGTGCCAATATCAGGGGGTAATTGACAGGTAGCGTTGCCGCACACTGAAGTCGGCGGGTTGTGCACCCCGTGACAGAGCAGGAGCGGACCACTATAGCAGATACTTTGAGATGGGAGGGTGAGAAGGCAACCAAATCCAACAAGTGCCTTGGATTTCAGGCCAGACACGCTACTCCTAAGCCACGCAAGCACGTTACACATCCTGGTTAAGCGGGGCTTTATATCTATGTAGCATGGTATTTCACATATTTTGGGAATGGGATCCGGTGACGCAGCTCTGCGCGTAGTTTACGGCGGAATGGATTCAGAACCGGACGAAGGTACAGCGACGGAAAAGTGGCTCACTTCGGATGAAGCCATCTTAGTTCGGACTGTGCGTCAGACTGACATCGAAAAAAAACAAAAAAAACAAGAAAATAGTGCGTCGTGATTCGTGCAGCTTTACAATTTCAAACGACGAATGAAAGGGGACCCTAGAAAAAACTATCCGAATCATCTGAAGAGCCCAACAACAACAACAAAAGATGCGAGCATCCAAAATGGCTCTGTGTAAGTCTATAAGAGCGTAAGCAGACCGCAACGAAGCCTGCTTACGTATTTCCGCAGAGTCACCAAACTCGCGCGTTATAGATTTTTCCCAGTTTCATTAGAGCTTGCTTAATACTGAAATTTATATGTTTTAGTATATTCTTCCTGAGCGTTGACTTCGGAGGCTAGCGCTCCAGATGATGCCTCTCCACGCGTTCGTTCAAAGAAGGTGCCTCAACCTTCTCAGTCAATAATTCTTTTCCAAAGCGATCAACTCTCGCAAATGCTCAAATTTCAGTATAACAAGACTGAGGAGAAAAAACTGAGAGACGGTTTGGTTCCGCCAACCAACGTATAGTGTCGCGGGAAAGCACATTCGAGAGCCATGCTAAAGGTTTTCTAAGCTCTCAACTTACTGTTTAGTGATGGAGGGGAGGGGATTACAAAGGGACGTACAAACTTTGGAAGGTTTTGCTTGGCTCTGATCCGGCGGATTAGTGCTGTCGTACTTCATTTCCTTCTCGCACCAGTTGATTAAGCATGAAACTTCTGCCGAAGTTCCTGTGTACATATACTGACTTAACACTGCTTTCAGAGTCCCATATACCCTTCTTCTGAGTCAATCCCCTCTCCCCCCCCCCCCCTCCCCACCAAAAAAAAAAAAAAAAAAAAAAGTCCCTATATGCGGAAGCGAATAGCCACACTCCAGGGGAGTTTTAAAGCACTGGCGCTCGCGAAGCGAAACAAACAAAACCACACTCGCTGGAGCCTCACCGGATCGAGATACAGAGCCAGGCAGTGGCGAGTTAGGCATTTCGCAGGCCTGGCTTACAGTGGCGGGCAGCTTGTCGTAAAGAGTTCCAAATATACGCTCCGGCCCTTCGAGGCAAACTACAATTCAGTGCTCACCAACGAAACCGACACCAAACAAGCACTCGCACTTATGGAACACAGTGACCGAAGGGGTATACAGCGATCGCACCTCTGCGCATTTTGCTTTCGTTCACTCTCCTTATACATCTACGTCCAGCTTTTCTGTTTGGAGAGGCCAACGTTTCCACGTTCTTTCTGTTTTTGTTTTTCCTGATATAGGGGAAGGCTCCAGTGCACCGCCTCAAGCGGTTTGATTGCACCTTGGCTGAGGCTACTTACTCAATGCGCCGGTCGTGTTGCGCGCGGAAATTGGATTTCTGGCTGCGCCGCTCGCGTTACAGACGTTGAAGCTAAGCCTCGGGAATCGGCGCGGGCCGCTTTTGTGGAAACCGGAAGGCATCTCTTTTGTCGTCGGCATCTCCACCCCTCTGCCACCACCATCAACTTCGCCCTTCCGCCTGCCTCTTGTGCATGAACTCGTGGTACCCGAGTGTCAGGAACTGTCTAATTGGCGAGCTGCGAAGGAGCTGCAAGGCCCGCATACGTTAGGCAAGTGTCGAGGCGGTAAAAGAAAAGCAGCCGAGCACACCGGAAATAAGCAAGGTGTAACGCCAACGCAGTTCGCCGGGCCGTCGCTCTTCCACCAACAGCGGCTTCCGCACAAGACTCTCCACGCACGCTGATCTGGTTTCTAGGGGCGCTGCGTGGTTAGGTCCGCTGCAGCAGCACAAGCTATTTCAGGAATCACGTCAATCTTTCGACGTCCGCGGTGCGTGTACATACACAGACACCGTGTTAATAGAAGGCCGTTGTTGGTCATTCTATGCACCGTCTATGCCTTTTCATGAGCGCCCACGCTGCTCAAGCCGGAATTTGCGCTGTATCCGTTTATTTACTCCGAAAACTCAGCGAAGCCACAGGGCATTATAATCTCAGCGGTCAACCCACGCTTCCGCGGCGGTTTCGCATGCATGCCGAAATGTATGTCCGATCAATTTCCACGGCAGTGCGTGCTTGCCTTGTCGATTTCGTTAGACCACTGCAGATTCAAATGTTCGAGCGTGAATTCCGGGATGGTCGAGGGGTCGCAAGACCCCTCCAGGGTGACTGACTTGGGCGCCTGCGCTGAAATCTCCAATCTGGCAGTATCTCGGAGAGCACTGCAAATCCGTTATCCTCCGCGTGCACATAGTTAGGGTTTTTTTTTTTTTTTTATGTTGGTGCCCGCGTTCCCATCGGGTCCCCAGTGCCTTGGGCGCGGTAATTAAAGTGAGCCGCGGCTGCTTCCTGCGTGGCACTGGGCGCCAGGAGGCAGTAGCGCTGCCACGCCCTGGGCGCCCACGAAATGGCGACTGCCGACGGCGGCATACGTGATGCTGAAGCGGTTCACGCTTTGCCAGGACGTGCCCAAGGGTCCTTCTCGGGCTAACTCAAAACGTGACTCCGGTTGGCACCAGGCGTTCACGAGCACGGCGACTGTCTACGGGGAGCACCCGCTCTCGCCCTCGTCAGGGTCTCGTTCGAGAGGAGCTAGGCAATGAACGAAAGATGAAGTCTCCTAATGGTGCCGCTGCCTCGGCCCAGTGGCCAGCGGCAGAGCGAAAGGCGACAAATAAGGCGCTCCCAATGGGCGAGAGAGAACGGACCGCGCACTAAGAGACGAGGAGGGGGAGTCATTTCTTTTCACGGCCGCAATGTAAGAGTTATTGAAGGTCACAGACTGAGCGAAGATGGCGCCACCAGTGCTAATGAAAGTTATACTGCACAGGGAAATAAGTAAACATGGAGTCGAACCATGCCAGTAGCGTTCGATAACGGAACAAAGGGTTGTATTGCTATGTAAAATGCACGGCTGCCATGTGTCCTGGCTCATGAATTCTGTTTTTGTTTTTATATATACACTTACTGTTTCCGCACCGCACAACGCCTATCTAGCATCCTCATTCCCCTCTTCGTCCACCCTCGCCTAAATGCGTGTCTGTTGTTAAGGTATGGTTAGTGAATTGCTTCTTTACTCCAACTGTTTCAGGTAATTAATGAAGGCATTGTATGCCCCAGATAGTTTTCAGTAGAAACATTTTTTTTTCTTTTTTTTTTGCAAGGGGTAAACCATTATGAAGCCTTGTCTGTCGCAAAGTGAACATAACTAACCTACCGTATTCCTATTATTGTCTGCCATACAAGAAACAAAGGTGGACGGAGCCTCATATATGAACAAAATTGGGAAATCAGTTTGCACGTAGGAATAGCCGGTTCGTAACTAGTACACTTGTCTTCGCCAATCTAACTAAGCCGTGACACATATGGCATTGCGAATGCTTACATGCCCTGCTTGAAATTTCATGAACATATTAACTTCGTGCCAGTGTGTTTGCTTCTACATGTGCAAGAACATCACACGCGAGTTCAGCATACCTGATCAAAACTGTTGTGTTCGCGCTTGCTTTTCGTGCAAGAATTTGCATCACTCGTTTTCAACTGCATTGATACCGCGCTTGAAGCTAGAAGCGAAAATCGCCAGGCCTGTTGTGTTTTGCATGCCTTAGGGTGGTGAGCACTCTATGACGTTAGAACGATTGTGTCAGAGCTCTTACACCATCGAATATTTGTGCGAGGAGTGAAACCTGGACCTGGGCTTGTTTCAAAAGTCTTTGCTTGCCTTTACTGATTCTGTTGATATTTTAAGAACAATACGACTCCGACTCCACCTCACCCCCCCCCCCCCTCCTTTTCTTTTTTGGTTAGATAACACTACATCGTGCTAACCGTTGCAATAAGGACATAGAACTGAAATAGCGGCAATAATGTTGATATTTTGGTCCAGGTATTTGATGTCGCTCCAAGCACTCTGCCTTTGTGCGCTTTCATAACCTTAACTCTGATTTGTTGTGATGGTGGAGGCTGAGCAGATAGACAAATATCCCGAAGAAGGTTCGCGAGGCTTAAAACGCATGGGCCTATGTGACCGTGTATGGTCCGCGCCTGCGCGCACTATTGTGCGCCTGTGGGCATGGTATTGATATGTGCTGTTTGTGCAAGGGCTCCAAGTGAGCGTGTTCACATGAATCTTTTTGTATGAGCATGCTTTGCTTTGTCGTGACCCTGCAACTGCCAAGTTGGCCCGGTCAAGGGAACGTCAAGAAAAATACAAAGAAACGTCGCCCTGTGAGAAATAGCCTGAAGTGCTTTTGTTCAACTGTTCACCCTTCCCGTCGAGAGGCGCTATTGTCAAGTGAGGAATGCCTATTGTCCAAAGGAGACGATCGGAATGACACGTCCGCTGACGTACAGGAGAAGAAAGGAGCATGAGGATTACGGCCATTAGAGGATTTTTCGTGAATGCAGGAAATAATTGCAATTGCCGGAAAGGGACAATGCTGGGAGCAGTATTCGTGGCGCGCACGTACACTTGGGTTTCTGAGAAGGAAATCCACTTGCCAGAACCAACATAGCGGATCTTTGCAGAAGAATCGAAATTTACCTCCTCGCCGTTCCCAAGCTCTACCCGACAACAAGTGACCACGCCCGATGAAACAATACTGGACCAGTCAGTGCATCAGACCATCAGTGCAGTGATGTGTTCGATTGGATGCCGATATCTGAGGGGTGTGCCCTGGAACTGATTGGTCAGCATCTTCAGAGAGGGGCTGGACATAGGGGATTTAAGGACGTTGCAGATCACGAAATGGCGCTCTGAGCCCTGGGTAAACGGCTCTTCCAGACGCTTCTCGCTATGAAGTCTTAACGCTTGCCATTTTGCTGATTTATCTTTTTTTCATGTAAATAAGTTTTCTCAAAGTGCCATTAAACTTGCTTGTATATATTTTACCAACTTCGAAGATTCAATCCTTCATCAACCCGGAGTCTCTGCACGCTACCAAGTGAAGGCCGGGTCGACTTAGTCCCAGCGTCACGACAGGCCACATCACCAGGTTCTCTGCGTCATAAATTAATATGCTGGTGCCTCTCTTCTAGACAATCAGCTCGAACTGAAAGTCAAAGCTGGCTTTGCTCGGAAGCTGCCTCCTGGCAACACTTCCCAATGTGGCGTCGTTTTTCGAAAGCGTTTATTACTGACGTGGGACGTCACAGCCAAGCATGCTGCCTACTTATCATGATGTGCCATCGAGTCGCCATTGTGCACACTGAATTTTCTTTGAATGAATGAGGTACTTGTGACGTCACCTTTCGATACGTAGACACGTTGGTCCACCGAAGATAAACTGAAATTTTCGGAAAAGCAGTAAACAATCACGAACGAGAGATCGCCCTTGTTTCTGTCGGGCCGTTTCTACTGGTCCAACATGAATCGAACTAGCTCAAACCGAAACTTTAACTGGCAAATCGAAATCGTGCATATAATCGAGGGCACCACAAGGCGCTGTATTACAGGCCCATTTGTTTATAACTGTACTGTCTTTGTTATCATAATAACTGACTAGCTGACTGTTTATACAATTCTACCAGACTTTATACAGCACGTTCATACTCCCACGCTTTAGAGAAGGTTTGCAACGCGCTATTTTTTCGGGGCTTACGTGCACAATATTAGTGCGTGAGCTTCGGCATCAATTTGAAAGCAGAAGAAAGCGCCCGCATAAAGCAATATCTTCTGCCTGTTGGAGTAACCCGCTAACTATAAGCGGTCAGGTGAGGGGAGGCGCTAATGGAAGACATTGTAAGGCTCAGTTGAGTGCTCAAACTAACGTCATTTTCACATAACTAGGGATATAGTATATGAGAGATCCTACCTCTAATGTTCAAAATATGCGTCTAGTTTTGCGCATGGCCCTTCCAACACTTTCTAGAAAGGGTTAATTTAGACGCCGCATCCAATTTATCTGTGAACTATAAATTACTATCTGTATGCTCTATGAAACGACAACTACAAATTAACTGAAATTGTGTAATGTAAACGTTTTGGAAGATGCTCCCGTAATTTAGTTTAGCAACTGCTGAGTGGAATCGATGTAGTAAATTCAGTTTATGCTGGTTTCCTGTTGATTATGCTCGAACTCAACAATGCTCCAACCTAGAAGCCATTTTTACAAGGGTTAAGTGCATTAAGCACCGCCGTAGTGTTTAAGTGACTTCGAAGTATCCCACCGACGCGGCAGCAGCGGTCGCTGAGACGGCTCGCCAATGTGCCGTGCTTCTCCGGATAGCGCCAGCAGGTATGCACTAACCGACTCGCATTAAACCGGAACTGCGTCAATTCCACTTCGATTTCGAGGCGATGTTTTACGTAACGCTGAGGCGCTATTCCGGCAGTGGCGCTCGACTCTGCGACAACAGAGGAGGACAAGGCAGCAGCGGCGGCTGGGGCAGGGCACGAGTCGTTGGCGGATGATGGGACGTCTCCGGGGGCCCGAGCGCGATTTCCTGTCTGGAAGTGGTGCCTCGACAGGGCCGGATGTTCGACGTTCGAGGCTCCCGTGTTCCGGTTCGTTTTAGGAGTCTCGTTCCTTCTCTGCTGCGCGTTGCGGTGCGTTCGCCCCTTGCCCATCCATAAACCGAGCTGTTTACGGCAGCTGATAGGAAATAAATTGCCGCTGCGAACAGCTTTTCGCTGTCGACAAGAGGGAAGGTGGCCGAAGTCCTGAAGCGGCCGCTTGGTTGATTGAGCCGCGCTACACGCCTCCTGCCAAGTGCCTCCAAAAGATGCACGCCCGGATCTGCATGCCCTGCACCACTGGCCCTGCCTCTGTTGCGTCTTGCTTAGTGTACGGGCCCTAACAGATTCGCGGGTTTTATTAGGCAGGACGAAAACTATTCGCCCCAAATCTCGGCTGAAAGGATTCCACGGGTTCCCTAACCCGGACGAGGTTTACGAACCCCGCAGGGTCTTCCTCTCCCCTTACCCTAACGTTTTTCTCAGGTCACTATCCGCCTTGATGAAAGAGCAACCTATAGGCAGCGTAGATGATTTTGTTTCTCCCGTGCACCTATAAACGCTCGAAGTGGGCACCGTGTATGTTGTCGCCTCGCGAGAGGCTTCGTGGCGTTCCAAAGAAGCCTGGAAAGCTTAGAATGGCCGCGGACTGTTGTGTTTGCTTCGCTTCGTTTAACTTAGCTCTGTTCTCCGCATTTGTGCACAGAAAGGGAAGTTGCTGCCGAGAGTTAATGAATAATCAAATAAATCGTTTGACTGTGTACTCCAGCACCTCTCTGCGCGTACTTTCTAGAGAGCTGCTCCTGGCATGCGTCCACGACTTCCTTCATGTCTTCGCCCCACTAATGATTGTGGGTAAATTTCTGAGGCGATGCTAAACGAAATTGTAATGAAGCTCCAAATACACAAGTATCGTAGTGTGCTTTCTATGGCCGCCGGCATCTTCGACACCGCGCAACGGAGTTTTTCCTTTTCTTTTTTTTTCTTTTAGCCTCTCTTCCGCTGTCTTCTAGTTTGTCATGAAATATGAGAGGGACATATAAAAAGAAGGCGAAAAATAGGAGCTCCAAACCGTAAGCTGATTCTCTAAACTAATTATCGGCGTGCGCCGGGAAATCAGACTTGGGCCAAATTAGTTCCGGTTGCGTACAAGCGGTAGTTATAAAGTGGGGCGGTATGATTTTACGTTTGTTACTTCCTCATTCTTCTGGGTGGCAACCACTGTTCGTATTTTTTTTGCAGCACGTACCAGCAAAATCTTCCTTGCAACTAATTATTCATCAGCTACGCGGGCTGTACGCGCGGCTCCCCACATAGAATGCAGGGAGTCACCCCTGCATTCCCTAAGGTAGTCATCTCTGAGGACCGCACTCATCCTCTCACGAGGGTTGTCATAAGAAACAACTTCGAAAGCACATTTGAGGACACAGCCACTTCTCATCCGCATCTAAATTAATAAATATGTTGTCCCACGCTGAAGTTCACTGCAAGCGCACTCGGCGAAAACTGCAAATAGGAAATAGTTCAGAATAGGCAAGGAAGTATAGGGTTGCCGTTCGAGTTCCAGAAACAGCAAACAGTTCTCCATTTACTTCGCAGGCCAGATAATTTTTTCCCGAGGCTCCTAATTACACCGCTTTGATTGTCACATGCATAATTGAAAAAAAAAAAAAAGAAAAACCAAGACGGTGTTGGAAGCGTGCTAATTCCTACACTGCATAGCTATAATGCTGAGCACCAAAGGCCTAACGGCCTAGCTGCCAGGGATGGCGTAGTTTGGGCTCGTGAAACTTCGTCAGTAATGCATTATGTTTTGAACACCAAGCAGTTTAACCGGTAGTAATTAATCCCAGAATATGTTTTTGCGTATACAGTAATGGATACTGATGTCTTTATATTTACATTTCGTTATTCTTATTATCATCGTTATTAATGGCGTTATGACGACTACTACCATACTACCACTAGCCGCTTGGGTTATACTTTTCGCTCGTTCGAGCTATAGGTCTTTCGCTCTTGAAACTTCAACTCGATACATTTCGCATACCCTTCGGATTCAGATTTGGTTGCCTTTTTATTTATCGGTATTTGCGGAAGTGTGTTTCCTACATTAACGATGGTCGTATGCTGTTCGGTTTGAAACAAATGTTATACTAGCACAGCCCTCCATTGAACTCTTTTATACCATTTTTTGTTGATTTTCTTAAGCTTTTTGTTGAAATATTCGCCATGGTACTACAGCTTGGTCGCCACATTCGGGTTTATTTTACCTGAAAACCTGGACGTACAAGTGACATCCACTATAATTACTAAACTTAAGACTGTAGGACATATAAGAACACCTCTTTATTCTTGAAATGAACCATTCCGAACGTGCTCCACACATCGATATTGAAGGTCTCTGAAGTTCCCGAAAGCATGGAACTGTTGTCCCACTCCACGATACTGTGCTCATCAGCTGCCTCTTCGAGCTCGTAATCGTCGAGAAGCGGGTATGCTCTACAGTGATTATTCAAATATCCATAAAATAAGCTACATGAATGAAGTCTAGAGAAAATTATGACTGATTGCCGACGCGAGTTTTTAATTCAGTACCGCATTTTGTTCAAAGTGAAACGTGTACTCAGCGACTTCATCGTGAAGCAGCATAATGTTTCTCTCAATCTTCGTAGACGCATATCTTTCACAACCTCCTGGAGCCGGAGCAGCATTTCGGCTTAACAGATGCTCTCAGCGCGGAATTAGGAATACTTTGCACTCCTAATAATAATAATAATAATAATAATAATAATAATAATAATAATAATAATAATAATAATAATAATAATAATAATAATAATAATAATAATAATAATAATAATAATAATAATAATAATAATAATAATAATAATAATAATAATAATAATATAATAATAATAATAATAATAATTGGCTCACAGGAAGGGAAAGGCGCAGTAACTGTCACACTTGCTATGTGGACACCTGAACCGCGCCGTAAGGGAAGGGAGGAAGGTGGGAATGAAAGTGGAAAGAGAGAAAGGAGATACGTAGTGGAGGATTGCAGAGTAATTTCGACTCCCTGGGGTTCTTTAACTATAAAAATTATTTGCCCTGAGTCTCTTCTTCAAAGGATATTGTTAACGGTTGCGAGATAATTATTCTACTTTCAGCCCAAGCTCGCTTGCTTGCTCTCTTACTGTCGGTGTTACTTCCAGAGTTCATCTCAGGCTGCATGGCCAACCTCCCGTAAAAGCATCTCCCATCAGCGTTCATTGTGTCTAGTATTTCGCGAAAAAAGTGCGCTCAATTTTTATTTTTTTTTCGGACATCAAAACACTCTGTTCCGAGCGTGAGCTTACCTCTCTGGCAATTCAATTTGAGAATGGAAGACGTTTCAGCATGAAAGAGACACGATGACAAGTATTACAGTTATTATCTTGTAAAAGTATTCTTCTCTTTCCAGTAATTTCAATGTTACAGAGGTGGCAGCACGCGTATTTTTTCTCGCGAAAATTGGATTTAAAAATCTTGTGAGTTGATCCAAACTCGCCAAGTCCTTGCCGAAAAGGACCTGCTCACCGCCGCCTCGAGGCGAACAGCAATGTAGCATATATATTCTCTGGGACCCGCGCCAAAATAGTGATGTCGACGCGCGCATTTTGCTTCCGAAATAAATCTCTGATGGCAACAATTGTAGCTCGCATTTTTTCATACGTTCTCTCTGAGAGGCGAATCTTTGTGTTTAGAGTTCGGTACCCTGTCGATACAGGCCAGCTTTAGTCTGTCTTTACTGACCCCTTCATTATAATGACCAGAATCAACTTGCAGGAGCGCCACTTGCCTAATGCTGATATTCATGTCTCCCGCTTAGCGGCACAGTTTTTGAGCTGTGATTTCAAGTGGCCGACATCCTTTCCGACCAACATCGATTTTCTCGCCTGCCTAGCGTAAACAGACATTCTTTCCGTTTGGCAGTCGCATTTGAAGACCCACATTTCGCACGTTTCTAATGCGTTCATCAATATTTGGTCATGTGGACGCCGGGAGAACCTTCGGCGTAGCACAATGCATGAATGAATCAGAGACGAAAACCATGCAGCAGTCGCCCATTACGTATACAGGCATGACGCAAACCTGGTGATGTTCACAAAATCGACGCGACGATGCGGCAGCTCCGCAACTGGTTTAAAATATAGGTGCCTCGTTGGCCGCCCTGGTCTAAGAAGACGTTGTTGTCGGAGCTTTGCTACAAAATATTTCCTTGGAGCTCTGTTACACGGGTGTCTAGCGAGGTAAAAGACGCACTGAGGGTCATTGTCGCATTTTTCTTTTTCTTTTTTTTTTTTTAGTTCAGCCATGCAGAAAGAACATGTACAGGAAATTTCCACGCTACAGCGAAACGCTTTCATGACCATGAGGTGTACTGTTTTCCTCATTTGGCACCCAACTTATTATATTTAAAGTCATAATATGTCAGGCCTAGAAAGACTTATGCTATTGTCAGACGCTATACTATAAACAAAGATGAAAATCGTCGCTGAGCATACACGACAACAGGACGTACACTTCAAGCGGGAATAGTTTTGTGCGGCTGAGTCTGTAACTTTAGTCCTTATAGCGCCATGGTGCATGCTTTCTTATTCACGGAAGGGGACGATATAATGGTTTCAGTACGATCCTTAATTATTATGGTTATTTTTCTACTTTGATTGCCAAGCGCACTCGGTGTCGGTAAAATCTGTCACATAAACTGACGAATTAAAAAAGAAATCGAAGACAACTACACGAGAGCAATTGCGTCATAGCGCGCTTACTTTCGATGCATGCCTACGATGCAGCATGTCGTTCCATGCAGCTGCATACGAAAAAAAGATGGCCAAAAGGCGCGGTGCGCGGAAACAAGTGCACTAATTGGTCTCGATTTCCACTTACACGCCCGCAATTAGACACCTTCATTCCTTTCACGTAGCATTTGTTCATAAAGGTCGTGAGCACGAAATTACGCAAATGTGGCGCAGCTTTACTTGGTAAAAAGCAGGGGACGATGGCTGCCGATCTTTTCTAGCTTCTTTCGTGCCAGGCATCACAGCATATAGACAACTGCTAAGTCACGCTTACCCGATCTCCTGGTTTTGTCATTCATTCACTACAAAAAAGGAAGAAAGGTTAATCATCGATCTGATCAATTATAAATTCCCCCAAAGCGCGCATCAGCCACCTAGAGCTCCAACTAGAAGCCGTCAGTAAACTTCTTTTTGATGGTTCTTGAAGTTCCTTTTTTCTTCTTCTTCTTCTTCTTGTTGGTAATGGTCCCGTCTCCTTGCTTCGTCGAAAGAATTTCAATGGGCCGAATTAAATTAACAAACTGATTTAATTAAACTAATAGGTCGGATGGATGAACAAACACAGCACGGTTGAGAGAAAGGACAAATAAAACACAGAGTTGGGTCGCCCTCCGGCTTAGGACAGTCCGTCGTCCCAAGCGAGCGTACGGGAGAACGTCCGTCTTCTCCTTCGCCAGAGAATAAAAACCAGCCAAGGGACGAGGACGAAGAAAGACGATGTACACACGGAAGCTGGAAGTCTTTCTTCGTCCTCGTCCCTTGGCTGGTTTTTATTCTCTGACTATGTACCAACTGACCCAGATTTCAACCCTCCTTCTCCTTCGCTCAGGCTGCAACTCCCCGGGGCACCCATCGCACCTCGTCGTTTTCGCGCGCTTTCCGTTTACGTGAAAACGTCCTTGGTGCCTCCCCCGTTCACACAGATTCGTGGAAAATCGTAGCCGAGGTCCAGTTCGCCGAAGCGTCCCAACCCCGGCCTTTCCACCACTGGCATTCCACTCTCGAGGACGCGCACGAGATTTACTACCGCGCTTTACACATACAAAATAAAAAACAACACCAAACGGACGCTCAACGGGGTCCGCCGACGGCGTTCGGAGCCTCGCACGCTAACCACCAGGCCAACACAGAACGGCAGAGTGCCTTTCAATGCGCGAGACCCCTCGCCCCTCAAGAAAGACACAAAACAGATAACTCGCACAAGCAGGGACACTTCACACTGTAACCCAAAAACAAGAAAAAGGTCCCCCCTCCCGGGGTACGGGCGCCGCTCCGCCCGCGCGCCTCGCGGGCCGGCTGCCCGAAACGGCAGGAAACACAAACACACACAAAAAGAAAACTCGAGAAAACATGCACTATTGACGACCTTACATCGTCTGTTTTCAGAAGCTAGAGAGCGATTTCTTCCTTACTTCTCGTGTATTCTTATTCTCTATCGAAATCAAATGCTCAAAAAGGTTGCTTCTATGGCAAGCAAGCTCTCTGGAACGGTCCTCAACAGCAAACGCAGTATTGCATCAATTCAAGCGCCCATAGGACATAAAAATCGCCAATACCTGCAATATTTGCAATATAGTCTATCTGCTACCTCACGCGCAGGCTAAAAACGCATTGTACGTTGCCCTACGTGTATCCTGTTTCGCCTAAATTGAACTACATGCGTTGTAAGGCTGCGGCTTGCATCACGAAATCAGAAGGCGCATTCATGAACTTTTTCCAGCGAACAAATTGCTTGCGTATAGCAGATGCCAGTGAGCACGGCGCTCGTCATAACTCAGCGCATCAGATCAAGGGAGTCAGTCAGTTATCGAGGGCACTTTAGCGGCTAATATTGTTCAATTGGTTGCCTTGCATGAGTGTTGCTTTTATATGTTCCAGTAGTACGCCAGCTTCACTTTTAAAATGCGCCATAATATGTTCGAGGCGAATAAAGGCGGTGGAATGAATTAGCAAACTAGAAAGAAGAAAAACAAACAGCGATGGTCGCAATCTAACAAGCTCTCTTGCCACAATTTGAACAGCTCCTACGCCCGTGCGCATTATCGTGCTTCTTACAACGCTAAGTAGGACCCAGAGGAATAAACGCATCGTTATTTCTCAGCAACAGCTTAGCGCCTTATATGAGATTTTTAGAGTGCGCGAGAATTACATTACGCCTAACTTGGTTAGGTTCTATCCAAGATGAATAGCAATTACACAACTCTGAACATGCCGAATCACTGTCGCCAGTTTGGGAAAAGCGAGGTTTTTTTCTTTTTTTTTTATATTGCTTCGTGACCACGCCGCGTCTCTGAGCGGCATGCACAGATCTTGTAACCTTTGTTCCTTCTGGCAAAATGGTAGTGCACCCTTGAATTTCTCGTGAGCCGCATTTGAAGGTTAAATTGACTTCTTGGCAGCAAATGCGGCCAGTACAGCTCGTTGCCACTGTACTCAAGACAGAGTCAAACGTTGTCCTCCAGTCAAACACGGACGCTGCACGGCAAAGGAGAGAAATAAATTAAAAAAAAAAAACATTAACCCTGTGCACAATACACCTGACGGTTGAACGTTGCACTCCGAGCAGTATCAGAGCTTATCAGTCTTATCAGTTGGAAAAATTTCCATGCGGTCCCTGTATTCAAAACAGCGGCACTAATTAAACCCTAAAATTCCCCGTTTTACATATTGTTCAAGCACTTGTGGTCACTAGTGTAAACTGTGTCCAAGTTACAAATTTTTAGATGTTTTTGTAATCGTTAAACCGCCTAGCAACAACTATCAGTAAAGCAGAAGCAGCAGCATGTATTCATAGATGTGTAACTGTCCGTGAAATTGCTTAAAAGGGAAGAGGAGCAAAAAGAAAAAAAAAAACGGAACCCTTTTTCGAAGATATTGGTGCCAAGTGGAGAGTGCTTTCAGTAGCCGCTTCAATATGCGCCGCTATCTTTATGCTAAGTGGCCATTGGAATTTGCTTATCTGTTCAAGCGGTGTTTCCTAACTGGTGTGCTCTATGAGCTATGAAGCAGTGTTCGTCTCCTGCATTTATTTATTTAATCTCACGCGAGCTGTCTCGGGCGCAAGTGTCTCGGGCCCAAGCGAATAAAAAAAAATGCGTTGCAAGTGTTTCTCCAAAAGTACTTAGAAGCGCGCAGATTAAAAGTAGCGCTAATGATATCTACGTTTTCGAGTCTCCAAAAAAGGCTGAAAGGTTAACATCGCGTAGCGTTGACGCTTTACTAAGGACGGTTAAAATGCTTCGCTGCCGTCTGTACCAGATTTCTGAAAGGTCTTCGTTCGGGGAAGGGGGGGGGGGGGGGGGGGGTTCTAAGAAAACAATTTCAGAATTAAGTTTGTGGCGCGAGAAAAATATAAACTTGTGTTCGTTCTATTTCTGTTGTTATCTTAAAAGAGCCTTGTAAACATTCCTCAAGCAGAATAAGAAATGCCAGAATACTGACTGGTATTCGGCCACCCATCATTGTCGAGCAAACATTTTTGATCCAGCTTTTGCAACATTATGTAATGCCCATTATGTAAGGCCCTTGAGCCCTTAAAGAAAAAATAAATGATATGTAGGGGGTGTGTTTATTCAGTCCACGCAGAGGGATTCGGCTGCTCAGGAGGGACTCGCAGCGGAGCGTCAGGCGTGGCGAAAGAGCAAGGCAGCGAACAACTTCTTCGTCCTTGAGAGCGGCAGCATGCGACGCATGTCAGTGGTTATATCGATGAAGATTACCACACTACAGTTTCCCCCCGGGCAGAGAAGGAGCCATCCTGGCGACTCATGGTGCCGAAAGGACAGACGGATCGTAGTAGGGCTTGATTCGGTCCACATGAACTATTTCGCGTCCACGGCGACGCAAGTCCGGAGATGGCGTAACGGGCTCAACTACGTAGTTCACAGGAGATGTTTTTTGAAGGACTCGGTGTGGACCGTGATACCGAGCAAGAAGCTTCTTTGACAGGCCGGCGGTTGTGGCAGGAACCAAGAGCCACACCAGGGAGTTGGGCGCATATGAAGGCGCCTCGCCAGCGTCACGATGGTATTTTTGTTGCCACTGATTTTCTTTTGTAAGCGAACGAGCGAGCTGACGGCATTCTTCTGCGTACTTGGCGGCTTCCGAGAGTGGCGTCGATTCAGAAACATCAGGGCGGTAGGGAAAAAGCGCGTCCATTGTGCAGGTTGGCTCGCGCCCGTACAGAAGAAAGAAGGGAGAGAATCCAGTGGTGGTCTGTATCGCAGTGTTGTATGCGTAGGTTACGAAGGGAAGAACGTGGTCCCAGTTGGAATGAGCGTCGTTGACGTACATGGCCAGCATGTCACTCAGAGTACGGTTGAAGCGTTCTGTCAGGCCATTCGTCTGAGGGTGGTAAGAAGTAGCGATGCGATGAATGATGCGACATTCTTTCAGTAGGGCCTCGAGAGCGTCGCACAAGAAAACGCGTCCGCGGTCACTGAGCAGTTGCTTCGGAGTCCCGCGGCGAAGAATCAAGTTGTTGAGAATGAATAAAGCAACGTCTCTTGCAGAGGCAGAGGGTAATGGTGATGTTTCAGTGTAGCGAGTAAGATGGTCTACTGCCACAATAATCCACCGGTTTCCAGTGGGAGTAGTAGGAAGAGGGCCATAGAGATCTATGCCAACGCGGTCAAACGGACTAGCAGGGCAGGGTAACGGCTGCAACGAAACAGGGGACTTCTGAGGAGTTTTTCGGCGTTGACAAGATTCGCAAGCGCGCACGAAATGTCGTACGAAGCGGTACATTCCACGCCAGTAAAATCGCAGACGTAGGCGCGTGTAGGTTTTCAATACGCCACCGTGAGCACATTGTGGGTCACCATGGTACGCAGCACAAATGTCGGCACGGAGATGACGCGGGATGACTAGAAGCCACTTCCGTCCATCAAGCAAATAATTACGGCGATAGAGAAGACCGTCGCGAATGGAGAAGTGGTGGGCTTGGCGGACGAGCGCTTTGGATGAATGACCGGGAGTAGGACTTGAGAGAAAATCCAAAAGTGCATTGATCCGGGGGTCATTCCGCTGCTCGGTAGCCATGTCGATAGTGGTAAGAGCCGACAAATCGTAGGCACGGACGTGGTCAGACGAAGTATCTCTAGGCAATGGTGAGCGGGAAAGAGCATCCGCGTCCGTATGCTTCAGGCCTGATCGATAAATGACATGAATGTCAAACTCCTGGAGACGAAGAGCCCAGCGAGCAAGGCGACCGGATGGGTCTTTCAGAGAGGCAAGCCAGCACAAAGCGTGGTGATCGGTCACAACGTAAAACGGTCGACCATACACATAAGGACGAAATTTTCCGATGGCCCAAATAATGGCCAAACATTCCTTTTCTGTGACTGAATAATTGGATTCTGCCTTTGTCAATGTTCGGCTGGCGTATGCCACAACATACTCGTTGTAACCAGGCTTACGTTGGGTAAGGATGGCACCAAGCCCAATACCGCTGGCATCAGTGTGGATCTCCGTAGGCGCAGCCGGATCAAAGTGGCGTAGAATGGGCGGCGAAACCAAAAGGCGGCGTAAAGTGTCGAAGGCTTTATCGCAGGCTGGAGTCCAGGCGGAAAGGTCGGAGCGGCCGGCAAGGAGCTGGGTCAGTGGAGCGATGATAGAGGCGAAGTTCAAGATGAAACGTCGAAAGTATAGAGCAGAGGCCGATAAAGCTCCGAAGCTGCTTCAGGGAGGTTGGCTTCGGGAACTCTGCAACTGCGCGAAGTTTGGTGGGGTCGGGAAGAATGCCTTCCTTAGAGACTACGTGGCCTAAAATTGTGAGTTTTCGAGCGGCAAAGTGGCACTTCTTCAAATTCAACTGAAGCCCAGCGTCGGCGAGACACGTGAGGACATGCTTTAGGCGGAGAAGGTGAGAAGAAAAGTCGGTAGAAAAACAGCGATGTCATCCAGGTAACAAAGACAGGTCTGCCACTTGAGTCCACGAAGAACAGTGTCCATCAGGCGCTCGAAAGTAGCTGGGGCATTGCAGAGGCCAAAGGGCATAACGTTGAACTCGTATAATCCATCCGGTGTTATAAAGGCAGTTTTCGAGCGGTCATCATCAGCCGTCGGTACCTGCCAGTAGCCGGAGCGCAAATCCAAAGAGGAGAAATACTCGGCTTCCTGTAAACAGTCCAAGGCGTCGTCGATTCGTGGCAGAGGATAGACGTCTTCGCGTGTGATTTTGTTTAGCCTACGGTAATCGACGCAAAACCGGATGGAACCATCTTTCTTGGTGACCAAAACAACCGGAGAAGCCCATGGACTGTTAGATGGCTGTATGACGCCCCGGCGAAGCATGTCGTCCACGTTGTCAGCAATGACTTGGCGCTCAGAGGCCGACACGCGATAAGGACGCTGTCGTAAAGGTGCGTTTGTACCAGTGTCGATTGTGTGCGCAACGACAGACGTGCGACCCAGAGCAGTGTGAGGAAGGTCGAAGGCAGAAGTGAAGTTCTGTAGAAGAGCAGCGAGTTGATCGCGTTGTGCGGGTGGAAGATCTGCGTCAATAGCTTGTTGAAGAACATCGGGTGGTGTCGAAGTGGTCGCTATATCGCAAGAGCTGAGAACATTCATGTCTAATGAAGTAGGTGTTGCAGGAAGAGTATTTACAAGCGCGGGATCAAGTTCTTCAATACGACCGAGACACTTGCCGCGTAGCAGGACGGACGGGCACGAAAATGGATTTGAGACGTACATTGCACTAAGGCCATCTTCGAACTTGAGGACAGCAAATGGAAGCAGGAGGCAGGGATGGCGTGAAGCGGCGTCGGAAGGTGTGAAGAAGACAGTCGAACTAATAACGCTTTCACAGGAGAGTGGAACGAGGGCAGCAGAAAATGGAGGAATGTCTGTGTCATTGGCGACGAGGAGTTTTGCAGGCCGGGTAGGGACGTCACACAAGACGGTATCACAAAGAGGTAAAAAGGAAACTTCCGCGCGGGCGCAGTCAATAACGGCATGATGAGTGGAAAGGAAATCGTAGCCCAGGATGATGTCGTGTGAGCAGCGAGACAGTACAATAAACTCGATGGTGTATAAGGCGTCTTCGATGAGAACACGGGCCGTGCACGCCGCTGAGGGTTGAATGCGCTGTGATGAGGCGGTGCGAAGCGAAAAGTCGGAAAGTGCGGTGGTCACCTTACGAAGACGACGGCAAAGAGCTTCACTGATGACGGATACGGCAGCGCCCGTGTCGACAAGAGCGAGTACTGCGACGCCATCGACAAACACTTGAATTACGTTAGTGGGAGAACACCGAGGACTTGAAGAGTTCGAACCAAGCGCAGTTCTTGCCCCGGGAACTGCGACTGTTAGTTTCCCTCAACAGTGCCGGTAGAACGTCGGAGTGGGGACGGGGAACGGCGACGAGGGGAAGGTGATCGGCGAGTTGTGTACGTTTGAGTGTCACGAGATACAAAGTCGGAACTGGGCGGATTTCTCGGCGAGGGCTGGTCTGTATTGTAAGAGTAGTTCCATAGTTCAGGTCGAGAAGGTGGAAGGCGTTGGCGGCAAAGGCGTGCGACATGGCCCGGCAGCCCGCAAGAGTAGCAGATTGGCCGGTTGTCCGCGGTACGCCAAGGGTTCGTAGGGCGCTGGCGTACCCTTGGAATAAGGACATGGAATGCAGACCCAGGCAAAGGCGAAGGAAGGTTGGAAGGAGCGGCCTGGTAGGAAAGAGATGCGGATGGCATGAGCGGCCTGGCCGCAACTTGGGCGTAAGTCAGTGGTGCCGTTACTTGCGCCGGCACGGGGCTGGGCGGCAGCACAGGGCTGGGCGGGAGTATGGAGCTGTGCGGAAGGACATCAGCGATGTGATCTTGAACGGCACGCCATATGGTAGGAGCCAAAGACGGAGCCATGTCAGGAGCAAGGCGGCCAGTATCCTGTAACTGAGGGACCAGCGATAGCTGGCGGGCGACCTCTTCTCGAACGAAGGCTTTGATTTGCTGAAGTATCGGGCTGTCCTCTGATGGGGTAGAACCGCCCAGCACTAGTGTAGAGATGGCATCGTCTCTACCACTGGACCGCAGGGTAGAAGCGCGCTTTTTACGAAGCTCGTCATAGCTCTGGCAAAGTTTGATCACGTCACTGACCATTGCTGGAATTTTTACCCACAGCATCTGGCACGCGTCCTGAGAGATGCCCTTTAGGATGTTTTCGATTTTATCTGCTTCGGACATCAGGGGGTCGACACGTTTGCAGAGGTCAACGATGTCTTCTATATAACTCGTGAACGACTCTTCGGCCTGCTGAGTGCGCTCGCGCAAGCGTTGTTCTGCTCGGAGCTTGCGAACTGCAGGGCGGCCGAACACTTCCGCAAAATTCTTCTTAAATGCAGACCAAGATTGCAGGTCTGCCTCATGGTTGCGAAACCAGAGGTTTGCCACGTCAGTCAGATAAAAGATTACATTACTTAGTTTGGTAGTATCGTCCCATCTGTTGTAGCTACTGACACGCTCGTACGTCGACAACCAATCGTCGACGTCTTGATCGGCCGTGCCACTGAAGAGACATGGGTCACGCTGCCGTAGAGCTCCAGAACAGAGGACCGTGGTTGGGAGGGGTGGCGATGTCGAGGCAGTATCATCCGCTATGGTGGACGCAGATGGCAATTTGCGGCTTCTTAGTTCCAGGGTGGACGGGAACGTACCCAGAAGCGCCTGCACCAATTGTAGGGGGTGTGTTTATTCAGTCCACGCAGAGGGATTCAGCTGCTCAGGAGGGACTCGCAGCGGAGCGTCAGGCGTGGCGAAAGAGCAAGGCAGCGAACAACTTCTTCGTCCTTGAGAGCGGCAGCATGCGACGCATGTCAGTGGTTATATCGATGAAGATTACCACACTACAGATAAAATGAAACCAGAGATATTATTGATGAGAGATATCGGCGAGAGAACAATAAAAAAGCAGGGCCGACGATCCGCTCACAAGTAGTCTGACTCAGTCTGTTACTAGCAGGCCAGATGCGCAACTTTCAGTCCGACCTTTCTGCCTTTCCATTCTATAAACGCATAAACCGGGACAGGGAGCTCGCGCTCGCTCGTTTAGTCGCTTGCAAGCGTTTACCTATTTACGCCTCTGCCGTCTTTTCCGTCTACAGGCTTTGCCGTTTTTGACGAGTCACTAGAGAGATTTAGCTTACCGTGATCCGCGATCCGCTACCGTGATCCGCCACCGCACGTTCCACTGCGCATGCCCAGATCCCCTTGACGGCGATAGATGGCGCCGCATACTTGATGTCGGCACATAGAGCTGCCGCGTCGGAACCAAACAGCTCGTGCGCCCCGCCCACGCACGGTAGCGGGTCACGGTGGCGGATCGCGGATCACGGTAAGCTAAATCTCTCTACAGAAACCTAGCTCGAGTAGAGACTTTTACGGATGTCTGCCAGTGCCAAGAAAGGCGTCGAGCATTACGAGAACGCGCCCTTCGAAAACGCGGCGCTGATTCACAGCGGCATTGAAAGCGATTTGTCGGCTGGCAAACCGGCTTTTCTTGAAGAAAGCAGCGGCGAACCGAATGATAGCCATCGGCTGCCGGGTCGCGTGCTCCGTATGAAGTCATGGGCTTGGACTCGGGCGAAAGCTCTGCACCTCAAGCTCGTCGCGAGGCGCCAGAGCGGACATTTTTTTTTTTAATGTCTCCCAAATTTCCAGCTCACTTTTCAGGCCCCTTATGCGACATGAACGTTCAGTGGCCTGTGTTGTAAATAATGCCAGTATTTTGAAGCCAACGTGTTGCAATCGTTTTCAAGGTTCTTTAAGGTATGCGACACTCTAACCAGCCTAAGGCTGGCGCGGCGTTTCAGTTCTCTTATCTTTTATTTGCACCAACTGGAAGATGGTAAAAAACGTTGGCGTGCGGTAGTGATACAGTCCGGAAAATTCGTTTAGAAGCGCCTGCGAAACTATTAACTTAGTAATTACAGAAGTCAAGAAAAAAGAAAGGAAGGAACAATGGCGACAAAAAGGGAAGTAAAATAAAACAGCAGAAAAAAAAATGTTCGGAAGAGAGAGAGGAAATGTGAAAACGATGGCTATGAAAACATTTCACTAAGAAAGAAATAGCAGATGAAAATCTTTCGGGCGGCGCATATTTCTATTGTCGCCGTGACTTGCTTTCGCGCGCTCGCACAGATGTTGCATGCCGCGCGGAGAACACGCGCGGTATGTAGCCAACATTTGCGGAAGCCAAAGTGTTTTCACTAAGTCTTGGAAACACAGCGCATAGCTGAAAAAAACAGAAAGGCGAGTGAGTTTCGAGTGAGAATCGTCAATGATTCGGTGTCAGGTAAATATACCAATAAAGTCACCCCTTGGTTACTATAGCGTACATCAGTATAGTCGACGAGCCATAAGAAGCCTTGAAAACATTACGCAACGACGATTCAAATCCAGTGCGCCCCGTATTCCAAACGTGTGCTCAATACCGCACCCCAAGGACCAGCCGCTAAACGTATAGGTGCGAAACGCGCTCGCAATGCATACAGAAATCATGAAATAATAAAGTAATACAGGTCTAAATAAAATACTTTTTAGCAGTTAACCGCCCTTAGTTCGCCACGCAGTGTAATAAAAGTTTGCGTACGTCTGTTCTCAATTGCACGCGGTGTAAATGGTGGCAGAATGCAGAAAAATTAAGGAAACCGGAAGAGTGATGCAGCCAAAGTAGAACCGAGAGGCGCACTTGGGAAGGCGCCTGCCCAAGTCGTGGCCGCTCATATCGCCTTGGGTTTGTATCTAGGGTCGCCGAATAGCACCTCGCCTTCGCCACGACTGCAGCTTGGTGTGGATCAGTGGAAATTGAATAAATATACCTCATTTTTCTTCATACGGCAGTTAAAAGTGAGTGGGTATAGAAACTTATTATATCGAATATTCTTCCAAATGCGCACCTATTCCCCACATTTTGCACTAGGGGGAGCGGCTTCATACATTGCGTTTGGTTTCACTTTACTTATAGCTCACACAGGTATAGTGCAAGGTGTCGAAAGTTTTCCGGCTACCTTAAGTTATTTAACGTGCACGTACACCGCACAGCACACGGGCGCCTTGCGTTTCGCCTCCAGAGAAAAGCGGCCGCCGAGGCCAGGATTCGATCCCGCTACCTTGGGAACAGCAGTCTAGCGCTGTAACCACTGCGCCACCACTACGTGGTTTCACAGGAATTCGAATTATTAAAACAAGTAATGAAGTATTGGTGCATTTTCCGATTCAAGGAAAAAAAAAATTAGCTTTAAGGGCTAATTTTACTCGCGAAGTCATCCTAACATTTTGCGTGTTTTATTGATTGCTTACTTGTCTTCCTTCTGCGGTTGTATAGCAAACTGATCATACCCTTCTCAGACAGGCGAAGCTGATTTGATGCGGTTCGTAGTTATCGCAACGTGCGAAAACTGCAAAATACGGGTCAGGAACTACAGCCAGGTATATTTTTCCCGGCAACGCTCGCACAGAAAGTTATTATAATACAGCCGAAGCCTTACAACCAGTTGCTGTTTGATTTGCTTAAAGCAAATGACAGTAAAAGGTAAGGCTTGCTAGCACGTGACCTCGCCACCGACTGGCGGAACGCGAGAGAGCCGTACGATATGAGGAAGGTATGCGAATAAAAAAAAAAAGGAATTCATGGTTGAGTCAGAAGTTTGCAGTCACGCAAACGGATCCCTGAAAAGTCAGCATATTCTGATTATTCATACTACACTAGTGCATCTGCTCTAAACTCTAGAGCCAATTTGCCTAGCCTCGAAACCCGACGGAAAATTTCTCGATTGTGCCTCTTTCATATGTTTTATCATTCACCTTTAAGAGAATCCGTCATATCACCTGCTTATCGCCTGTCAAGCCGTATTAATCACCACAAGACCGTCTACGCCTCTTCCGCAAGAACTACCGCTCATTCTCGATCTTTTTTCGTCACGTCATCCCGAGGCTGGAATGATCTATACCACAGGACGCCGTGCATCATATCAACGTCATTCATTTTAAGAACGCTCTCAAGACTATTGCTGTTTAACACTGATGCCCATCCCTCATGTAATGCCCCATACCAGGGGCCTTTGAGGTATCAAATAACTAAATAAATAAATCAATAAATAAAAAACTAATGGCTCGAGCGTCCCTGTCTCTTCTTGAGGTTTAAAACGCCACGATTCTTTTCAAAAATTTATCGCGCACATGTATATTAGAATTTTCAATTGCATGAGCTACGCTTGCCGTTCCTAATTAACAAGGCCCTGCAGGGAAGCACTAATCAGTGCGCTTGAGACCCATTTGTGCGGGTTTGCTTACAGGGAGAAGCAACGCAATCATTAAAAATAAAACAAACATAGCCAGCGCCACATTTTCATCGCTGACAGGCGTCATGAAACGAGTTGTGCGTGCTAATTAGCAGCCTAATTACTGGAGTTTTGAAAGTGGCTTTTAAATGTTGCTCTCAGGTCACAGATGGCGCCCAAAGCAACTAGAACTCCTCAGAACGTGACTGAAATCAGTTTTGTTTCCCGAAAAACAACTTTTGGTGTGCGAGGAGTGGTTCGTGCGAATTGCGCCTCCAGGTCGGCAGAAAGGCTGTGGGCCCACTCAAGGTCCAAAAGAGGTGCCGACACCGAGCGATCCAGCTGACCGGCGTTCTATGGTTGCTTGCTACGTTTTCGTAGGAGGGAGGAGGGGATGGGGGGATTTCGTCTTTATTTTGGAACTGTGCGCAAGTCAAAGTGCTTGATTCCTTGCTCGTTACTCGTGTAAGTCTCGATTTCAACTCATTGTCTTCTCCAGCTTTTTCTTTTTGTATTTTTTTGCTGCTCTTTTAACCTCCCCTTCTCCCGGCATTTTTGAAGCGGAAACTTCACTGCACCAGCCAGCTCGAGCCTTCAGCGTCAGTGTCGATGCCTGAAAGAGCGCTAAACCGGACCTCTCCTTTCATGGAGGGTGACATTCGAATCAGCCTGCCTTATCTGAATTCACGTTACCCCTATGCCACGCAGGCAGGTTCACAACAGGCATGAAAGTGAGTTCTGCATAGGACGCTGGTGAACTTTGATGCGTTCAACGGAACGCTCGGTCGCCCGCAGCCAAAGCTTTCGCTCCACATTCAGTTCAGCAACGTTGAACTCCTCTAATTTTTTTTTTCGTCAGCGCCACCAGAAATTGCGGTTGTTATTAAAGCTTTTCGTTCTCACGTTGTTAACCGTTTAATTTACATCACAATTAATATTACTTTGTTAGCTCTGAGAGAGCACATCTCATTGATATAGTGCGCAGAAATTATGGCAGAGTGGTTAAACTTCGCGCGAATGCGCCAGCATTGAAACAGTCGTTAATTTTCATTAGCCTTGAGCTTAGCAGTTATTCTACTTCAGACTTTTTGGATGCCGACGGCTTAGTATGAGTCGCCGAAGATTGTATAAATGCGGTGTCCGCAGCCCGCTTCTAATTTGTAAATGATGGAAAAGAAAACTTTCGAGCGTAATATTATATGCTTAATTCAGTCGTCTCCACAAGCAATCTGTTATTCCTCGCTTCTTTCATCATTCGTATTTATTATTTGTCAAAACACGTTTAACTTCATCACGAGAGTGTTAACTGGGCCACGGAGTCTGCGTCATAACATCATCATCATCATCATCATCATCAGCCTGATTATACCCACTGCAGGGCGAAGGCCTCTCCCATATTTCTCCACTTAACCCGGTTCTGTGCTAGCTGCATCCACTTGACCCCTGCGAACTTCTTTATCTCATCCGCCCACCTAACTTTCTACCGCCCCCTGCTACGCTTTCCTTCCCTTGGAATCCAGTTTGTTACCCTTAGGTCATAACAGGTCGAGTGAAAAAAACGAAAATGCAAAACAAAAAAAAATGAAACGGCGTAAAAACGCAACTAAGAATGAACTGCTAACGATATCTAAGTAAAATTTCTACACATGTATATTTACAATCAAAAAGTTAATGTTGCGCTAACATAGCTTACGCAGCATAACAGGAGACTTTAAACCTGGAGGTCCTTTTTTTTTTTTTTTTTCAGCATTATTTTGTACTGTAGCCCTCACACACAAACGCTGCGAACCCTGTACTCAGCCCTCATTAGGCTTTCATTACCATGTTTTCATTACCAACATTTGGTGGATATAAATTGACTGAAACAAGAGCAGCCATTTATTCCCATTTTCCCTTTAATAATAGGCCTTAATTTAGATGAGTTCTGCTCGCATTGTTTACTCGGAGGAAACTGCGGTCGAACAAATTTGGCTAAGAATGCACTTTTTCGCCCCATTTTCGTCTCCGTATGCGCCAAGTGCGCGTTAACCACCCTCTCCGCTTAATGCACACCGTGCACACTCACACTGTGCGCTTTCAGCTTTTGACCGACTGACTCTTTGTACCTTTCTCCCGCGAGGCTTCCGCAGGAGGAACGAGAGAGAAGCGGCAAGAGGGAGACTAGGCGCGCTTTCACACTGTCCCGTTTCCGTGGGCCCCCTGCTCCATTTGTCTGCGCGCCGCAAGGCATATGCGCCACGCTCAGGGTCGTGCTTTTCGGGCGTTTCAAATTAGATAACGAAGTGCGCGGTGGTTTAGCGGTGTTTTCTTCTCCGCGAGCAAACTATAAAAAAAAAAGGCGTCAAAGGAATGGTTAGACGACGAGAACGCTGTTGTGGAGCAAGGGCATGCACGTACGCATCCGTACGAGCCCGGGGATAACTGCGTGTGCCTTGCGTCGACGGAGGGCAATTCGGGACGCAATACGATGAGCTAATTTGGCACAACCGACAGCGCGTTGGAAGCTATCGCACTACGCTCCTACAACCCCCCCCCCCCCCCCCCCGCCCCCTTCCTTTCCCACTTTCTATGCCTTTTTTTTTTTTCCAACACTGTAACGAGTCCCGCCGACCCCGCGAGGTATTGGGCGCGCACGGATAATGATGTGCAATTCCAATGATCGCTTCGATCGCGAGCACCCGAGCCCATGGGCCCCGAAGCGTCATTACGGTGGTTCTTCTGACACGCCGAGCGAAAACTTGGCTAACCGCTTTGGAATGAGACTCATAATGCGCTAGCGTATTATCGCAAGCTTCTTCCCGTCGAGAGTTTTCAACTTCCGCCTTCAAAACACCTTTTCGTCCACGCGGGTTGCACTTCGCCGAGTTGTATACGGTCCTCTCCTTTTTCTTTTTTTCTTCCCTTTTCTCCGACGCTCCGAAGTCGTATAAAGTACCTCATTAGTCATTTGATGATTTACGTCTCCTCTTCAAGCTTTCGCAACAAAAAAAAAAAAAAATTGCTCTCGAAAACGTCTTATCTTGGTCGCAATTCTACAGATCAAATTTGAATTTCTGTGGCAAATATTGCCGCGCTATGAAATTCGCTTGAACTGGGCGCCCTATATTGCATGTATTATGTTGCCTTTTTGTAAACTGTGTCTCGTGTATATCTGAAAGCGACTACCGATACGTAATCGAGCTTATTTGTTTTTCTGGATATTAAAAAAAAGTATCCTAAGGTATGCCTGCTCCATGAAAATGGGAAACCCAGTCTCCCTTGCAACTACTTCGGAGATACATTCGCTCCAACGAGATCATTACCCAAAGCATATGACATATGCGTGCCTTTGAATTCCGTTCTTTTTTTTTTTTTTTTTTCAATGGAATATATTAAAGCTATGACGTGTGCATGCATGAGCAGGAGGAGGGGCGGAGGTGGGGAGAGGGGTGCAGTGTATTGCCCACTGCGTTGGCACAGGGCCTCTACGGCTGAAAAACCAATAAAGCACTATTATTCACTCTTTTCTTATCGTTCAAAAATGCTTCGGTCTTCAACATGGCATGTAACGTGAAAGAATATGAGCTCACGAAGATGTTTTTTGGAGACAGGAAGAAAATAGACTCGTCAAAAGCCAGCATTCAGCTTTGATTCATTTGGTGTCTGGGGGCGAGACAGAGAACAAAATAAAACCAAATAAAGCTCACGTGGTCTAGCAATTTATGCAGTTCGGATGCTTTTAAGGGCTAGCAATCCTAACGCCTAGCGAATAATGAAAAACAAAATGTCACTAATCCACCCAAACTAACTAGTCACCAACTAACCAAACAACACGTTCTTTTGGCTAATCCTATTTTGCCGACGAAGTCGCGGAACAATGCAGCTTCACTTTAATCGTGTCTAGAAAAACACACAAGTGCTTCAGCAGCTCATTCTGTCTCGGAGAATTTCTCTATTTCCGACTGTACGGTGCATGGTTGATTTATGTTTATTAACAATACAGGGTGTGTTTCAAAACGAATGAAGTCCTCCAATTTCGGCACGCTCATGCAAGATTTCCTCTCCCTTACTTTTTTGCGACCGTTTAACTTCGGGTTTCCTAAGCCCGGTACTGCTTATAATGCACTGGCATTATATATCGCAGAAAACTCCTCAACTCAGCCGTCTGAGTATGTTCTCCGGCGCCGCTCTGGGGGATGAGGACATCCGGCGGAGAGGGAAAGGGCTGTGATGTTGAAAGAAATGAAATCAATACCGCCGCAAATATGCCGAGAATGGATTTCGGATCTCACGTCAGCGCGGAGAGGTCCGTTTCGCCGGTCACTGTACGAGAGCACTATAGGCTATTCTCGCTGTTTCTAGTGCGTAGCACTACCATCCGCAATCACGGATCTCGCCAATGTCTGTCCGAAGCAGCTGTCGCTCTCTCTTTCTATCGCTCTCCGCGATTTTTGTGCCCAAAGGAGAAGGCGGCAATGCGCTCGCAACTCGGCTCAGACAATCAGGAGACGGAGTGGCTACACAGCTACAGTCAATAGAGACTTTTAGTTTACGGCTGCCGCTTACCGCGGCCGTCTACCGCTACCGCGCGCCGTCAGCATCATCATCATCATCATCATCATCAGCCTGACTATACCCACTGCAGGGCGAAGGCCTCTCCCATATTTCTCCACTTAACCCGGTTCTGTGCTAGCTGCATCCACTTGACCTCTGCGAACTTCTTAATCTCATTCGCCCACCTAACTTTCTGCCACCCCCTGCTACGCTTTCCTTCCCTTGGAATCTAATTTGTTACCCTAAGCGACCATCGGTTATCCTCTCTTCGCACTATATGTCCTGCTCATGTCCATTTCTTCTTAATTTCCACTAGAATGTCGGTAACTTGAGTTATTTCTCTGACCCACTCTGCACGCTTCCTATCTCGTAATGTTACCCCTACCATTTTTCGTTCCATAGCCCTCTGGGTTGTCCTCAACTTAAGTAGAACTCTCTTGGTTAGCCTCCACGTTTCAGCGCCATAGGTGAGTACAGGTAAGATGCAACTGTTATATACTTTCCTCTTTAGCGATACCTGTCAGCTGCTAGTCATAATCTGCGAGTGCTTGCCAAATGCGCTCCATCCCAATCTTATTCTTCTTGTTCTTTCCCTTTCATGGTCCGGATCTGCGGTTACTACCTGTCCTAAGTAGAAATATTCGCCTACTACTTCCAGTACTTCGCTACCTAATGTAAACTGCTGTTCCTTCCCGAGGCTGTTGAAGATTACCTTAGTCTTCTGCATATTGATTTTCAAGCCTACCTTTCTACTTTTCCTGTCTAGGTCATCAATTATTAATTGCAGTTCATCCCCCGAGTTGCTTAGCAAGGCAATGTCATCAGCAAATCGCAGATTACTGAAGTATTCTCCATCTACCCTTATCCCTAACTGCTCCCATTCCAAGTCTCTGAATACTTCCTCTAAGCAAGCTGTGAATAGTACTGGGGAGATTGTGTCTCCTTGCCTAACACCTTTCTTTATGGGAATTTTGTTACTTTCTTTATGCAGAACTATGGTTGCTGTGCAGCCACTATATATATCTTCCAGCACGTTCACGTACGGCTCGTCTATCCCCTGATTTCGCAATGCCTGCATCACCGCCGAGGTTTCAACTGAACCAAATGCTTTTTCGTAATCAATGAATGCTGTGTATAAGGACTGGTTATATTCCGAGCATTTTTCTATCACCTGATTGATGATATGGATATGGTCGATAGTAGGGTACCGTTTCCGAAACCCTGCTTGATCCTTTGCTTTATTGAAGTCTAAGGTTGTCCTGAATCTATTAGCGATTACCTTAGTAAATACCTTATACGTAACAGACAGTAAGCTGATTGGTCTGTAATATTTAAGGTCCTTAGAGTCCCCTTTCTTATGAATGAGGATAATGTTTGCATTCTTCCATGGTTCCGGTACAGTCGATGACACCAGGCACGGCGTATACAGGGTGGCCAGTTTTTCTAGCACAATATCCCCCCCCCCCCCCCCGTCCTTCAGCAAATCTGTAGTTATCTGATCCTCTCCAGCTGATTTCCCCCTTTTTATAGTTTCTAATGCTTTCTTGACCTCGTCCTTCGTAACAGGTGGAACGTCTGACTGTTTTTCCCTACCGCTAATCTCATTACAGTCCTGACTACTTTGGCTACTGTAGAGATCTGTATAGAACTCCTCGGCTACTTTGACTATCTTATCCATATTCGTGATGACGCTGCCCGCCTTGTCCCTTATCGCATACATCTGGTTTTTGCCTAGGCCCAATTTCTTCTTTACCGCTTTAAGGCATCCCCCGTTCTTTACAGCATGCTCAAGTTTCTCCATGTTATATTTCTTTATATCGGCCACCTTGCGCTTATTGATTAGCTTTGATATCTCGGCCAATTCGATCCGGTCTGTTGGATTAGAAGCTTTCATACTCTGGCGTTTCTTAATCAAATCTTTCGTCTCCTTAGACAGCTTACCGGTATCCTCTCTAACTATCCTACCGCCTACTTCTCAGTATTGATGTCTCTGCAATTATTGTTCCTTGCCTCTAGGGTAATGTCGCCATCCTCAGTTAGAGCTGAATACCTCTTCTGTAGCGAGATCCTGAATTCTTCTGCCCTCCCGTCAGAAGAGAAGAGTGCCGCCAGCATAGCACGCACTGATTGGTGCCTGCGTGCGGAGTCCGCCGGAATTTGACAGGAATGTGGCGCCATCTGTCGCCCGCGGGTTGATCTGCGCACGCGCACTGACGCTCGCGCGGTGCACGGTAGCGGTAAGCGGTAGCGCTAAACTATAAGTCTCTAATGAGACTTATAGTTTAGCGCTACAGTTTACCGCTACCGTCCACAATGAGACTTCTAGTTTAGCGCTACCTCTACCGTCTACCGTCTACCGCTACCGTGTGAGCGTCAGTACGCGTGCGCAGATCACCTCGTGGGCAAACGATGGCGCCACATTCCTGTCTAATTCCGGCGGACTCGGCACGCAGGAATAGAGACTTATAAGAGACTTTTAGTTTAGCACTACCGCCTACCCCTACCGCGCGAGCGTCAGTACGCATACGCAGATCACTCCGATGGCGACAAATGGCGCCACGTTCTTGTCGAATTTCGGCGGACTCCGCACGCGGGAACGATTCAGCGCGTGCTATGCTGACGGCGCGCAGTAGCGGTAGACGGCCGAGGTAAGCGGCAGCGGTAAACTAAAAGTCTCTATTCTGAGAGTTTCAGTTACCGTGATCCGCGGTCCGCTACCATGATCCGCCATCGCGCGTTCCACTGCGCATGCCCAGACCCCCTTGACGCCAATAGATGGCGCCACATACTGGACGTCGGTAGTGTTCCTGTATATTCCCCCGCGGGAGCATATACAGGAGCACTATATTCCGTCTCGCACGATATCTGCAGCACTGTGAAAGGCAGAGGAGCCCTTGCAATTGTACTCCTAAGTGCCTCTCGCTGTTGCGCACTATAATAGAGAATTGTGCCCCTACTGTCTTCCCCGCCAATTTGGTGGGGGAGAGGCGCGTAGGAGCACAACCGTCTATTCTAGTGCGCATGATCCTGATTGGACCGTGGTGCCTCTGCCTTTCGCAGTGCTGCAAACATCTTGTGAGACGAAGTATAGATGTCGGCACATACACCTGCCGCGTCGGGACCAATCAGCTTGTGCGCCCCCGCCCACGCGCGGTAGAGGGTCACGGTGGCGGATCGCAGATTACGGTAAGCAAAATCTCTCTACTGAGAGAGGGACGTTTATGACAGTTGCGGCCGTCACCGAGCGATCTTGTGCAATCGCATTCTACTTCTGACTGAACTTTTTGAACTTTTTCGTTTGGTTTGATTTTTTTTATGTTAAACCCCATAAACCAAACCGAACCACTCCTTACTGAACAGTCACATGTCACTCACGCGCTTTCAGCTTCGGCCACTCTCCCGTCGCGTCACTAATGAGTCAGCATTCACGTGCGTACGCGCGTTGCACCTCATAAAAGGCCTTGGCTCCGTTCTGGTTGCCGCACTGTATCAGCTTGTGCTCACATTCGCGCCTTAATCAGCGCACGCCTCGAAGCGCACTTGCGATTGCCTTTCTTCGGCCTGGAGACCTTGTTTCGCTGCTCTAGATATGGTGATGCCGAAACTGTAAAGCACCTGTTTTGCCCATGTCCTTTATTCTCTGCATGCGCGAGAACCTTTATTACCATAGCGTAACGAAGCACAACAAAATATAAAAATTAATTAAATAGTATAACAGATGTAGGCAGTGCTAGCGCACCTATTTCAAATTTGATTAACTATAAAAATCGGCCTGATTTCCTCTCTTTATTGCATCAAAACACAGCAACACGAGCTGGCATCTAGCATTATACTTAGCCAGATCGCAACCAGCGAACCCAGTCATGCATAGCGACATCAGAATCACACACCGAATTTTCGAGATGCACACACACGCACCCAGCAATGGCAGCCTGGCCAGAGGTCGATCCTGCTCCATGCCCTCCAGGCAGCAGTTAGAGCTGCTCTTTTTTTTTTTTTTGTTTTTCATAGGAGCGCCTCTGCATGGGGATTTACAATGCGGTTCTTTTATAGGGTAAACAGAGCTATGTGCATAAGGAGGTCGCATGAAACTTTTGAACGTTCCACTGTAGGGGAAAAAAAAAAACCCCTTAAACTATAGGGCGTGATTTTAATGTCCTTTTAGAGAGCCCGTTGAAGAATGTCACGAAGAAATACGGCATCACGACCAGGCACAGCCTGCCAACACAAGGTGACAGTTGACTGACCGGGACACAAATGTCCTCTTTGCACGAAGCTACATTTTGGCAGGTAAGCTCGTTGTGTGGGGCTTAAAAGAGAACGCATTCGCCGCCGATTGAACACAAATTTAGTGCGCTCGCTTTACCAGGCTGCTGACTAGACAGGCGAGGCAAGACCATCAATCATACAAGTTGACCACGCCTTGTGTTTCACTGCCACTCTATCACGCTGTGGGTTGCGTGTCGTCGTCTTCTTCAACTCCCATCCGTGCGCAATGCATCCAGAACATACCGCTATCGCATTGCCCTCTTAAGGTGTGTCAAGTGACCCCACATTTTATACTGCGGTACCAATAATGTCCGATTTTGCCAATACTTTTGTCTGGAGCCTAACCTTGAAAGTCTAGCCTCGAACCGAACACAAAATGAAACGAGGCGTTCTTAATTGCGCGCGCTCTTTCTAGTTGGTCAATTTAGCTACATCAGGTGCATGCGGTTTTTTTTTTTTTTTAATTTGGCGTTCACCTTGTCAATGTGGGTGAAAATCAAGGTGCTGCACGGTATAGTATGCATATAAATCAGTGCTATCTCGTGGAATCGGTGCTGAATCTTAATTTCTTTGTGAAGCAACAGCGCTTGCGTTACTCTGCGAATGCGATCCTTTCGGAAAGACATCTTGTCCAGTGAGTTATATTTCGCAACCAGTCTGCTTGAGAGCTCCTCAAATGGTTTGCTTCATTTTTTAACTCTGATGATCATATGTAATCATATCTGGCGTTGCTCATTCTTTTTGTTGCTCTCCGCTATTCCTGGTAGCGAATTTGGACTCGCGTGGCATCGTGTTCGCGATAGCAAAAACGTCTGCCTTACATAAACTGTGCGCCTATTGTTTCATCCAGTATCACCACCTGTTCGTCTATTGTTTCTTGGGGTATCCATAAAAGAAAACAAAAAAAAAAAGCTCCGTCTCACAATTTTTTAGGTTAACGTTTAATGATAAAAATTTATAAGGTTGATAGAGAGAAAGAGAATAGAATAGAAAAGCAGGAAGGTTAACTAGGCGATGCCCAGTAGGCTACTCTAGAAGGAGCGCCAAGGAAAGGAGTCTGTCAGATACAAACATACCAGGTTGAGAGAGCAAAAAAGTCTTACGCGGAAAATCTTTATGAAAAAATCCTAATTCTGAAAAGTATTTGTAAGGCGTTTAAAGAACTGATAGGGATTACCACAGAAACAGAAAAGAACGTTACGTAACCAGACCATCAACACTTGAGGCCATCGCACATCGCACAAGAAGGCACTGCTCGCGACTCTTCTGGCGCAGAATTCAGACCTGCTTAAATGTCTGTCAAAGCAAAAACACCATGTCGCTCGAATTCATTTACGACCTAACATGAGCGGACCCTCAGTAAACATAAGAATCTTCGCGACATGATGTTTGCGACTGTAACAAATCAGTGCCGATGCCACTGAAGTGAAAGCTATTTTATACTCACCTTTTTACTGGGAAAGATATTTTCCAGCCAGGCGGCTGCACGGGAAACGGCCAGCAATCTTCCAGCCTCAGTCGACACGTGCTACGGCTGCTACGGCCTTTGCAACCTAAGCGTCAGAACTGCCAGTCGTAGCTGCCTGCGTTTGATCAAGCGCTGAAATAAAAGCCGCGCTCGAATCCATTATCTATATGGATTCCAGCTTGGCGGCGCGTGGGAAGTGGTGGGCCGACAAAAGAATCGATGACGTCGGAGAAACGAAAGAAATCTTCGCCTTCCGGGTTGGGAAATTCGCGGCGAAAGCTTTCGGCGCGATGAAATATCGGAAATGTTCTGCCAAGTACGAACCACCGCGCTGCTCAGAGCGACAGCGTCAGCCATGCTTCTTGCTTTCCACACACTTGTCGTTTTTGCTTTTGGTCTCCCTTCTCGGGAACGGCCCTCAGCGATATACCTACATGCAGAAAACGCCGAGATCTGATTATGAACCAAGTGCATCCTTTGGATTGTTTTCCTCGGCACTCGGCAGAAATTTGCCGCGAAGGTAGGCTGACACACATTTCCGGCACCGCTGCGCTCGATAGAAATCGCGTAAATATCATCGCCGAAAAACTTTCATCACGCGTAACGCCCAACGTTCGATACACTACTGCCGCCGTTGCCCCGCCCACGTCGCCATTTTCGCATGGCCTCCGAAGGCCAGAATTACCGCCGGCGTCGTCTCTGGTAGTAGAGCAAAAGTTCTTCGGTGCCACGGTTCGGGCCGACTTGACGCACGCACTCAGAGCACTTCTTTCGTAACAGGAAATTCCTTTTTTGCGTGCGTTAACTGAACCGCTAATTATGCACGCTTTCAACTGCGGCTGAACCTAGAAGCCGCACTGGCTGTGCTTACATGGAGGGGCAGTAGGAAAACGTTGAGGGAAGGGGCGTGGGTGAGGAAATGCTTCAGTTGTGATAGCCATTAGTAAACAGAGCTGCGCTCCTATTGGACACCCAGCAGTATTGGTGCAAAATAAGGGAAGCTACCGAGGAATCATACTTCCCTCAAGGTGAGTTCTATTACGGCATATGCATACACACTCGCCCCTGGCTGCTTGGGCGCGCTCGCTGGCGCGCGCTGGCGAGCGTTCGAGTTTCGGTTCTTTCTCAAACACGTCCGCACGGAGCTGAATTTGTGACAGATCTTGACCGCGGTCGTGAATTCTTTCACGGTTATCACATATTTGGGACAAACGTCTTTGTGCGCGACTAGTAAGCCTAATGCCGCAACCATGGCACAGCACTGCACCTTCCCTACACCTCACAACTCATCCCCCTTGTCTCACTTGCGCTGTTCATGCAGCGAAGAGAAAAGGAACAACAACAGTGCAAACCGTGGTTTCGAGCTATCCCTCATGACGGCCAATCGTTTACTCCAAGGCCGCCCCAGAATGCACCTCGTGATGGCTTCATAGCGTAAACAGAAGTTCGAGTTCTATATGTAAGATGTGCAGCCAAGTAAAACTAATTGCTGGGTTAGTTTAAGAGGTGCAACGACGACTCTAGCTCCGGAGAGTTAATGTATTTTCTTCCGGGTGTAATTTGGCATTTCTTTTAGCAGACATCTGACATTTCTCCAGATCTCTTCCTTCGTCTTATTCTCAGAACTCACGATTCTTTTTTTTTTTTTCAAGATGAAGCATTACTAAAACCGCCATACTCTACTCTGTTTGCATGTCCATCTTCCACGCGTCTGTGCAAATGAGCTTTAACCTTCTATTCCAAGAATGAGGTTTTTATCGGATCCTTACCTTTTCCAGAGTCTACTGAGCCTAGGTGGTCCAACCTCCCTCAATCATATCATGACCGTCAGAACAGTGTGGTAAGCATTAAGGAAAGTAATATCTGATAGCAGATGACCAATTGCAAAGGCAATGATCAGGCGTGCGTGTCTTTTTCAGGCCAGATGATTACCGGTTACAGGCACAGAAAATTTATACACAAGGAAATATTCTTTCACTCCTTGCTCTGCTTTCTCCTCCCCCACCCTCCTCCCTCCCTCATTCTAGATCTTTTTCTTCGCAAGCGAACGCGTATTAAACACCCAAAAATGATGATCACGCTGCCCAGGCAAAAACAAGTCCCTTTTTCGAAACGTTGACTCGACTTGCGAACTAAGGCTCCCCATCTACCCATGATCAGTGCTCTTTCATACTGTGTAACTGTATTCTTCTTCTCGCTCTACTCTGGATTCTGTAAGTACATCAGCCACAAAGACTTGAGCGCCGTCTCGTGCTACCGGATTTGTTTCCTTATTTTCGCAGTGCGAAGTTCGGACTATTGCGCAGAAGCCTACAGACGGCCCCGACGTCTTTTCGTTCAGACTTCTGAAGCCTGCTGTAGCAGAAGCTTCACGCGTCATTTGCTTTCAAGAATACTGTGGCTTCCAGTGGCCTGAAGTATTCTGTATAGCCAAGCGCGAGACCATCCCAGCGAGGAAGAAAACAGTAGGGCGCGACCGTCATTACTCGACAACGATGCTCAAACAGGCTGCGACGCTTCTTGAGTTGTTGACCAGGCACGTTGGATGGCGCGGAGTTGCTAACGGTAGTGCTGGGAGTCAGTGAGTGGCCTCTCAAAAAGTGTTGTAGAGCGCATTTTTGAGAGTTGTGAGAAAGTGTATGCAGTGTCCTCTTGGTCTACTCTAATTCTACTTCAGGACGATGGTCGGTCACATTGATATGCAAATATGCCTGTTCTGCAGCAGCTGCGGCCGCCGTTTAATCACAAACTTCCTAATCTAATCATCCCACCTGACTCTGTCACCCCCTGCTGCGCTTACCGTGCCTTCCGATACACTTCATTTCCCGAAAGGAGGATTTGTTAGCTACTGTCAATTATTGCGTGCCCTGTCAAGGCCCTTTCTGGCGCCTTATTTCAGCAGTAATACTATTACTCACGTTTCTTCCATAGCATATATTCCACTCTCTCATTGTTTCTTATTGTAACCACATTCCATAGTTTGATGCGTTATCCGCAATTCAGCCTAATCCTATTCGCTACGATCTAAATGTGTGCTTCCTAGATGAGTACAGCGAGAACACAACTAAAGTGCGCATTCCTCTTGAGAGATCCAGTAACGAGCTTTTCACGATTAAAGAGAGTGCACTGGCCGGATGCACTCCTCGTTTTTATGCTCCTTACTATTCCGCTCTCGTGATCCTTATCTGCGGGAACTACTTGTGGTTGATACATATATTTCCTTCCCATTTGCAATAACGCGCTCCCTACCATTACTTTTTTTCACTCTCCTGAAGATTACTACAATTTTATTCATAATCATTTTGATTTCCATCATCCTGTTTTTCTTACTCGTTATATCCACACCCATGCGCCACAATCGTTTTTTCTTACGAGCTCAGCAGGTGAATATTGTGAGCAAGCCTCAAGTTAGGTGCCCATCATTCTTAATCAGCAGCTTCACCGCAACCCCGTGAGCACCTCTTAACAAACGGCACATCGGTAATATTCATGACGTAGAGGAGACTCTAGAAATCCAGTGTAGAGGCGTTACAGATCCGGGGCAGACCCCTTTTGTAGGCTACTTTAGGTGGAACGAGGCCTAGTTGGAAATTTCACGTTAATACTACGCTTGCTTGTCGATGGTGGCAACGTCTTGCGATCTGAGCTTTTGTTTCCAAGTGTTGTAAAGAAATAAATAGAAATAAATGATACAAAAAAAAAAATCGTTGTCCGGCTCTTCAAAACACCGGCGTGAAAGCGCCGGCATTTTCAAACGCTATAGGCGGTCGTCGAGCGTTTCAGCGAGAATTTGGCATTAGTGGCATCAACGATGAAGGATAGTTTACAAATCATAGGTTAATGACAAAATTCATACTCATAGTTTTCTGCATTTCACACAACAGTTAAGCACTACTCAGCGATTTCCAGCTATTAGTTTTGCGGTTGCACAAGGAGCAACCTAGGAAATTTTACCAATCATTGCTGCTTGAGTTTTAACTGATAAAAGTGCGCACTTCTGTGCTTCTTCAGGATATTGAAATTTAATGTATGTGCATAAAAATAGAAAGCGTAAGAGCGACTAGGTCGTCTTCTCTGCGTACTGTATTGTAAGCTGCCGATGGAGAGTTTATAATGAGTGTAAGACGACGCAATTTCTTATTGTCGATCTTGTTTGGTATTTGATTTATGGGGTTTCAACTTTGCAAAGTGACTCGGGCAACAAGGTACGACGTAGCGGATTGCCCCGCACCCCATACTTTGATCAACTGGGGTTTTTTACGTGTACTGACATCGCACAGTACACGGGTGCCATTTGTTTATCCTCCATCGAATGGCAGCCGCTCCGGCCGGCATGAAGCAGTTCTCTTTGAGGTCAGTAATCGAACGCCCTAATCACCGGGCCACCACCTCGAGATGTTCGAAATTTATCCTCCAAAATCCTTACTTACTGGTTCCATACCACACCGAGGAACGGAGTGTCAGAAGAGTTAGAATGGTATGGAAGGGAAGTCAAATGAAATCATATATACCAACTAACCACCTTCCCATCCGATAACGAAACACGTTACCTCTATGCCTATACATGCCGTAATAACGACTCCCACTGCAAAGATATTCAGGCACAAAACTCATTGCGCTTGGAAGGTACCCGTCATTAATGTCGATGAACAAATAGCACATCGTATTTACATCAAGCCTTCCAGCCGAAACTGACTTCAAGGACAAAAGACAGGGACAATGAACGCGCTTGAAAACAACGAAACCAGCGCCGCTACAGCTGAAGTTTGTTCGCTTAACTGGACCCGCCCATTTACACTATACAACCACGCATTACCACGGAAGCCTATTAGGTAAACATAGAACCGCCAACAAACTATCAGTGAGCATGTTGGTAACAACACTTCTTGCGATCTAAAATTAGAGAGCAAAGAAAGCATGCCACCGATAACAGAAAAAAAAAAAGTAGTTACTTGGGTGAATCTCGAGATAATTCAAGCGCGCCAAAAAAAGAATAAGCAACTGGAACGCGATTTCAGCCAAACATATCATAAATCACGTGTCCAAAGTGACAAAAAGTGCAGAAATTAACACTGGTTGTTGAGCTAAAAACGTGAGGATTAAAAATAGCTAACCCGAACACGAAAAAAAAAAATGTCGACCTAAACAATTAAAACTTACTGCAAATCGTTTCAGCGTCACAGAAAAAAAAAAAAAAAGACAAAAGCCTCTGAGAGGAGCCGAAAAGTAACTAGCCGAAATATCGAAAAGCGCAAAAAAATTAAATTTTAAAATCTATAAGTACGCTTCCAGCAAAGTGCACGGTCAACTAGCATTACGGACGGCTTGCTCACCAATTTTCTTAACAACATAGACTTGGACTATTTCTTGCCCTGTATTGCATTTTCTGCTCTTCAGAAATGCAGTTAATCTAAAACCAACATTCATTTTTCTTTTTTTGTGTGTGGGTTTTACAATATTTTGCGAAAAAATTGCAACCGATTTGTTTAAACTGGCCAAATGCGAATTACGTGCGCTATCACGTCGAATTTCCTTCCGCTTTTGGTTGGATGTTATAGGCTCCCAAGGTTAGGATTTCACTCATCTTTGTCTGAGCAGAGATCGGGCTGGGAAGGGATTGACCACGCTCACTTTATTCGTTTCTCTGGCTCTGCCTGACTTTCGACAGGCACGCAAACAAAATCTTATCCGTGGGACTAAGAGCCGCGGTGTTAGAGCAATAAAAACCTCGTTGCATGTTGCTTGCGCACATTTCACCTGTGTCCATTTGTACACTCATTAAAACAGCGACCGGTCTGCCTTGCATAAATGAGACCGCAGCTTAAATAGGTCTATTGCACACCTCGTGGCCAGCATTTGGTGAACTTTTTTTTTCGTGTTTAAATGCGCAAGGCAAGCGTTTACCCGATTCATTACTTATGTAAATATTCGAAAGCTTGGATTGCGTCGGAAAGAACTCGAATGTCATATTTACTGGATAACGTTAAAGAACCCCAGGTGGTCGAAATTTCCGGAGTCCTCCATTACGGCGTCTCTCATAGCCTGAGTTGCTTTGGGACGTTAAACCCCACAAACCAAACCAAACAACTTTTTTTCTTGTGAGACAATATTTTTTCGAAACTTTCACTTTCAAAAAGACAGAAAGCGGTAAAAAAAAAAGTTAACTTTCAAGAAACTGACCTGCGTGTAGTGATGATGAAAATAAGACGACACCCATAAACATCACATCTAAAAGCCCTTCGCAATGCTCTCGACTGGAATACCAGCACAAAGAATGCCTTTACAACTTTCTCTCGGTAGCAGCTTAGCCGGTAGCCTGGGCGCAGGCGGTTCATTATTTATTTATTTATTGACAAATAATGCGGTTTTAGCAAAATAACAGAAAACATGGAAAACAATGAACAGAAAAAAAAAAGAAAACAACAGATATGAATTAGTTGGTATTCTAAAGCTGCAGAATGGTGACTGTAACATGATCAAAGCAAATATATTATTTCACAGGAAATCTGGGAAAACAAAAGAGAAAAGCAGAAAAAAACTAGAAGAAGAAAACATTGAAGAATTAGAATTCGATGGAACATATACTGAAGTATATAAAGCCTGGCTAAAATTATCAGTAGAAATAACTGCCGTGGGACGAAACTATACGCGAAAAAAAAAAAAAAGTAAGTTTTAAACCAGTCACTACGTGCGTGTAAAAGCAGCAAGTTTGCGAGTGTAACCGTGTATAGATGTAAGTTGCGGGAAAGGCGGTTGGTTCATTTAAATCCTGTACCTTGTGCTTTGTAAAACAAAAATACCAGTCGTGCGATAGTTAACTGCGATTGAAAAGTAACGATATGGTTGCCATACATTAGCGGTGACGGTGAATCAGGGGGCCTAAACTTGCTAAAAATAAGCCGCGCTGCCAATCTCTGAACCCGTTCAAGTTTAATTCGCTTATTTTTAGATAATACAGCTGCAACGGTACTGCTGCGTATACTAATTTTGGCGACGTATAAGTCCTGTAGGCTTTAATCTTTAAATCAGGAGATGCTTTTATTTTTGTTGTTTAGTATTTAATACGGGAAGCTCAGTTTTCGAATTGATGAGGCACAATGTGTTTGGTATTCAGTCAGATTTTTCGTTTTGAATACTATCTGGGGTGTGGACTACAGTTTCTTTTTTCATTAACCAGGAATAGGGCGAAAAATTCCCCCGAAACTGTTCTATTATTGAGGGGTTGTTATGCTTGTTCGGTACGTGCTTGTACTTTTCGGTGTGAGGTTTGCACACCTGGCACTTACAGGCTGTTACAGGGAGTAAGCAATCCAACAATTCTTATTTTTCAGTCGACATTGGACCCTGCGCAGTGTATACACTCGGTGGGAACTGTACACTGGAAATGAGAATTGACCGCTCAGAAAAATGACAAATGCGGCTAAAGTGTACTACGTATCTTGATAGTCGCACTCGGGAGTGGCAGTGCCATTAAAGTGTGAGGCCGATGTTGTTTCGATAATGCATTTCTTTTTATGCGGTTTTGGTCAATCAAGCCGTGGGAGTTGTGAACAGCCCAGGAAGTATTTGTGTGTGCAAGGGGGAGGGGGTCGGGTGTCATCACAACTTCGCACCAGCATTACTAAAGCACGCTTGGCAGCCGTCCTAAAAGCTTCGCGTAGTATTTCTTTAAGAACAGCGGAAGAGTGTGTAGCCTTTTGGCCATTATCAAACAAGGCTCTTTTACAAAGGGCATCTTTGAGCACAATGGTTCCTATTGACGCAAACATTCTGCCCGGGTTGAATTCCAGAAACGATGAAAGAAGCGAGCAGCTTATGCGACGTAAACTTTTGCCTCTATAAAGGAGGCGTGAGTGCGTTCCCATTTGCAATGCTGATGTTTTAGCGAACGCCTCCTCAAATCAGCCAGGGCCGTATAGGCGGGAAATGTTTTTTTTTTTTTTTTTCGCGCAACTGGCTTAGCCTCACCTCAGGAACATCGTCGAATCACGTATACTTTTAACGTGGTACGGATATTGTTAGTCACAGGAATAAAAGAAAGCGTACGGATTTTTTTTGTCTTTTTTGTTGTAGTAGGGAATTACTTGCGCCATCGTTCCAGATGTATAGTCCTACCGTGAAGCACGGCGCGCGACCTGAGGTGGCTGACATTCCCGCCGACGGCATGCGGCTGCCTTTTCGTCTTTTTCTTTTTTGACGTTACCTTAAATCGAAAACAATTAATCAGCAAGCTTCAGAGCCTAATCGACACCACCAGGGGGGAAAAAAGCTGCATTTCCCTACGCTTCCCTTGCTAGGCTTTCCATGGTTTCAGTGGCTGTTGGCGTCTTTCATACATGTACACTTAGAATCCCCTGACCACAGTTCCCTTCTTTTTCTCATTGAAAGAACGCCCAACTAATACTCGGTAATCGTGAAACGAGGTGGATACGTATTCTTCTTCTACCTGCCTCTCATTTAGCGTTAAAGCCTCGTAAAACGAAGGCAGGCTGTCAGTTATATGGTAATAAAACGCATCCTCGGAGCGGTACGGCCTATTTTGTATATACCAAAACGCTATCTCCCAATTCCCTGCTACGAAAACACATTTTTCAAAGGCCGCCGATCGTTTTATTTGTCTTTCTGCTTAACCAGTCATCACTTCCATTTTTTATTTGTAGCAGTCGCCGACACGCGACAGGTTTATGCAGTTTCAAACCGTTCGTTTTACGTCCTCTTTCCGCAAATCGTTTTTATTTTTCCTCTGGGTGGCACTTTCACAGTAAAAGGTGCTGATAATTTCGCATTTCCCCTCTTACTGATTATAGTTAACAAATCTTGCCTCTGGATTAGTTTGTGGAGAACAGTGTGAAATGTGTAAATGCGAAGAAAGACGTAAGACACAGAAATAATCAATAGTGAATTATATAATTCCTGTGTCATTTAGTTTTAGTCTCTTTTGGCTTATTTTCTATAACATGCTTCATAACAATGGTTAAAGAATCCCTCCGTACTGATAAAAAGAACAGCAAGAAATACGCAGGTGCAAGCGCCTTGTTTAAAGCAAATTTAAGCCGCGAAGAAGGAGCGCGGCCAGCTGCAACTACGGCTTTTCCTTCCAGGGCACCAGGCTCCAACAGAGTCTCTCTCTCGAAACGGGGCTCCCTGTCGAGACTGGTTCTCTCGCCGAAGGGCGCACACGCGCGCCGCGTATCATCGCTGCTATGATGGCAGGGAAAATTCTGCAGAGCGTCATCTCTTCGTCGACACTCTCGTCTTCTCTGTTTTGTTTGCACACGGCGAATGAGAGGAAGAAAAGTGACAGCGCTGCCGAAGCAACCCACTCCGTCCTTTTCTCCCGCGCAAACAAGCAAGAGCCCAGCCACGCTTGCGGCCTTAGAATATAGCAGCAGCACAAAGCCACACAAGCCGTTAATCCCTCTGCAGCTCTACGGGCGCACCGGCATCCAAATCCGGTCGCATAGCGAGAGCTCTTCGCGCTGAAAAAGAGCCGACGCGCTGGGACCGGCGCGATAACGTGGGAAAATCAACGGGTTGCGAGCGCCTGCCACGCTAATAATGCGAGCACGCCAGAGTACTGCGACTCGGCCGCCGCTGAAGAGTGCAGGCCGGCCGAGATGTTCGAAGCCGGAATGAAAACAAGTTTGCCTGTCAGAGGCTTTATCCGCCGCGTTTTCTCGCCCGCGGTGGGAAAGAAAATGCAAAGAACGCGTTTCTCGGCCTGCTTAAGCGTGGAAGAAATGTGCAACGAAACAACAACAACAAAAAAAAGCTGGAACATTGGGGTGCGGAAAGCTCCGCCCTGAAATGCACGAATTAACGAGCTAGTCAGACATTAAGCGTGCAGTTCATAAGCCGCTGATTTTGTTAAGCTGCATCGTCTAGCCAGAGTAAACACTTGTCCCCGCTCACTGGCAGCTTTTGCCCTCTTGTCTTGTGGGGGAAGCTGTGCCCCTATTTCCCTGAGCGACTATCGCTTTCGTGTCTGTTCTACTATGGGTATTTGTAATTGCGTTCTGGGCTGCGTTTATCTACTTACAGTGTTCGTGTCACATTCGTGCGCGAGCGATGCTTGGTTCTAGGTGACGCGCGAGCGATTGTGCTCCGGTAAAATAAAAAAAAAATAACGCCCATTTTTAGGCTAACGATGTTATCGTCTGCAAGTCCGCACCGGTCTTATCCAACAGGTGTAAGGACGCCCATAAGCAAAGGACGTCCGTATTTCAAACCGCGCCAGTTAGCAAATGAACACTGCCGCCCCATATGGCGTCTCTGCAGTTTCGCCACAAAAGGCAACGCTAACTCTGGCGAAACTTACTTCGGTCTAGTGGCATGCGATTCCTGAATCTGCTCATCGCAGGGTGAGCGAAGTAACTCCTTCCCCGCAAAAAGAAAGTGAGCGAGCAGGCAGTGGGTTTATTCGCTCTTACTGAGAGGGCCAAGCGACGCGTGACTAGCAAGTTGAGCTCACACAGGTACACCAACAAGAATTATTAACACATTGATTATTCGTATAAAATGCGAAAACAACTGGCTCTAAATAGAGGCTGCCTGAAAGAGGGATATCGCGGGCAACGCAAACGTGAAGTTCAAGTTGCTGCTTTCACTAGAGACATTTAGTATAGCGTATGGACGCTTTCGTACGATAAACGCTAGCAAATTATGGGGCGTTACTCCGTGTGTTGCATCGGCGCTTTTAGTTGGCCGTACGAAAGCGCGAACGCAAACTACGGTGGCACATCTAGATTTAAAATAAGAGAACACATTCAGGCTTTTCTTTTTTTTTTTTTTTTACTCGCAAGCCAAAACTAGCCAAGTCGCACTGGAATCAGGTTCTTTGCTGGGGCAGTTTTGTTGTACTCCCCGACGTTGGTATTCCCGTGTTGAATACGTTTACCTTGTATTGCCGTCATGGTGCGCAACAGCCTCCTTTCAGCCCCGGGGCCCTATTCTCGACAATTCGCCATTTTGTTCAAATTGTGACGTACGCGTGACGTGTGCAGTAGGACGGTGCCAGGTTACGTAAGCACACAATCGGGTTACGCATACTGAAAAAAAAAAAAAAAAGAGAGAAATACAGTGACAGAAAAAAGCGCGCTGTCGTCTGCTACTATATATTGGCGCCAAGTATGAAAAACGACGGTGCTCCTGCAGGAACCGTTACTCTGCGGTGCATTCCGCGATTCGGAAGCCTCGGGTTGCAGTGAGGCGAGTGAAGTATGCTGTGGCGTTGCGGTATTAGTGTGTCATGACATACTTGCAATCGAACATTCGGCATCAGCTACGCACGGAAAGGCTGCGCGAGTTTCAGCTGAAGAGCAAGAACGGCAATGGAATATTCGCAGTGGTGCAAAATGGGAGCGGAAAGTAGCATTGCTGTTCATAAGCGCCGATGACCTCTCACGTTCACCTGTCTGCGGCTGTTAAATGCAGGAGATAAAACGTTTAATAACTTGTTCGTAAACAGAAGTAGTTATCGACAGATTTCCAAAGTAGCTCCAGCACTGACGAAGAGGCGCTGGCGCAGCCGGTAATGTCCATCTCTGAGGACAGCGCTCGCAGTCTCAAAGTATTATTTACTGTTAGGTATACTGACTGTGCTACCCACCTTTTTCGAAAAGCCGCGTTATGACCAGCTACCGTCAGGTCACCAAGTCTGCTTAAATTTCTAACATATTGTGTCGGCTTGAGTTGTGTAGAGCGCGGAATGCAGCACAGAGAAAGAGATGGAGGGAGAAAGAAGAGAGAGAGTCTTCCACACACATACACACACACACCTACACGAACTGGAAGGCATACGCTGGGCCTTACACCTGGCGTGCGAAAAGCTCTTGCGAAACGCAAAATATGTCCGAGAAAGAGAACGAAGCAGAAGAACAGAATAGCAGGAAGGATAATTAGGCGATTCTCATGCTACCGTACATGTGCAGAGGGCATAAACGGACAATAAGGAAAGAAAGCGAAATATTACTCAGGAAAACATTGTATGAAGCTAGGGCGGCGCCGCGCGCGCGTATTCCTTACTGTCGAAACGGTAAAATGCAAATCAATAAAGGGAGATTATTTTCAGGCTGTATTAAAAAAAAAAGCAATCAACACGAAATGTCACTCAATTGCATCATATGATTAGAGCGCACCGTCATAATGTGCTCCGGAGTGCGTATTCTTTTTTCTAAAAAATAAGCAGATGAGCCCGCATGCATAATAAAATCAAACTTTATATATGAAACACATCCCATATGAGGCCAGCAAACATGTGCCATGTACATGGAACAGAAGTCCCTTTATTAAAATAGAAGCTTGCTTTGCCCATCGTGGAAAGACTGTTCAATTAACATTGCAATGAGTGCATAGTGAAAGGAAAAAAAGGCAGTGTTTAGGGCCGACGTTTAAGAAAGTATTTGATGATCCCTGGCTGCCTGTCGCGCGGAGTTCCTTCACAGCCATCGAACCATATGACCCCTCACGTCGTACTTACGAACCGATCAGACAGATAAATAGAAAGCAATCGCGGTGCTCTCTGAAATTCATGATGGTTTGGTGGGCGCTGTTTAACATAGAGACAAAGAGAAGAAAACATGGGACGGGCGCCTTTATTTCTTTTCTTTGTCTCTGTGTTAAAGAGCGCCCACGAAACCATCATGAACAACCTACAACTCGCCCAACTTCCTGTTGTTCTCTGAAATGCCTCGTCTTGCGCCGATCAACCGCTTGAGTTAGGGGGCCGCAATGTTGCTCTTGGCAATGACGACGCGGATCAATGGTTTCTCTATGAGAGCAAAGCATTTGCAACGAGAGGGTAGCTGCGACCCTCGTGCGGCTGTAAATCTGCGTCTTCATTATTAATCCTCTAAGAGATGACGCAGCTAAAAAGTTCCCTTATGTAGTCGCTTCAGTGCTTTCTGCAATTACAACAATATGTGTCAGCTTAGTTCACCACCCAACAAACTCTGTACCAAACTGCGGTGAGCTAACAGTCGCTTACACTGCACGTTGAATTCGCCATATTTTTTTCGCGGCCTCAAGTGGTTCAAAATGCGGCGCCCAACTTTTGGTCATTTACAGCAATGGCAGAACATCCTTTGCGTAATGAAACGTCAGTTTGACCTCATCATTAAATGTTTATGCATGACGTATTTCCCGCCACACAACGTCCGCCAATCAGATTTCAGGAGTCGGCTCTTGACAGGGGGCGGTTCATTTCAGGCCATTCGTAATACAAGCGTGAGTCCCTTTCTATCATATATATCTCTGTCTTCCCTTAACAGTCACTTATATATACCCTCATGCATCATGAATACCGCTGCTAAAAATTTGTTTTTACACACGGCATTTTTACGTTACCGCAAAGAGCCATTTCGGCACAAAGAAATTTCGCGCCACAAATTTGAAACACGTAACAGTTCTGAGAACCAGTCAGAGAACAAAAATGGCGACGAATGGCGACCATGTGTGTCGAGAATAGGGCCCCCGTACTGCCAAGCATATTTTTACGGATACATGCGTGTAAGCAGTCAAGCCAAGGCGATCAACTTCATGGAATTGCCATGCCAACAAGGCAGCGCTACTCGTCAGGCTTAGGGACTGCGCTGCCGCTGTGCAAAAAAAAAAAAAAAAAAAAAAAAAAAAAAAAAAAAAAACAGAAGTAAATATTAACTAATTATTTGTGCTCAATGCTACACGAGGCGAAGACCTCATGTGCCATTTATAGGCGGCAGCGCGCCCAAAAACGCGGTAACGAAGACAAATTCACTCTGAAGCGGGCGGCCTGGACGCCGCTATCTTGTCAATGCTGATCTCTGATCGAACGTAGTACATAAGGGCCGGGTACGATAAACTGAAGTTTCGGCGTACGCTGGCCGATCGTACGAAAGAGATCGGTCTCGGGTATCATATAGCGCATGCGCAGTGCGCGTCACGATATTTTTGGCGTGTGCTATTCCTCTGCGTGTGTCTGTGTACGCTATGCTAAAAGTATCTACTATTGTCTTATTATGACAGTTATATTTTTAAACGATAACGTTAACAGCCCAGCTGCGCACAAGGTCCGGCTTTGGCGTTGTCTTCGTTGTCAGAATTAAGCGTTGCCGACAGTGAGCGAGTAATAACCAGCATGCCTCTGACAGGTTCCAGTTGGTATTTAGCAGGTGCCAGTTGCTGGTTAGCAGGTGACATTACCAGGCACTGATTGATCGGCGGGTTCTGTGACGTCACGAGATCTCGTGACATAGCCGAGTTGGCAGGCGTCGCTTACTCGAGATTCTCCTTTCAGATGAGAGAATGTGATGGAAATCAAACTCTCCGGAATCATTGGATCCCGATACAAACGCGCTACCCCTATAGGCCAGTTACGCACGTTCGTATACGGCTCGTTTAAATCGAATCTCTATGCCTATATGTCCTGGGGTCTTCCGCATAGCGTGATAGCTGACAACTGCACACTAACAAGTACGCGATGGGAGTAAGTATATGGAGGCTTAAAAGAACAAGAAAAGGGCCTCTGTATGCGCCACTTTCGTATAGCAGGCCAGGCACGAGCGAGATGATGAAGGCAGCAAAAAGGATCAGTGATCAAACGCGTGGCAAGGTGCATGTATTTAAACTGGGATCGCAAGGGCCGCCAGCAAATGAGAGCCAATAAAGTTGTTGCCTAATACCTTTTATTAAAGGCGGATGTCAAGTGCACCGCAAATGTTTCTTGGCGCCCTGGTGTTAATTAAGGCTACGAGTTGGGTATTGTGGCAGTTTTGCAGTGAGCAGCGCAAAAACGACCGGACTACCGGAGACAAGAGGACACAATACAAGCACTTGGTGCGTCTTCTCCTTGTGCAATGTAAACAGTTTGTTTTCGCGCTGTTCGCAACGAAACTGACCTATTGTTAACTCTCATAACCTCCAATGATTGCTTCTTTATTGGCACGTTGCGATATACGAATATTCTACGTGAAAATTTATTACCGCACCTGCTCTATTCGAATACCCTATAGGAACATAACTGACCTGCAAGGAAGCAAAATAGTCTACCACAACAGCTTGACCAATTTAAGACCGAAAAAGAAAAGAAAGCAAGCTCTGTTGAGGTTTTCTCTATCCTTCTCTCACACCTGAGCTACAGAGCTGCTCAGACCACGTTTAACTAAAGAGGGACGTTCACAGGGAAGCAGTGTGAACTTGGCTTCTGAAATTTCTACCTCTGGCACCTGGCTACCTAAAGTATAGGAAACCTGCGATGAAGTTTGCTGTATCGATCGCCGCACCGTAACATATATACTAGCGAGAAGAGCAAATACTTTGGAGGTGCTCCCGTAGGGCGTTTTCACGCCACGTGCATCAACTTGCAGGGATCGATTACACGCACTGCCGAAGCCCTGAATGACATGACTCAGATAACTGCGCTACGCCGAGAGCGTCTGGGCAATGACGTTATCTGCCACACGAGTATATCAAATGCTGCAGAATATGGTCGGTCCTTTATCGCGAACAAAGCGGCTAACATCAGCAGTTTTTAGGCGCGCTGTGGAACAATTTCAGCGCCACCTAGCCCGTGCTGGTTCCCTATATGCGGAGCACAGAGAAGTCTCTTTTCCGGCTTTCGCCTGAACTCATGAAAGCCACTTCTGATGTTATTATTATTTTTTTTAGAGAGAGCTCGATGGGACATTTGTCCTTATCATCTGCTCGTCTTTTAAAAGTCGTTCTGTAAACGATAATAGGCGAGTCAGGGTTGCACCGTCATGCTTTGAATGTGGCATCTGCTGAAAGGAATAAAAAGGGAACCGCGCAACGAAAATATTGCAGAACGCTGGCAATATTGTGCTTAGATAGAATCGGTTCAATTTTCCCAGAGACGTAAATCAGGTTTGCGCTGCCTGAGGGCTCCGATGAAAGCCACGGGTATGTGTGAACAAACTTCTATCGAAGTTCTGTGCAATATGATTATAATGTAGGCAATCATTCTTGCATTCTTTCGCCTCTCATTTTCGAACATGCACTCACCCACGCAACTTAAACGTTATGAGTGGTCTTAATTAAAAAAAGATTACGTCTCTTTCTTTCTTTCTTTCTTTCTTTCTTTCTTTCTTTCTTTCTTTCTTTCTTTCTTTCTTTCTTTCTTTCTTTCTTTCTTTCTTTCTTTCTTTCTTTCGTCCTTTCTTTCTTTCGTCCTTTCTTTCTTTCTTTCTTTCTTTCAGATTGATCGATATCTTGATTGATTGATTGATTCTGTCAGCCATATTTAAGAGCCATTACCGGAGAGGAAGCAAACCACAAAATAATGTGTCGAAAATTTCGATGAAGAGGAGCACGCAAAATGTGTCTAATAATTACAATAAATAAAGAGCTAGAGCTGTATGCAGGTCATGTAATATATTGTGATGAAGAAAAAACGGTGTAAAAAAAAAAAGCACACTCGAGGACTTACATACAGAATAGCATGGTACAGAAACAAAGCAGATAGCAAACCACACTCCAGGAATATATAACAACGTATATATCACATAGTGGCTAGATAATGTTGCGGAGACGAATATCTAAATGACCATGACATGCACCTACAGGGTCAGTCTGCGGTATTCCGTCGGCCACGTTCTTGTTTTTGCGGTAATCTAAACCTTCTTGCCCCAACAAATATTCGCCGCGAGATCGACCTAGAGCTGGGGCCACCGTCACTCCGGTAGTGTGGATCGGCAGCCGGCGGAGCTCGCAGAAACGCACGCTGCGTAGGCCTGCTTCCGAGTTTACGGCGGGTTTGTTGGCGATGAAAACGTGTCTTCTGCAGTATTTCTGCAATATTGCAGAAAAAAATTCAAGGATTTCGCCAATGCAGCAGAAGAAGAGCGGATTTTAGGAAAACAAAGCACGCAACCACCAGTCTTCTAGATTTACTTTGCACGTTTCTTGCGCTGTAACGCGCTCACGCGCCTAATGCTTGGGCCTGCCTAATGACAGATTTGTTTTTCTTATCCACTTTTAAACAGTTTGCGCATGTCTCATGTGAGTGAGACCGGCGAATTTAGTGTCAAGCCCACGCCGATACAAGGTTCGTGCTCTGACCTGCAGTAATTTAGATTGAATCGAGAAAGCCTGGTTCATTATATCGTACTTGACTCGAGGATTAAGCAGGTTAAACGTAGCATTGGCAGCGCACTGCATGGCAAGTTGCTTTAGACTGAGTGCTCAACTCTGGCCCAGACAACCACGCACAAGTATTCGCCAAAAATGAGATCCCGCCGACACTATACAGGAAACCTCGCTGCACTGGAAAGCTGATTGTTCACGTGTACAGCGCTGAGTGGATTGAATTTGCCGAGATGCTTTTTGCGGCCACTGTCATAGAATGTGATAGTGTATTAATGCATGCGCCACTAACTGTAAATGATTTCCTGAAACCGAGGAAAGTATAAGGGATTTCTGATGTGTGTGATGTTAATATATAACGGTAAATTAGTAGTGTAATTATTTTGTTTTGCAATGCGAATAAATTTCACCGTGTGAGAGAACGTTTACACACTTGACAGAATTTACAATGATCAGCGATTAATTTTCAGTAACGTTAAAGTGCAAGCTACGAATTACTCGCTGTGAAGACATCGTTATAAACTGCGCATGGGCACTGTCATGTTCTGGGAAGCAATTTTGCAGGCTGAAAATTTCTTTATCACTAATTATTTAGCAATGACTAAATCTTATGCGAAGTAAAATATGAGGGTTGCTTCCAAAACAGATGCCGGATATAAGACTATTCCGAAAGAAATGGAGGTCATCTTATCATGCGACTATAAAAATGTATTTATTCCCGAACTAAACAGTGATATTTAAGTCCGCATGAAGCTGTTTTACTCCCCTTGTCAGAAAGGACGAGTTTTGCCGGAATACAGCACTTGGACGAAAAGGGATTTTAATTATTATAATAGGCTACCAGTAAAGTACATTGATCTAGATTTATTATGTAATATTTAGGGTAACAGGTGCAGAGAAAATGTTTCCCAAACATTGGAGCATTTCTCTAAAGCAAAATGTGCTCACTAAAACTTTTACGAATGCACAGAAGCCTTCAACAACAAAAAAAAAAAAAGAAAGAAAAGAAATGCATATTGGTCCGGGTTTAACGCATGAAATTTAAGCGGCATCGGCTATGACGGATGATTGCAGAGGCTGGCTTTGGTGTCGTTTTTTTTTTTCATTATCAACACCACCTTTACTACGTGGGATTGCTTATTGTGCAGTCAAATCCCACAGCAGGGGAACACGCCTTTCGAAACGGTTGTAATTGAATGGCCAGTTCTCGACATCAGCAGTCGAGCGCCCTTACCATTGAGACACTGCAACAGAGGTTTAAAAGCAAAAAAAAAAAAAAAGTACTCACACAACTCTATCGTGCATACAGACGGCATAGTAGGCATAGAGTGGTCTGTTCAAACTGCATTCTGCTCTATGAAGCAGTCTGCGGTGGCATATGTTTTAGTAGCTGCGGTATTCCAAACAGAAACGGGAATATGCGATTTCTGAGCGTTTGCATAACTTTTATTGACTGCAACGACCTTTTTTGCTTTGACACCGTGGTAACGACAGTACCACTTCGTTTGAGACATTGCATGTCAAAGGATCTCCAGCTCCGAAGACCGCGATGGATGGTGTCCTTATCCAAGCATGACATGCTGATACGGAAGTGTATATGTTTTTTTAATGAAGCGTGGGGTTATGGTCTGTTCATATTTATTTTGCAAGAGGCATATAGGTAAGCAAAAGCTAATAGAAACAAACAAAAACACTCCTGTACACGCCGCATGCGCGCGCGTAAATCACTGCGGGCTGGCACGCGACGCGAAAACGCATCCACACTGAGTAGGTTTCGCCGCTGAGCCGCAAGGTGGCGACTCTGCTCGATCTCGAAGCCAATAGGGAACCAAAGCTGGAGTTTGCTCCGCGACGCCAGCGCTCGGTTTCCAGCGGAGCGGAGAGGAACTACAAAACCTACGCGCATCCGCGCCCGCGCTGCGCGCGGCTGTCTGCGGAGTCTGCGCAGCCCGCTCGCTCGGGAGCGCGTGCTACAGGCAGCCGCACGTGCACGCGGAGCGGGAGAAGGAGAGGGAGGACGAGGGGGGATGGTCGTGCGTCTGTGCGCGCAAAGCCGGCGTTCTTTGCCAGTGGTGTTACTTATTTTTGCTTTCTGTGCCCCGGCTGACATAGAGGCTGGCTAGAGGCACGCTCTTTATCGGTGCTTTCGAGTGAGAAATTATGATTAATTGATCGCCGCGGACATTGTTTTCAAAGAGCGCTTGTTGGCAGGCTCAGACAAAAAAAAATCATGAACGCGAATTCGGTACTCGAAGGCAGAGGCAAGCGACAGGTATTTTGAAGGACTTGAGGCGGCACCTCTTGATGTCTCTTCCATGTTCAGAGAATGAAGGGTCCAGCCTTCTCGTTGAGAATTGATACGCGTGTACACAGCGACGAGTGCTCCGGGCGCTGGTTGGGGAGCTTCCCTTCCATTTGTGACTGCTCACTTGAAAGGGACCTATTCAACTCTTTGGGGACAGACGTTTTAGGCGATGCTGCCGGCGCCGTGGTGCCTGCTTTCGGCGCGTTTAGGACGCGTTCCCTACAAAGGCACAAAGCATGCCGCCTTACCCTTTGGTTCCTGCTGACAGCGGTCAGGGGGAGTTCGCTGCTGTGGCGCTGCCATCCGAAATCAATGACTTATCTACCTTTAACGATGAGAGGTTTCTTAACGACCTGGATCACTGACGAGAAGCCGAGGCATGCCATTTTTGCGGCAGTTTCCTCTCTCCGCGAGACGAAGAGCGAGGAAATGCCTGACGACTTTTCATGCAGGCGGTGACATCTCTCCAAGTAAACCTTTGTATTCTTAATTCCATAGCTACGCTGTGCAATCCCTAGTTCAGTTATCTCCTCTAGCGAATGCGCAGTTTTGAGCTCCCGAAGCAGGATCGCGTATGAGGATAGGACGATTAACGTATGTGTTTTCCCTTTATAAGCGCCGAGTGATGGCATTAGGCCGACTTGGTTCCGCGATGGCTGCTGCGGCACCGCCAGTTACAAACAGAGGTGCGAGATACGAGCCGGTACGAGATACTTAAAAAAAAAAAACAACCATCGTTTGAACACGAAAGAGAGAAGAGAGAAAAACGCTTTCACGAGTTTTGCGAAGAAGCGCGCCGTCACTTTTTCATTCCAGTTTTTTTTTTTTCTTGCCCCCTTTGTTGGAGCGCGACGGCGGCTAGAATGCGGCCGGAGGAGGAGAGAAACAACCGAGCGCGCGCGCGCAAACACGTGCTGGAAAGCAGCGCGGAGCAGAGGACAGCATGCTTTTCTATGCGGCGGGGAGCAGACGACGCGGCCGCACTGCGCGGAGGTTTTGACGGGGTCTTCATGGAGGGCGCTGACGCACAGAGCGGCGCAGCGCCCCCTGGCCCAGGTTTTCTCCCCTATACTCTTGGCTGGGGCGTTGAGAAACAGGGCATATCATTTTAAGTGTTGCAAGTGGCATGTGGGACCCCTGACATGTTACAATTACAACGACTGCCCGCCACCGAGGTGATGAAAAGCCAGGCATTAACTGCAGTTAAACATTAACCAGTCGCTAGTTTCCGGCCCAACGAAACTATTACTAAAGCTTTCACTGAAATGCGTCAGGTGGTATCCTTTACGCGTATAGATAAGCACAGGCACCAGTGATAGCGGCTCTGTTTTCAGCAAATGGGTGCACACTTTTTCGAAAGTAAAAAAAAAAAAAGAATCCTGACAAAAGCCTCACTATTGCGCTGGTTTTTGCCTGCCATAAAGACCTGTCTCTGACAGCAGATTTCCTCTTTAAAATATGTATGGTTTGGTTTGGTTTGCGGGGTTTAACGTTCCAAAGCGATTCAAGCAGTGAGAAATGCCGTAGTGGAGGAATCGGGAAATTTCAGCCACCTGGGGTTCTTTAACAGTCACTGACATCGCACAGCACACGGGCATCTTGCTTTTCGCTTCCCTCGAAAGGCGCTCACCGAGGCCGGGATTCGATTCCTCATACCTGGTCACAGTATTTGAGATATATTCATAAGAAATTTGGGGAAAATTGTAAGGCATCTCCTGCCACGCTTGTGAACGTCTTTCTCATAGACTGCCAAAATAACTCTATTATCTCGCTCTCGTTTTCACTAGTGAGCTCTCTTTTGTAGAGAGCTCACTAAAAGGCACAAAATCGTAGCGCTCATCTGAATTGAATATTTTGTACGCTTCAATCAGGCATTAAAGCTTGTTCCTTAGAATGTTGCTTTCTCTGGATATATTTCCTTACTACTGGCCTACAAAACTGTACTTCGTCGCTTTCATCAACAGTTATCGTCAAAGTGCACTGAGTGGCCAAATAATGTGAAGCCATTAAACGCTATGTATTCCCCAGTAACGACTGCAGTTTCCGCAACAGAACCCCACTCGTTGGCTCGAAGTGTATGCAGTATTTTCCCTAGTACATCAAATGCTGCCCCGAGGTTTTCCTTTAATGTACAGTCAATGCCTCATGCGGTTTAGGAGTGTGTGCGCATCACTTTCTGACACGCGCTCGCGTGAAGATACAAGGGGCGAGTTATAGCCACGTACGCCCACGACACGTGTCGCATTGCCCGAGCCGTGAGTCGCGACCGTCTATCGATCGCTCTTCCCTGAAATATCTGCAACATGACGTATATCGTGCCACAGGAATATTTCAAATCCTCGCCAACTAAGACCTCTGACGCAAGCAGTGAATATGGGACCAGTCAGAGGAGGGTGGCTCGGTGGCTGGCAGACGTTCGGCAGGTGGCACCATGGTACCCGAATCAAATCACTGCCACAGTGACCGCATTTCAGTGGGAACGATACTTAAGAGTCCTGTGCGAAATCGGCGCACGATGAAGAACCGCAGCTGGTCGAAATTATTCTGGTCTGTTCTACGACAGCCCCTCTCATAGCCAAAGTCCAGCTTTGGGACACCGAACTCCAGATACTGTGTCATATGCTGGGCTGCAACTCAGCAGGTTGCACTCGATGTGCGGACTTTATCGGTAGATGAGGCTAAGCGCCTCGTTATGACATGCCACACATTCACTGATAATATGCAAAAAAGTAACGCCAAAATTTGTGCGTACAACCTCTATTCCTTTGACTCCGGTGATGTGTTCTGGCGTGTCTTGGCTGTTTGCAGTAGGACGACCTAACAAAATATGTGTCACGAGACTCCACAAAACAGCCTTTTGTCACCTTTGTTTCACTATGCGGATAACAAGCACAAATTCAGAATTGACATGCCCCCATTTTATAAGCGAACATTCAGAATAGCTGCGCTAACAGCGTTTTTGCGAGAGCTACATGCCGACGTTAATTTATTTTCAGCCGAAAGGAACAAATGCGATTTTCTACAAGAGTAAGGCGAGTTTGAGTTTCACACGTGTGCGCGAAAGACGTGGGACATGATCTGAACGAAGCGGAGGACGGAGACAGTCGTTCCTGCCTGTTTCGGCCACTCTAGCCCCCACGTCTATATCGCGCCGTTAATTTTAGGACGCCGATGACGTAACGACAAATGTCTGCGCAGTAGTAGGGGAAGAATGCTATCTATCATCAAGCGCAGACGTGTTTTTCCCGCAAGCTTCTTTTTTTTTTTTCTTTCACCTCACGTCCTGCTTACACTATAATCATAATTCAGAATAGCGCAGTCTGCGCTACACTCTTTGGGGAGCTATGCAGTCTGACCTCGCCAACGCCTCAGTAAGAAAAACGTCGCAGGTGATAAGCACGGAGCGCGAGTGCGGTGGTGTGGTGTGACAGATACTCTGAGAGAAAAATAACCACACTACAATCCATTTTTTTCTTCAGATAAGCGCCTTTCGCCAGCGAAGAAAACACTATAAACAGTCACTGCGAAAAGAACCCTTAATAGTTCCTTAAATCATCTGAACATCGGCACTGAAGTGGTTCAGGCGTTACGGGATAATAATAACTCTAGGGGCGTATCTGTAAGCTTCACTTCTATTTTTTATTTAATTGGCCGTACGTCAGCATGCCGGCTGCGTCCGACAAAAACAGCGAGCGTCCAGTCAGAGATATCACAAGATAGCTGGTTACGCCGCCGGCGATATCAATCGCCACTCGCAGATCTCATCGGCTAACCCCTGGCGGCATCGTGCAGTTAATGTTGAGATGTGGTCGTCAGTGAGCCAACGGTCCGGTCGCTCTCGATACAGACGCTTGAAAGCCGCGCCTTGGTAACCGAACAGTACTGACCGATGTTAGGGTTACGTATATGGATCCGCGAAATCGCATATGGATTCCTATGAAATACGGCCTTTAACGTCGCTTCACGGTGAGATGCTTCGGATGTTTTACGTGATTCTTTGACACGCTGTCTACTTAGTTGTGTACAAGGTTACTCGCAGCTTTTTCGGGTAGTGCGTTGAACATAGCAGTGATTTCTTCAATTCTGGAAAGTTTCGTATCCTCCATGCTGCAAACAGGGTGTCGCTTAATGCCGCATAACGAACGCAGCAAACAACATTTCGAAAAAACAGTAAGCGCGGTAGTACGTTTTATGCCACTTTTGTGCGGCCACAAGTTTCCAGAAGAAGTGACAAATTATTTTCGAAATCTGAAGTAGTAATGTGTGACTTTGAAACAAGGCTTCTTTTCAAGATCCTTGGGGTTTCTGCTTAATAAGTCGCGGCAATTCAATGTTGCTGTTTCCATCAGTTATGAAAATTTTACTTTTTCCACATTCCGGCAAACATTTGGCCACCCGATTTTCGCGCTGGAAAGAAAAGCATCCTTGAAAATGTATTTTGAAGGCCTGAATACGCTATTTATTAGGAACAATATTTCTTTTCGACTGAAGCAAAGCACGACATGCGATATGAAGAAAAAAAAGCAAAAAATATAGTGAGGTCTACCATCTCACGTGTGAGATAAAGCTGCACTATTATACCGCGATTATGATGAACGGTGGAAAAAGGAAACTGAGATGATAGCGCCTGATATGTTTGCCAAAATTAAAGTTCCCCAGTGCAATTTCTCAAAAATACGAAGTTCTAATAAAGCTACTCAAAAAGAAAGAAAAAGACCTTCGCTGAGGACAACCAATTATTTTGAAGGCTTTCAGAGTGACCTCTAATATGCGTCAGATGTCATCTCGTTTTTTCGTACAGCACGAAAAGACTGGGAAAAGAAAAGAGCTGAGATTCAAGTCTTTCCTTGGCCGGACGGACGAGATCAGTTGATATAATGGCGTCTATAATTGTATGTCGATTCCCCACGACCTTTGTGCACTGTGTCATGCAGCTCCACACGAAGAAGTAATTTGCGAACAGAAAGCGCCGGTAGGTTTTAGCGACCTTTATGTCCATTCCAGCTAATATATGGTGGTACAGATCAAAGACGTTTTGTGAAGACGAAAGCGTTTGTTATTTCCTTGTTCTTACTTGCATTGAGTGCACTGTGCTTGTTCGCTGCGAAGTTTGTTGAGTAACCTCTTCAGACGTTCGTCTGGGTGCGTCGATGTAGCTCGCCGATAGCGCTGCTTCAAGGCCGCGGCCTGTAACTGTAGTCTCAGTAAACAATACATTGTCGTGACGCTGGGGCTATGGCGACCCGGCCTTCACTTGGTAGCGTGCAGAGACTCCGGGTTGAAGAAGGACTGAATCTTCGAAGTTGGTAAAATATGTACAAGCAGGTTTACTGGCACTTTGAGAAAACGTATTTACAAGAATATTTACATGAAGAAGAAGGGTACATCAGCAAAATGGCAAGCGTTAAGAGTTCATAGCGAGAAGCGACTGGATGAGCCGTTTACCCAGGGCCCAGAGCGACATTTCGTGCTCTGCAGCGTCCTTAAAAACCCCCTATGTCCAGCCCCTCTCTGAAGATGCTGACCAACCAAATCCAGGGCACGCCCCTCAGGTATCGGCATCCAATCGAACACATCACTGCACTGATGGTCTGAAGCACTGACTGGTCCGGCATTCATTCGTTGGGCGTGATCACTTGTTGGCGGGAAAAGCTTGGGAACGGCGAGGAGAGGAGGTACATTTCTATTCTTCAGCAAAGAAACCACAGGCTGGTTCTGGGGGTTTTACTTCTCAGAAACCCGAGTGCACGTGGCGCCGCATAGGGCTCCCAACATGGTCCCTTTTCGACAATTGCAAATCTTTCCTGCATTCCCGGGAAATCACTTAATGGCCGTATGAGTCATGCTCTTCTCTTGTCCTGCACGTCAGCGGACATGTCACTCTGTCGTCTCCTTTGGATAGGAGGCATTCATCACTGGAGGATAGCACTTCTCGACTGGAAGGGTGAACAAAAGAAAGCACTTCCTGCTATTTCCCGCAGGGGGACGTTTCTTTGTGTTTTTCCAGACGTTCTCTTGACAGGGCCAATTTGGCATTTGCAGGTTGTCCACAAAGCAAAACATGCTTACAAAACAGGATTCCTGGAAACAGGCTCACTTAGAGCCAATGGACCATCACCACATATTCACAAAACTTTTCCATGCCCACAGGCGAACAATAGAGCGCGCAAATGCGGATGCTTGGTCGTAACAGCCTCCTCCCCCGCCAGAAGAGACTCGGAGGGCAGCAGCCGCAGCTGCTGCATGAAGAGACGACTTAATGGCCTGCACGTGAACGCTTGAAGCTCGCTGTTGCTTGTCGCGTTGTCTTGATTGTTGTAGGCCAAATTGCTTGAGCTATCTGAAACTCAACCACATGTCGAAGCAAGCACTCGGCTCCCGTCTGAAGAGACCAGGTCAAAAGAAAACTGCCATTGTTGTTCGAGAAAAGCCCACTCTCAAGACGTTCAGGACCCACGTATGCCTCGAAAACCAAACGTGCTGCTTTACATAGTCATCTATATTCAAGCGCACGAAAAAAAAAAAAAACCTGATTATCAATTTGGATACATGGTGAGGAACATCTCGGACCGCTTAGAAAGAGCGGCTAAGCGCGTCCGCATTCCCATTTAACTTCCCCTTTTTGTATCTTATTTCAAAATTGTACTGCTGTAAAATCAAGCTCCACCTAAGAAGGCGACTGTTCTTCGATGTCGCAGTTTGCAGCCAAGCCAGGGGACAATGGTCCGTCTCTACGGTGAATTTGGCCCCTCCAAGATAGCACTGCAATTTTTGAATGGCCCATACAATGCAAGCGCATTCCTTCTCTGACGCGCAATAAGCCCTCTCTCTAGAACTCAGTTTTCTGCTCAAGTAGAGCACGGGGTGCTCATTACCGTCGTCATCTCTCTGGCAGAGAACAGCACCTAACCCTCGATCACTGGCATCACACTGGACCGTGAATTCTCGGCCATAGTCTGGAGCTCGCAATACCGGACGGCTAATCAGCACAGCCTTCAGGTTTACGAAGGAGGCTTCCTTTTGTTCGTCCCAGACTACATTTGTCGGTTCTGTCTTGCGGAGAGCGTCGGTCAGAGGGCTAGCCAAAGCTGAATAGTTAGGGATGTAGTGATTGTAGTACCCAGTCAGACCCAGGAATGCTCGAATTTCCGTCTTCGTGCTCGGCCGCGGGTAGTCTGCTACCGCAGAAATCTTAATCTCGCTGGGTTTCCTGAAACCTTGACCTACATTGTGACCCAAGTAGTCCACGGTCGCCCTTGCCAGGCAACATTTCTCGGCCTTTACGGTTAGTCCAGCTTGACGCAAAAGGCTCAGTACAGCTCTTAGATGTACCATATGGTCCGCCCATGAGTCGGAAAAAACCGCAATGTCATCTAAGTAAGGCACTGCGAATGTTTCACACCCCTTTAAAACCCTATCCATGAGTCGGGAAAAACAAAATGGAGCATTTTTGAGCCCGAAACTCATCATTGTTGGCTGGTAGCTGCCCGTCGGTGTGACGAAAGCCGCGTATCTGCTGGCGCGTTCAGTGAGCGGTACTTGCCAGTATCCTCGAGTAAGGTCCAGCGTAGTCACATATGCCGCTCTACTGACCTGTTCTACTCTCTCCTCAATATTCGGAATAGGATACACTTGATCCCTGGTGAGAGAATTTAGCTTTCGGTAGTCTACCACAGGCCTAGGGTCTTTACCTGGAGCTTCTACTAAGATCATAGGCGAAGCATAATCGCTTTCCGAGGGTTTTATTACTCCCAATTCCAGCATGCGAGTTACTTCCCTATCCAGAATTTCTCTTTGCCTTGGAGAAAATCGGTAGCACCTTGATCGCACTGGCACGTCTGAAGTCAGCTCAATATCGTGCTCAGTCAAATCAGTTCTGCCTGGCCTGTCCACGAAGCAGGCCTCAAACTCTGTTATTATCTCGCCCAGATCGGACAGCTGGGATTTCTTTAGTTCTCCTCTCTGCTCCGTCTTTTTGAGAAGCTCCTGAGCGTTGCTTCCTTTTCCGCTGAGGCAAATCAAGTTGTCCCCCATCTCCTCGGGAAGGTTTAACGTTAGATTTACCACGGCTTCCCTCTGCACATAAGGCTTCATAAGATTGCAATGATAAATGCGCACTTCTTTACGCCTACCGGGAATTTTCACTGCGTAGTTAGTGTTAGAAAGCTTTGCAACGACTTCAGCCGGTCCTTCCCACTGTACTTCGAGCTTATTCTGCCTTGAACTTCTCAGCAACATCACCTGGTCCCCGATACAAAACGTCCTTTGACGGGCTGACTTATCATAGTACACCTTGGAACGAGCCTGGGCTGACTTCATGCTGGCCTCAACGAGTTCCTTAGTGTTATGTAAGCGATTCAAGAGGTTCAGAATGAATTCTACTACTGTTGGGTCTTCTCCGCGCCCCTCCCAGGCTTCGCGCACCATTCGCAAAGGTGAGCGCAGTGACCTTCCGTACACCAACTCGGCTGGGCTAAATCCAGTGGATTCGTGCGGCACTGACCGCAAAGCGAAAAGCGCTGCAGGCAGGCAGGTATCCCATTCGCGCTTGTTTTCATAGCACAGTCCCCTCAGGACTCGTTTGAGAACAGAGTGCCATCTTTCTACGCTGTTGCTCTGCGGATGATGGATCGAGCTATGCACTACCTTAATGCCGCATCGCTCGAGAAATGAGGTGGTGAGGACACTCGTGAAAACGCTACCCTGATCACTTTGTACCTCGGAAGGGAATCCAACTCGTGCAAACACTGACAGCAGCGAATCCACTACACTCTCGGACGTCACCTCGCGCAGCGGAACAGCCTCTGGAAACTTTGTGGCTGGGCATAACATAGTGAGGATATAACGGTACCCTGACTCGGTCACAGGAAGTGGCCCAACTATATCTATTACTAACCGGTGAAACGGCTCGGTAATGATTGGTACTAACACCATCGGAGCTTTCCACTTATCTTGCGCCTTTCCAACCCGCTGGCACGTGTCGCATGACCGTACAAAATTTTCCGTGTCCTTAAAACATCCAGGCCAATAGTATTCTTGCAACAGCCTCTGCTTTGTTTTCTTTATTCCAAGGTGACATGACCACGAGCTGCCATGGGAAAGTCGCAGTAAGTCTCCGCGGTACTTTTGGGGAACGACTAATTGGTCCCGCTCTACTCCGCGCTTATCCTTGAATAAGCGATACAGCACTCCCTTTCTCATCTCGAAAGAAATATTGTTTGCTGTCTTAGTGGCGCGGTGGCGCTCCCTTATCTCCTGTATATTGGGATCATTGGCTTGCTCTATAGCTAAGTCCTCTCGGGTTCCACTTAAAAGTCTCGTGAGATTACTAGACACTGGCGGCAAGAGGTTACTCTCAAGAACGTCCTCATTCCGCGTCTCATCAAGCTCACTTTCAAGTTGACTTATCTGAGATGCCTCGCTCTCAAAGTTTTCTGACCTGCTATCTTCCGCATTTACCATTGTTTTAACTGCCGTTTCCTCCGCTGTGGATTTTTCTGGAATGAGCAGTGTAGCTAGTTCTCGCGCCTTTGAACGTGTTAAGGCTTGCACAACTCTGTCTCCGAAAAGGATGCCCCTCTTTCGCAGCAGCATGTCCGATTTGTTGGAGAACAAATACGGATAGCACTTAGGAAGCTTTCCTGAAACGGCAGCCTCGGTTGTTAATTCGCCGAAAGGGCCCTCGATGACCACGTTCGCGATCGGCAAGCACACACTCTGTTCCTCAACTACCTGTCGGATCCATGCACACTGTCCTGTATAGTCGGAAGGCGATACATACGCCGGATGGACAACATCCATCGTTGCGGCCGAATCGCGCAGTACCTTGCAAGGCTTCCCGTTGACTACTAGGTCATGCAGGTAGGGTTCTAAAAGCTGCATATTTTCATCGCAGTCCCTGACATACGAGAAAGCAATCTTTTCTTTCCGGCAGTTGACGGCAATGTGACCCTGCTCATTACACCTAAAGCATGTGAGCGGCTTCCTAGCCTCAAGCTTATTCTTTGTGTTCTGCACGTTGGTCACTTCCCCACTTTTCTCACTGCCGTCCTTTCTAGGGAATTTGCCTGAAGAAACCTTCATTTCTTCGTTTCCAACTCTAGCAAAGTGCCTTTCCTGACGGTTTTTCACACTGAACTTGGGATTGCGGGGCCTATCCACTGCTGGGTTGCTGAATTGTCGGCGCGAAGCATACTCCTCAATAAGTTCGGCAGCTTCAGTTGCCGACTTAATTTCGCCTCGGTCCTGTAACCAATTTCTTTCTTTTTCTGGGAGGCAGTTATAAAACTGCTCCAAAAGAATTTGCTCGACTACAGCGTCCCTATCACTGTAGGAATCTGTGCTCTTTAGCCACTCGCCCAAATTAACTCTTAAATTGTACAGGAATTCAGGGTAACTCTCGTCCCTGGACTTAGTAGCTTTCCGAAAACGTTGTCTGAACGCCTCGGCGCTAAGCCTATACTTTCTCAGAAGGCAAGCTTTGACCTTCTCGTAGTTGTCCGCGTCCTCCTTGCTTAGCCGCGCGACAACCTCCGCTGCCTCGCAGGGCAGAACCGTCAATAATCTCTGAGACCAAGTGTCTCGCTGGAAGGACAGTTTTTCGCAGGTTCGCTCAAAGTTAGCCAGATACAGACCGATATCCCCTGATATCACATATGGCTGCATGTACTTTGACATCTTGAAATCTGCCTCCTTGTTGAGAAGAGGTACCGCTAGCTGGGGACAATTGCCCGACCTCTTGCTCAACTCTAGTTCTAATTTCCGGAGCTCAATTTCTTGGTCCAGCTTTTTTGCTTCTCTTTCACGCTTCTTTTCCTCTTTTTCCCACTCACGTTCGCGCTCCCTTTCCTCTTTTTCCCTCTCAAGTTCACGCTCACGCCTCTTTTCCTCTTTTTCCCGCTCTTTCTGCTCTTTTTCCCGCTCCTTTTCCTCTTTTTCCCGCTCTTTCTGCTGTCTGAGCTGTTCCTTTTTTTGACCGATGAGGTTCCATGCTTCACTGAGCTCCTCATCATCGGCTCCCAAATCTGTGATTGCCTTTATAATCAAAGGTTTTCGTGCCAAACCACTTGTATCAATTCCCAATTCCTCACACAATTGCAACAGTTCCGGTTTCTGCAGCTTTTGTAGGTCCATGATCGCTCCGAGTGTCGGCTACTTCCAAAACAACAGTGCAAACTACCAAACCTAAAGGCGTTTCCACACTCTCTTTACCAGTTCTAAAATCTAACCCTGTTCTAGAACCTGGTCCACATCAGAAGAAAAGCCAAGCACTCACCCACACATGCGATCGATGTTCCGAGCTGCCCTCTTGTTGGCCGATTGTTGCTCCAGCTTGTTGCTTGAGATGCCACCTCCGATCACAAGGTGTTGTGGCTTGTAGCTTCAGATCCACCTCCAATCACCAGATGTTGTGGCTTGTAGATTCAGATCCCACCGCTGGGCACCAGTCGTTGTGCTTGCAGATTCAGATCCCACCGCTGATCACCAGTTGTCGTGACGCTGGGGCTATGGCGACCCGGCCTTCACTTGGTAGCGTGCAGAGACTCCGGGTTGAAGAAGGACTGAATCTTCGAAGTTGGTAAAATATGTACAAGCAGGTTTACTGGCACTTTGAGAAAACGTATTTACAAGAATATTTACATGAAGAAGAAGGGTACATCAGCAAAATGGCAAGCGTTAAGAGTTCATAGCGAGAAGCGACTGGATGAGCCGTTTACCCAGGGCCCAGAGCGACATTTCGTGCTCTGCAGCGTCCTTAAAAACCCCCTATGTCCAGCCCCTCTCTGAAGATGCTGACCAACCAAATCCAGGGCACGCCCCTCAGGTATCGGCATCCAATCGAACACATCACTGCACTGATGGTCTGAAGCACTGACTGGTCCGGCATTCATTCGTTGGGCGTGATCACTTGTTGGCGGGAAAAGCTTGGGAACGGCGAGGAGAGGAGGTACATTTCTATTCTTCAGCAAAGAAACCACAGGCTGGTTCTGGGGGTTTTACTTCTCAGAAACCCGAGTGCACGTGGCGCCGCATAGGGCTCCCAACATGGTCCCTTTTCGACAATTGCAAATCTTTCCTGCATTCCCGGGAAATCACTTAATGGCCGTATGAGTCATGCTCTTCTCTTGTCCTGCACGTCAGCGGACATGTCACTCTGTCGTCTCCTTTGGATAGGAGGCATTCATCACTGGAGGATAGCACTTCTCGACTGGAAGGGTGAACAAAAGAAAGCACTTCCTGCTATTTCCCGCAGGGGGACGTTTCTTTGTGTTTTTCCAGACGTTCTCTTGACAGGGCCAATTTGGCATTTGCAGGTTGTCCACAAAGCAAAACATGCTTACAAAACAGGATTCCTGGAAACAGGCTCACTTAGAGCCAATGGACCATCACCACATATTCACAAAACTTTTCCATGCCCACAGGCGAACAATAGAGCGCGCAAATGCGGATGCTTGGTCGTAACAACATCCACGCGTCCTTCCGGCATAAAAATGGCACATATGTCCAAAGGCATAGATGTAGAAAGAACGGTGATGAAATCAGTTCTGTGTCGTAAAATTATGTTTCCTTTTATACGCTCCCTGGCTGTTAACAATGCTGTCAACGCGCAAAACCCAACTGCATGAACGACGCCAGGATATTAGTAATGAGTTGGCGAAGAGAAAGGAAGAGAAGGGGAGGCGGGAGAGGGGGCACTGCTGCTCAGAAAGATCGGCGAAGGTTTCGCACATCCTCTTAGCAGCTACAGTTCAGCTGAGGATTTAAAACGTCTTGAGATTTTCCTGTAGCGAATGAAAAAGCTAATTAACCGAATGATACGCAGATTGTGGGGGAGGTTCCTGCCAGCTTGGAATATCTGAACTACCGCGTACGTTTTGGATATGGCAATGGAGGATAACGTATAGTCGTACTGGTCATCAAATGCATCTGCCACCAATAAAGATCACTTTATCACCGCGCAAATATTAAGGAAGTTCCTATGGGAAGCTTCGTGGTCGCAAATAAACGGCTGCGGACCGAATTCCATGTGCACGCTCGAACGCCTTTTTGCTATCGACCAGGCATTAGCAAGCACTGACCCGGACTTGTTTCGATGCGGCTGCTTGTTTGCGCCCTTCCATGTGTTGTGCGAGGCAAAGATAAATAAAACTGGTCAGCAGCGGAAGAAAGCCGGTTGGGGCCGAACCCGATGCCCAGGGGATAGCAACCAAACAAACGATTCCCGTGGAACAAAAATCTCCGCGCGCACTGTTTGCCTTTACCTTCCTCTCGCTCGTTTTTTTTTTTTTTTTTTTTGCTCTCCGAGCAAAGTTATCCTCGTGGCCTCTACCGAGTTCGGCGAGCGAAAGGCGGCCGTCTTTGTCGTCCCGACTGGCCTCGGGACTGGGCTGTCTTCAAAGGGAGAAATACGTCCGTTCCGCGCTCCGGAGTCGACGCTTGTGCGCGGGACATCCTCGTCCTGATATCTCTCGTAGGAACTGTAGCTGGAACCAGGCTACTGCTTTCCCCCGGAATTCGGAATTCAACCTACGAGACGCCCCTCGCCTTACCAAAAGTGTCCACTTTCTTCGGAGCGGGGCACTGGACGGATTCCGTCTCTTACACGTGAAGGGTTGACAGGTTTTTGGTTGTTCTTTTCTTTCGTACCCTATCATTATATGTAACAACAGGAAAAGTTGAAGCGAATGTGTGAAATCCGGCCGTGATTTATTTCGTACATGCAGGTTTAAAGAAAAGTGCTTTGTGCGTGTGTGTGTGTGTGTGTGTGTGTGTGTGTGTGTGTGTGTGTGTGTGTGTGTGTGTGTGTGTGTGTGTGTGTGTGTGTGTGTGTGTGTGTGTGTGTGTGTGTGTGTGTGTGTGTGTGTGTGTGTGTGTGTGTGTGTGTGTGTGTGTGTGTGTGTGTGTGTGTGTGTGTGTGTGCGTGCGTGCGTGCGTGCGTGCGTGCGTGCGTGCGTGCGTGCGATGGAATATTGTAATGAAATGAAATGAGGATTTTGTCTGGTAAAAAAAAAACTGAAAAGAAAATAAACGAAACAGTAAGTTAGCAGTGCAAGATTGACTGTATACGCCTTGTTTTGTAATGGGTACTTCACGTTCAGGCACAAATAAAAATAAAATCGCTGCTCATATTCACTGTTGAAGCGGAACATGGCGCAATCTGTCTTAGTAGAAGATGTCCGCAGGAGATGGAAACTGCTTGATTTTGATATTTCTTTTTTTTTTGCTTGAATATGATGACTTCGGCCTTTGTAATTTTTTCTTCTCACATCACTGCAAAACTTGGATAAAATTAAAACCATACAACTGAGAGTTTTGAATGCTCTTGGTTTTTCTGAACAGGAAAGAACATCCTAACATGAAGAAAAACGTGCGCCGCTTCTTCTAGGCTTGTCTTGGAACCGCTTATTAAGGGGATGTTTATCTGTATTTGATTGGGTGATTTATTAATTTATTCATTCATTTGGACATCTCGCGAATAGGTTCAACGTCTAATGAAGAGATGTTTCGCACATGTATTGCCAAAATATTATACATGCTTCTTCAACACTAAAGTTTAACGCTTCTAACACTTGTTCTAGCTTCGTAGTGTCAAGAATCATTTAAACACAATTGCTTTTTTCAGCACTCAGACATTAGTTTCAAGCGCCTTTATATTTAACACCGTAAATAGCTTTGTCTTGTTACCGACCTCTAAAATGCATTTGTGTAGCACTTGCGTCAACGGTAACATAAACGTAAAGGCTAACTAAAAGTGATTTTACTCACCTCGGCTTGAACCGTGGAATAGATTATTATTATTCAGGTCTTTCTAATTGCCTAGGAATTTTTCATCTTCGAAGCTAATATGAACCATGTCTGTTGTCTACCTGGACGGACGTACAAACGTGCGAGTTTATCGTGATCGTGCGTCACATAATTTGTTCTTATTGTAGTTTATAATAATGGGACTTTTCTCAGCAGGTGGCACCTGAAAAATTTTCATGTACAGGGTCGTCAATATAAATGACAGCATGAGCATTCTGCATTCTGTTAATGATTATTGAGGTTGAGGTTGCTGCCAGCTGCATGTGGAGGTTAGCCTTGCGGACTCTTCCGACAATTGCACTACCATAGCTACTTTTAAATTTAAATAGCGTCCTCACGTCAGGCACGTACACACAATCACACATAATAGTCAATAGTCACTCCTGCTGTCACCAGTTGGAGTCCAGATCCGAGTCCTGGAGAACAATAAAAAGAGGGCGTGAAACCTCATTTCTGCAACACCGGCTTCCGCACGGGTAGAGAATTTCCTCAAGTGAGGTGTGAGAGTGTTATGTTCTTTTTTTTTTGCTATTTATTTAAGGGATGCGAACAACCTACTCCTGTCCACAGTGTGCCCTGGACAGCAGGTAAGTCTTATAAATAAAGGTAGGGGTACGAGCAGAGCTCGTGCGAATGCGATGTAATAGAGTTATCTTTTTAAAGAACTCATTTCTTCACACATGGCTTGTTTGGGGAACTCCAAATGGGATAGAAATGGCTGAGAATTGTTTCCCTGAAGAGTGTCTTGGTGTTTTGAGAAACTCTTCTTGATCGAATTGTCCTGATAGCGTGTCACGGACGAGGCTGTCTTCCATATCGTTGTCTATGACACCTCTATGTGAGGGAATCCGTTGGAAACGTATTAAAAAGACCGCTGTGCAGAGTATGCAGCAAGCGCAGAGAGCTTATATAGAGGCAAGGTATCAATAGATAACCCGCGTTTTAAACTTTTAAAAGCGGATATAGGATCCCTCAGGATCACAGCAGGTTGAACCGGAGATTACCCCAGCTTCCGCAAAGCCATCTCAATGACAGCGCTTTCGGCCGTTGTGGAGGACACCACCTCACTAAAGCGCACAGACCATACAATTTTCACGGAATAAATGTGGAAAGCGCCTCCGCTAGCACGTCTAATCTTGTCCGCAGAACCATCAGTAACACTTTTCGAATGGTACACATACTCTATTCTCAAATGCTCAAGTACGAGAGGCCGCGTTGCCGCCAAAGGAAAACTGCGCTTACCGCATACATGACGAATAATGGCCGTACAGTCCAGGATCGGAAATGAGCAGGGTGGTTGCAACAGCTTGCCAATTGCCTTCGAACTATAAGACCTAGGGAACTATCAAGAACAAAGTATAGGCTCGAGACTGTATGATCTGTTGCGGAGCCGCTGGAAAAGGGCTCACCCGGCTACCATTTTTCTTAAGCGGCCAAGTTTCTTTAGTAAAGTGTGTAAAAAGACAAGGCTAAGACGTTTGTATAGTCCCTCATAAAGTACTGCATTTTTCGCTGCCGCCTAGGGAACTCCAATGCCTGTTAGGAAATTTCAAAGGAAAATTTCGAGACGTTCGAGATGTGATACCGAGGGAGAACCTAAAGCCATTCAGTACAATACGCGACTATTCAGCCTTCATGAAATCTAGCCAATGAGTAAGGCTGGTTTCTCCATTGCTCACTTCCGATTCTACGAATCACGTTGAGATGTGACGATAAATACGAGATAATGGAGAAGACTGTTTTTATTGCTCGATTGTTGTATCATCCCAGGAAAGGTAAATAAAAATATTTTCCAATTCTCCATTAGGAGTTTACACGCCTTAAGTTGCGCTTGCTTGGGAACGAATTAGGCAAATACATAAAAACTGTTACAAACTTGTTAACCAATCCCCGCTCCTACTGGTCCAGATGCCAGCTGTATATCGTTGACCAATAGGAGAGGGGGTAACTGACAGGTTTCTGACGTTTTGGTGTGATCGTTGCTTAATTCTGCCCCTGATCTCTAAATTATAAATGTCCTCTGATCAACAGTGCCTAATTATATGCACACCTCTGGGCTAGTTACGGTGCCTCTCTGAATATGCCAGCTTGCCGGAAACAGCGACTCTCTGTTTTTATGTGAGGTAACATTCCGTGTGTATGACTTCGCTGGTTGCGGTCCTTATAGCTCAGGCACGTTGGTCAAAGGAAAGGAGGGTGTTTTCACTCAGCTCCTCCTACGCAAGGATGTCGAGCTCAGAAGCACTGCCTAACTGCAGAACCTTTTCGGGCTTTACGACTGAAAATGAATCCTTTGCCTATGTACCGATTAATACTCCAGCAATGAGTCCTATTACCAATGTGGATAACTGTATGCCGTACATTTCTCAACGTATCGACTCGATCGCTTTCGACAGCCCTCAAGGAATCCATAATGTAATCGATTTCATGGGCATGCCTACATGTCAGTTAGATGAACTCTCCGCGTTGCTAAATGGCAGGCAACCACTGCGGTGGCCTTGTGGTAAAGCATCCGCCCCGCATTCGGTGTATACTAGGTTCGATCCCCTGGCACCTCCGGGCATTCATCGGTTTGCGTATGAGTACAAGGTTTCATCTGGCCTGGTGATCAGCTTTTCTGTCATAAAATGCATGGAAAAAGGGTCATGGACCAAATTACATATTACAATTATATATATAAATTACTGATAATACGCTAATAATTACACTCACCGTTTTTCATTCATCTGACATACCGCACATCCCATGTGCAAAACGACTTCCATGTAGTGCTCTTTGCGCTTATAGCAAAAATCCTGAAAGTAGCTTTGAACACTGTTGTATGCTTAATTCTCCTGAAAATAATGTGGTAGTTTGTAACTATACACTGCGAACTATACACTGAGTCGATAGAGGAACAAATGGAAGGATTTTTATTAACGTGTGTCGCAAAGCACATCTACAGAGCCGTCCACTCATATATTTTTTTGTCAAGGCACTTTATTGACAAAGATCACTCTTTGGACTGATAGCTCGAAAGGCTATATAGTGACCGGTCCCAATACAAGGAGTGCTTTCAGCCGCAAAGGATAAAGGGATATAACACGGTCGCGGTCTTCAAAGTACCACTTCGCCCGACAATGCCGAATCAAAGCAAAGTGACGCCAGTACTGAGGGACCTGGAGGCAAGTTGTACGCATTGCTAGGGTGCATCGAGGCACGCTACTCATGGCCTGCCATTTAGCTTCATTGCGTGGCCTTGTCAGACACAATGGCGCTTTGAAAGCAGTGACCGTGGTATAGTTAAAAGTGAATGACCCTGTCATACCCCTGAAGGTGGAGTTTAGTGGGCCCCTAAATTTTTTAAGGCGATAGCCTTTCATGTCTCATGAGCTGTGTGACATAATCCTGTGAACGGAAGCTGTGAAAGAATCGCGTGAAGGAAATGACATCATACCTAGAGACAAATATGCTTAAATCTAGAGAGAAATTTTCCTTGGTCCAGGTGAAAACAAGAAATCTAGGCACAGTTTGTACCCAGGTAACTATCAGACTATGGTAATACATGCTAGAGTACATTGACAACTTCAACATAGATTGATGGAATTCTAAAAGTTCCGAATAAATAACAGAAGCAACGTGTGGGTCATTATGGTGCACTCATACTCATGGTGAGTGACATTCCAACAGAGAGACTCATGTATATCTGCTGTGGGACCATAGTTGGGACGGAGCCCCCAGGTTAAGTCGCAAGGCTTTCGCCTTACCGCACGTAAGGGTACTTGAGCGCACCTCTGAAATGTTTAGGCGTTACGCGAACCATTCCGCATGCTGAGACAAATGAGCTGAATCGAAACTTCCACTACTTTCCTCTGCTCCCGCTGTGTGGCTGATAATTTTGTAATGATGAGCGAAGGCCGCAGTCTTGCTCAGCGCACAAGATTTTTCTATCCCAGCTCTCACTCTACCTGTTCACCAAACACTGTTGCCTTGTCTGAAGTGGAGGAAACAGCAGCTGTGGACAATAAAAGAAAAGCAACTTCGCAAAAAAGAAAAACAATGTTTGCTACCACGTCTATTTTCGCACCGCGGAACGATTACAGTGGGCGCACTGCTATTGACTTCGCATCGAATCAACTCCTTTCGACCAGATTCGTTTCAAGGATCTTGATTAAGTAGCTTAAACCATTCAGCACATTTGAATTGATCCATCATGTATTGGTGTTTTATTTATGTGCTCGAAAACAGATGTGCGAATCCAGCTGGAATAAATCCGTGCACGGATTTTACTGAGAGAAAATCTTATTTTCCGACACGCAGTCAATTAGTCGGTTTTCTTCTCCCGATAGTACGGCAAACAGTGCAGTCACAGAAAACTAGAATTTAGTTTTTTGTAACTAACAAAATTTCATAACCTGCACACAAGCAACCCGTCTTGGAAAATAGGTCTCCACGCGCCAATTACCGCGTTTACGAAAACCCTACTTGCCTTCCGATATGTAATTTGAGCATTCCGAGCCCATTAAGAATGGCGCATGACAGCGTCTTTAAGCTATCCCCGTACAAGTGCCCTAACTTACTTTCAATTCAGTTTTCAATGACAACAATATGGGTGGTTGGCAAAAAAAGAAAAAAAAAGCGAAATCAGAAAGAAGTAACATAATAGCCCTGGTTTGAGGCATTTTGTGCACAGCAAGGTATTGGTAAACTATACAACGAACCACGGTATTTTCTGTGCGTGCCCTCGTAGCTTCCATGCAGCGTTCTTAGCATCAGATCAGGAGCCGCACTAGTCACTTCGTTCAAAATGCGGAAAGCCCACAAGCTATTCCAGCCCATTGAGTGCAATTTTAACAGTGTTTGGTTCCGATAGTGTATAACCTGATGGACGTCATATATGGCTTCCGGTGCAGCTGTATAGGCTTCCGTCCAATGTTGTGGTTTTCATATTTTGCATGTTGCTTGTCTGTATGGGTTTTAAACTGTTATAACTAAACTAGTTACAACTTTCTCTCCCGTAGTAAGCTCGCCTTCCGCTGGCCCAAAGTTCTTCTTCTTCTGCGAAAGAGTAACGTTCGAGCGTTACTAAATTGAGTAGCCTTCTAGGGTAATGTTATAACTTCTGATT
>NC_139344.1:39225957-39293457 GCF_055883805.1 Amblyomma maculatum
GGACACTTAAACAAGCCTGAATAAGCAAGAACGGTGTTTCGGACCGTCTGTGGCTGGTGTACCAGAAATTGCGGCGAGAGCGGACGCTCCAACTCTCGCTGACCGGTGTATAATTGTCAAATAAATAGTAGAGCACGTTACTGTGAGTGTTGGCGCAGTGTTCACCATTTTTTTTTTTACATCAACTTGCACATGACGAAGGTTGCTGCGCACTAGCGAAAATATTTTGCCTGCTCCATGACAGTGCGCTGGCTCACTCATCACAGGTGACGGTAGCACACGCGCCCGTTTTAGGCTAGGAAATATTGCGCCATCCTCCATATTCACCCGACCTCGCACGATAGAACTTCTTCCTCTTCCCTTCCACGAAGAGCACACGACGTGAGACCACTTCCAGGGCGAGAGGGAAGTTATTTGTCCAGTGAATGCTCTTCCACAACACAAATAATGAAAATGTCTAGAGTGATGGCCTTCGTCAGCTTGTCCATCAGTTACAGAAGTGCGTGGTCTAGGCCAGAGAATATGTATATATAGTGATGTACAGGGTCGTCCACTTCTAGCTAGAACACGGTCACTGCTTTTAAAGCAACATTGTATCTGACGCAGGCAGATATCGATGCAAAGCAATGCAAGCACACAGAGACACGGATGTGCTGCTTCACATGGCCAGCCACTTTAGATTACTGCGTGGCCGGGTCGGATGCAATGACACCTTGAAAGTAGTGACCGTGTTCTAGCTAGAAGTGGACGAGGCTGTACATCCAAATCAAGCTGCATATTTGTATCTGCCTTGCTTCATGTCAATAATGCGAAATTTATGAACGGCCCTCGTAAGATATTCAGCATACCGAAGGCGTACTAGCGTAGATGTGTTCTGGTGTGCGCGCGACCATTGGCCACACCTCTTGCCACGCCCATGCCAGTGCACGTACGCAAGAAGTGTACGTCTGGTAAACTGGTATCCATCTACGCCAGTACGTCTCTGCTATGCTAAATCGCTCCAATGATTTCGCATTCATACACTTAAGCAGTCTTAAGCGTCTCTGCCGAATTATTAACATTTCCCGGCCTCAGAGTAGCCCGCATAGAGCCTATGATGTTTTTTTACACCAGCATGAGGTAATGTGAAAGTTCCTCCTGAACAATTCCTCCTAAAGTTCCTCCTGTGAGGTTTTGTGCACTTTACTCGGAACGACTGTAGACTGAAGGACGACTCGGGGGCAGGCGGTAAGCGAAAATAGGCCTCGTCATCTTTTCTTCGTGGCGAACTAAGTTCCTTGAAACTAGTTTCATGCTTTGTCAGGTGTGTAGTGGAACAAAAACGACAGTAAAGATAGTGGTGACTGTAGTAGTATTGTCCGCGCACTTTATTTCTAATTAATATAAAACATTCAGAGCGTCCGTAACTTTACACATGAAGGCTATAATTGGTCATCCGGTTATGGCGAGGCGATATAGGCAGCGATGCCAGCAGGGGAGGAGAAGGATTGAGTAAGTTTTGGGATTTGATGATGGCAGGAAAGCGATAGTGGCAACGTTCGAACTCGGTGCACAGGAAAGGGAACACTGTTGGGGCCAACAGTGGTCGGAGCCGACTGTACAGAGGTACAGCTTGGTGATGGCTCTCGTTAACACGGCTCAGTCACTACCCCGTTCTCTTTCCTAAGCTGCACAAACACGCCAACAACAACAACAACAACAAAAAATTGAAAAACTTATAAGGATGACAATAGGAATGGAGGAAAATATATATGTTCCTCATCAGGACACTAGCCGTAGATAACTTCTGTATTCTTTCCTGTCCTGCAAAGAAGACAACCAAAGCGTAAATTTCACATACCTGAGGACCCCTCTTTTGCAGCCATGGTGCATCGTTGACGCTTTAAGAGAGTGGTGATGAGTATCTTTTCGGCCTCCAAAACTTTCTCGTTGGCAATAGCAAAACGGAGCTTCGCCCCCCCCCCCCCCCCCCCCTCCCCCAGCCGGAGGTGAATTCTATGGAAGAGGAACAGAGTGGGGCTCGGTACTACTGTCCAATGGAGTTTGTCTTGCGCCAGTGCCTTCAAACCTTTTTGAGCCCTTCCGTTGCTTCTTGATCTTTCAGCCTGAACCGGATATCGCTGACGCAAAAAAAAAAAAAAAAATGAAAAGGCAGAAGACAACGACCGACACCAGTGTCATCTATTCTCACGACTAACGGCCCCTTTGAAGATCTATGGTGTGCGCTCTTCAAGAACCATTACGCGTTCCGGTGGCGTGGTCATTTCCTTCGCGCTCAAGGGTTGTTTTTTTCCGGCTTGGCTGTGCGGCCACTTTTATCGCTCGTCATGTCTCCTTGTCTTGCTCTCTATGTCGAGATGGCCAAGGTTTTGTTGCTCACCTGCGTTTTTGACCGGGGGCATTTGAAGACCCTTTGTCGGGAAAGGCGCCGTGTTCCCGCTGTCTTTGTTATCAATAACACGTACCATTGTCTCGCTTACTTCTGTTTCTCGTCGCTGTCAAAGTTGTTCCCAAGCTTGCAGTGCGGACTGCTTCTACATATACTGCGAAAAATTTCAAAGCATTGTTTCTTAACTCCAATATATTCTTCTCTTGCTAAGGGTTTAAGCAAAGCAAAAACTACTCCGAAACCACTGAAGATCTTGCGGAAAGCTCTGCTCCTTTCATGCGGTTCTGAACTGACGGACTCGTCAGGATGAAATATTTACTAACCCTTGTTTGGAGTGGAGGGAGGGGAATGAGCATTTCACGAGACAGGAACTGGCACCGTATGACGGAGAGAAGATATAGAGAGTCATTAAAGTTCGTAGAAATTCGTCTGATGCCGACCATTGCAAAGTGTGTAATTCCCCTAACTCTTCTCGGAAGAGAGAAACAGACGCAACAATCGACTTGGCCATTCTTGTGCAGTAAAAAACAGGAAACTAGAACCGAAAACGCAATGACTACCCACTTAATATACACTGACGCAATGGAAGCAAATGGTGTGACTCATCGAAAAAGAAATTATTTCCGACATTTTATATTTCGCTTAAAAATGTACAAAACCTTGTAAAACAAACGACGTCGCCTTTTGCGGATAACTTATTTATTAGCATTGATTAATAAAGATTGAAAGGGTGGAGAGTTGATCTAGTCAACGCATTTTCTTGTTTTCTTTTTTTTTATACTGCATCGTCCTCGTCTGTTCAACCTTTCTTTGCCATCGCTTCTTCTCCACGGCGGTATAAATGAAACATAGTTGGGTATACTGTGAATTTCTTTCGAGATGTTACAGGGCCTTTGTTGACTTTTATTGGTTTGGTTTGTGGGGTTTAACGTCCCAAAGCACCTCAGGCTATGGGAGAGGCCGTAGTGGAAGACTCCGGAAATTTCCACCACTTGGGATTCTTTAACGTGCGCTTCGATAGCAGAGCCCTCGAGTGCCTTGCTTTTCGCCGTAAATGACTTCATTTTCTAGAAGATCTATCTTTTAGTTTTCCTCGCCTTATACATTGGTCTATAAAACAACTCGTGCCACAAATTATTTACGGAAATGGGGCTCTAAGGGCTCTGCCACCTCTGCTTCGCGAAGTTTCATACATCGCAAATATACAACTTCTCCCGTTCGCGAGAAATACTACTAAGGTCTCGGAAAACAATTCGTTTATGCTATATAACTACTTTTTTAGAGTCGTTCTGGCCACGGCTTGTCACGAAGGCCAACAAGTTCGTATCTGTGGAGCGAGGTAGTTTGTCATGTCGGGCACACCTGATCATGCGGGCAAAAAGAAAACAAAGAAAGGGTATCGTGAGGGAAGCGGCTTCTGGGAGTCGTGACGCGCCGTATCTACGCAGCTGTGATTCTTCCTGTCACCGGCGTGTGTACCTCCCACAAAAGATCTAATTGAAGAAACACAAATCTATGAAATCAATTGAAATCACGTAGCCTCGCCGAGGTGGCTCAGTAGTTGCAGCACTTGACTGCTGAACCCTACGACGCGGCCGGCGCTTTTCGATGAAGGCTAAAAGCAAAGTTAATTCCTATGGGCTGTGCGATGTCAGTGCAAATTAAAGAACCCCAGGTGGTCGAAACTTCCGGAGCCCTCCACTACGGCGTCTCTCGTAGCCTGTGTCGCTTTGCAACGTTGAACAGGCCAACCTAACTAAGTCAAACCAATTGAAATCACCTCTGAAAACACGAACATCTTGTGAAAATGAGCATTAGTACTGAACTGAAAACAGCCGTTTTTGTCTGTGTGTCATCTTCAGACTGATGATCGCTTCTGAGCCCCCGTGTGAGCGCGTGGCTCTGCCGTATAGTCATGGCGGCCTAAGCTGAGGCCGGTGTGATCGCCAACCGATGATGTAAATCATTTTACTCGGATATTTCAACATGCATTCAGGTATTCTTGCTCACTCATATCGACGATAGCGCACTCACTTACTGCGAGAAGCATAAAGTTACGATACGGACCCGACCTCATCATCATCATCATCATCGTCAGCCTGACTATACCCACTGCAGGGTGAAGGCCTCCCCCATATATCTCCAATTACCCGGTTCTGTGCTAGCTGCATCCACTTGACCCCGACGAACTTCTTAACTTCATCCGCCGACCTAACTTTCTGCCGACCCCTGCTACGCTTTCCTTCCCTTGGAATCCAGTTTGTTACCCTAAGCGACCATCGGTTATCCTCTCTTCGCACTACATGTCCTGCCATGCCCATTTCTTCTTCTTAATTTCCACTAGGATTTCAGTAACATGAGTTATTTCTCTGACCCACTCTGCACGCTTCCTATCTCTTATCGTTACCCATACAATTTTTTGCTCCATAGCCCTCTGCGCTGCCCTCAACTTAAATAGAACCCTCTCGGTTAGCCTCCACGTTTCAGTCCCATAGGTGAGTACAGGTAAGATGCAACTGTTGTATACTTTCCTCTTGAGCGGTACAGGTAAGTTGCTAGTCTCAATCTGCAAGTGCTTGCCAAATGCGCTCCATCCTGATCTTATTCTTCTTGTTATTTCCTTTTCATAGTCCGGATCTGCGATTACTACCTATCCTAAGTAGACATATTCGCCTACTACTTCCAGTACTTCGCTACCTAACGTAAACTGCTGTTAATTCCCGAGGCTATTGAATATTACCTTAGTCTTCTGCATATTGATTTTTAAGCCTACCTTTCTACTTTTCACTTCCAGGTCATCAATCATTATTTGCAGTTCATCCCCCGAGTCACTTAGCAAGGCAATGTCATCAGCAAATCGCAGATTACTGAGGTATTCTCCATCTACCCTTATCCCTAACTGCTCCTATTCTAAGTCTCTAAATACTTCCTCTAAGCAAGCTGTGAATAGTACCTGGGAGATCGTGTCTCCTTGCCTAACACCTTTCTTTATGGGAATTTTGTTACTTTCTTTATGCAGAACTATATTTGCTGTGCAGCCACTATATATAACATATCTTCCAGCACTTTCAAGTACCCCCTGATTTCGCAATGCCTGCATCACCGCCAAGGTTTCAACTGAGTCAAATGCTTTTTCGTAATCAATGAATGCCATGTATAAGAGCTGGTTATATTCCGTGCATTTTTATATCACCTGGTTGATGATATGGATATGATTGATAGTATAGAGTACTGTTTCAAAAACCTGCTTGGTCCTTTGCTTGATTGCAGTCTAAGGTTGTCCTGATTCTATTAGCGATTACCTTAGTAAATACCTTATGCGTAACAGACAGTAAGCTGATTGGTCTGTAATTTTTAAGGTCCTTAGAGTCCCCTTTCTTATGAATAAGAAAACTGTTTGCATTCTTCCATGGTTCCGGTACCCTCGATGACACCAGGCACTGCGTATACAGGGTGGCCAGCTTTTCAAGCACGATATCCCCCCCCCCCCCCCCCGTCCTTTAACAAATCTGTAGGTATCTGATCCTCTCGACCTACCTGAGCGAATCCTAAGGGCAATTCCGTGAGCTTCCTTGGCTATTGACGTGAATACTTCGAGCGACTAAATTACTCACGAGCTTTCTTAAAGGTCGTTTCATAGTTGTACATAATCGATTACTTGTAATTAATTATACTTTGTGGAATTTTGTAATCAACTGATTACATTTTGAAGGAGAAAAGCTTCAGGTGAATCAGATATTTTTTCCTTTACTTGGTTATCGATGATCAATTCTTTCTTTGCAAAATAGGCTATAGGGGCAAAGCGTCGGTTACGACGGAGATTGCAAATGCTTCATTATTGTTCGGCAGCTTGACGTTACATGCCAACGGTGCGTATAACTGCCTGGCCCGTTGCGCTCGCCGCGGTCTTGGTTTTGGGGCTTTACGTTGTTAGAGTAGATGGCGTCGTCTATGGATGCTTCTTGCGATTAGTCGCACCTTGCCACGGCCGGTCTCGACGGGGAGCGCGCGCTCTTTCTTACGGCTTTCTCAATCACCGCGGGAGCAATGGGAACTTTTCTGCTTGAGTTACGTGCTCCGCCGCCCCAAGGGGCGCGACCTGCTCACGGTTCGCTCCGCATCTGCTTCAGCGGTGGCGGGGGGCTTTTGCCTGGTTTCGCGCTGTCGCCCGCTTGTTTCGTGGTGAGTGAAGAACTGAAATGAAATAACACGGAAGGTGGATACCGCAGCGGCATGTCGTCAGCGCGCTACACACGTGAACCGAGTCTTTATATAAAAAACACTGTCGCTCAACAAACGTTCGACAAGCATATAATATGCATTGCGGCAGGGTAGCTACTTTTGTCCATTTTAATCCGAATTTTTCCCAAGCCTGCACAAGAACAGCAAAAAAAAAAAAAAAAAAAATTCAATGAGCAGTGATCACATCGAAGCTTCTTCAAGGCTAACATTACAGCAACTCGTCTAGAACAGCAAAACCGTCTTTCAGCGCTAGATGCGAAACCACCGATATATAGCACCGAAGATTAAAAAATTTCATAAAAATGTAATGTAAGTTGCATAATGCTTGAATGATATGAAGTATTAGTATAACAGTCAAAGTAAAAACTGTAAGGTTGAGTTTTCGATGTTAATATAATTTATATATTAGCAAATGTGTTGTATGTAAACATTATTTTATTTTGCAAATAAATTCTGTTTTAATGAAATTTTACATGATATTATGCTTATTATGAAAACAATAAAGAAATGGTTTGATATTCCTGACACCACTTGTGCTGGAAGCGGTAAAAGAGGCTAATAAATGACGTAGCTGGTGATACTCGGTTGCAGGAGCTCACAAACGAGGTCACTTGCTATATCGAAAGCATCCAAGAAACTTCTAAAGCGTTAAAGAAGGAAACTTTCACTGAAGAAGCATTTCAAGAAATGCTGTTCATCACGAGTCTACTGTACAAGTGGTAGAATACCTCCTGGGGAAAGGTGTCGGCTCCGTCTTCACCAGGAAACTCAATAGTGGCCTCATTGAGGCTCTCTTAGGGAACGTAAAGCTAATGTGCGGCGAGAACGACATGCTAGATGCGAGGGCCGTAACAGCGACACTTGACCACGTTTTCAAGATGGACGTTTCATCTTGGAGCAAAATCAAGGCAATTTTCGCCGATGCCGAAGAAATAATTTCTGCTCGGCCACAATCAGTAACCGAGGAAATGAAGGAATTGTGGTGGCATCTCCTGTCATCCCATTTCTGTCGCATATTCCGGTTTAGCTTACGTCGATGAATACATTGATAAGTTAATCAGTGACCTCAGGTCTGACGCTGCGCCATCTTTCTTGAAACTAGCGAAAGAAGCAGCCCCATGTACACGCTTCTACAAAGACAATAATTCTAGTGGACTGCATTATCCGAAACAAGAGTTTATTGCCCTATAGGACAAGGTTTTCTTTAAAAAAAACAAAAAAAAAACAAAAAAAAAACAAAAAAAAAACTCGTGCATCTACCACACACAAATGCTCTTGAAGCACTTCAAATCATGATTCAAGCAGCAAAATTGAGAATTCACCATTGCTGAGTTGCCCTGAAGGAATTAACAACAAGGGGGAAACAGCGCAAGCTAAACACGGACAAAAAGGGAGGACGAGACACACACAGCGCTGACTTACAACTGAAGGTTTATTTCAGACACGTCGGTAAATATACAGTAGCATCAAGGGATACAACAACAACCTGGTTAGGAACAGTCATCGCCATCAGAAAACATACAGGTAAACACAGATCATTCAGCTCTCGATAAGAACTGCAATTCTTTATCTATAAGGGCTATGGAGGGGGTGCTGACACAATGTTCTTTAAGATGCGCAATGTTTAAAGCTTCAATAATCTCTCGCGTGTCCGTGTTTAGCTTGCGCTGTTTCCCCCTTGCGATGAACCATCTAGCCCGCAACGTTTTGTTGGAATTAACAACAGCCTATAAGGTCCGCTATCAGAATCCTTCTTGGCAATTATGCTTTGAAAGTGACAGAGAGGAATTACAGGCCAACTCTCTATATGAACAAATCGGCCAGGAAGATAGTGAGAGTGAATTTTCTAGCTGCAGGTCACGTTTTGATGAATTGAAGAATTGATGAATATTATGAAAAGTCCACATAATGGGCTTTTGCCGCACAAGGAGGGCTTATTGTTGTCCGGTGGCGGAACTGATCACTGCCACATCGGAGCAACTATTTGAGACCTATGACCCCTTTCCCAAACATTTCACCCCAAAGAGCTGAGCCCCAGGCCGGGGGAAAGCTTGTACCCATTGAAAAAGCCGGTGCATGAGTACCCGGCTGCACCAGGGATCGAACCTGGTACCTCCCGAACACGAGGCGGATGCTCTACCACAAGGCCGCGCTTCGGTATAACTTTGAAGGACATTTTTTTTATTGTTCGCCGCTCTTTTCAATTAGGCATAACTGTTCATGCCCATTTCCTTGATAAAAAGTTGTTGTTTATCCGTGTATTAAACCGACTACGCCTGTTATACACGTATACGTGCGTCAGCCGCGAGACTACATATTGCCGCGAAACCTTCAAAACAGTATTTGTTGTTTTTTAACAGCCGCCGGCATACAGGCTTATCACTCTGATTCTGGACCGCGTATCAGTTCCGTAATCTTTGTTTCTTATTGCTCGATGTCGCGAGTCACACCTTTATCAGTTTCGTTGTAGCGCAAGATGCACCGAGATCTGTCTCGAAGGTTCCGGCCACTCGGGTGTTTTTCCACTATGTTCCAGCCCGTGCTGGTAGCTGTTTGCGACGTTATCTAGATTGTTCGGTGCAGCCTTTAAATTGAGCGTTGACGAGTGTGACGAGCATTCTTTGTTTGACGATCGACGAGCACGTCTGTTTCTATCGCCGCTGCCGAGTTGCATAGTTCTTTTGCGGGCGCAAGTCAGCCCAAATAAAGAGTTTTTTTAGTGCAATCATCGCCCCTTCATTTGTGTCGTCGACCTCGTCACCACTACGTGACAATATACATATTCTGTCTTTCAGCCGACTGATTTGTTTTGAACGAAGCTAGGACAGCTCCCTCCACTAGGCAACTGCAATTTTAACTATATGCGTAAATTTTGTTCCTTACTCTGAATCTGAGACGCGCCATGAATGTCGCCGGTGCCTCTTTTGCTCTAAACGAAAACAGAAGCGGTTGACAGAATCTCCAGCCAACAGTTTGCCATGCACTCACGTCAGGTCGCGCTGCACCTGCTTACAGCTTTCAATGGAACACTGCATAGCCTGATAAATTTATTTCTGTACAAAATTTAGGGGCAAAAATGTTGAAGTGTACCAGCTTCATTCGACCGTGCTCGGCCTCACTGACGAAGGCGCGCGCGCGCGTGAGCGGTGTTGACTATATTTTATTCCTTGTACACGAGAAATCTTAGACGCTGATTATGACGTCTTAGTATAAACCATAAGAGGTGAAATGTCAGGACCTGCCGGTTGCAACTGACGCGGGCGGAGCGAAGAGCGAGCGCGCGTATCCCTTGCGCGTGAACAGCGTTAGCAGAGGAGGCGCAGCAGTTGGGCGGTGGCGACCCCACTGAGGCGCGGCGGGCGGTGGAAACAGACCCCATTAGTGAGGGTGATGCTACATTCACACCAAATCGGTCTAGGGGCGGAGCCTCCGCTTTTCACCTGACCAATGACGTCATGGCATCGGCAAAAAACACATAAAAATAAAAAGCTTTGCTCCGGCGCGGAGACTGCGCAGAAAACGTCGCCGAGGTAAGTCGCCTGCTTCAACTTTAGAGCCATAACGGCCGCTTGTGTACCCTGCACTCGTTGTAGCTAGCCAGCAGCGGGAACATAAAATTCCTTATGCTAGCATAAGCAGTCTTTCCAGCTATTTATTCACTTTTTTTTTTTTTTTTTGCAAATCTTCGCCGAAAGAGCGCGCGAATCTCGTTCAATTTCACACTATAATATAGCTGCGGCAACAGAAACGTGCGTGATGATTATACAAACTTACTATGTGCACTCGATGTGAGCTTAGAGATATTGTTCTTGAACGATACCTTTAATTGTGATCATTCGAACCGCGCATTTGCGGAGCTACGCCGATCATCAAAATTATAGGCTTACCGATCTATAGCTGCATATTGCGCAACTTAATTGTATGCAGCTAATAAAATCGCACATTTTTAGCTGGCATGGCGTTTCGTCGGCACTTACCTCGATCATGCACAGAACCTTCATGATGAGGTCGTCATTGAATTCACCAGCTGGCACATATATATATATATATATATATATATATATATATATATATATATATATATATATATATATATATATATGTATATACATATATCCATTTTACTCTCGGGATCTTAATTTATTTCATTTTATACATATGTATGTGGTCCTATACCTAATACCCCTTGTCCGTTCTTATGCCGTGCTCATCATATTTTCTTCTAGCTGCAGCTCAGGTGTTTCATGCAGTCTTCAATACCACATCCTGGGGCAAGAAAAATGGTTTGCTTCCACTTATTAACAATATTATTTATACCGGTAAGAAAAAGAAATAAAGAAAATAAGCTAATTGTAACAGTAATGTTGACCATGTCTCTCACAGCAGCATTCATTAAAGCTGCATTTTTATTATGCCTGCTCTCATTCGATCATACCGTTCTAATTTAAGAAATTCAATTTTTTTTTAACAGGATAAAAATTTTGACCAGCTAGTTAAGCTCGTCTCGTGGGGCTATTCTCGACCTAACTGGCTCTAGCTGGAACCAACTGAGGATTTTCCCATAAACTCTACCCTAAATGGTGAAGATTTCTGCTTGAAATAATTTTAAAAAATCTCAGAACTGAAAGCAAAACCCCATGCCCTTCATAAATTTAGCAGAACATACAGTACCTGTACCTTTCACACTATGCATCCACTTTTCTATGCAAGTAAAAGCAATCGATGCATTCATTTTCTCGAAGAAGGCATGATATGCAGGGAAGACTTCGAAGTCATTGAAAATTCAAGTTTATTTATTATGTACATTATTTACATTGAAATGAACACAATTTCACTACAAAGAAAAACAAAAAAATGAAGCCATATGCAGGAATTAAAGACAGAGATGAACTATGCATGCAATAAAAAATGCATCAGAAACGTACTATAATTTCCAGATATATAGTCTGCACTGTCTGTAAAAACCAGCTGAAGAAAGGATAATTCGCACATGGCATACAGTGCGTGTGACTCAGGTGTATGCATAGCAATAATGGCATAACATGGTAAACACTTTTTTTTTTTTTTTTGAAGTAGTATGAGTGCTTTTCAATGGACACCATTGCCATCAGGTGTGCAGGGCCAAGACCTCTGCCGTATGCATCAGCTAATTAACCGTTTCTTGTGCCAGCTGCACCCGCCTAGTCCTCACAAACTTCCTGATCTCATCCGCCCACCTTTCTGCCTCCCTCTGTGACGTTTGCCTTCTCTTGAAATGCAGTGCAGTTAGCTTATATCAACCACCGGCTAGCTTGCCTGAATATGAAATGCCCTGCCATGTCCATTTCTTCTTGGTTTCAACTAGAATGTTAATAGCTCCCGTTTATTCCTGACCACTCTCTCTGCTCACTTACTGTCTCTTAGTGTTAAACCTATCGTTTTCTATATCAAAACTGTCTGCATTGTATAAAAGTTATATTGAAACCTTTTTTTTAGCCTTCTCATTGCTGCCCAATAGGCAGTGCCGAAAAGATACAGCTGTCACATATACTATTTACTTCTTGAGGTATACTACTCGACAGCTGCCATTCATGATCTGAGAGCTAGTACCTGCCAAATGTACTCCAAGTCAATTTTATTTTTCTAATTATTTGACTGCCATGGAAGAGACAGGCGGTTGCTATACCTGTACTTATAAGACATATTTCATAACCCCTTCCAGGTCCTTGCTACCTATTGTAAACTTCTATTTGCTATCCTAGCCTGTTAAGTGTTACTGCATTTTCTCCAAATAAAATTTTAGCCCTATTGCTCTAACTTGCCTGTCTAAATTCGTCCCCTGAGTTACTTCGCAAGGCACCATTATCAATGAATCACAGGTTACTGAGGTATCATCCTATACCCTTCAGTAAAAAAAGAATACATATAAAAACAACTGCGGAATTATTTGCTGAAATGAGAGATAGGGCAAAACTGTGCCTTTCTAAATCAGTGATTGTAATGGGGTCATTTGTCATGCAGGTGCCTTCGTTTAGGGAGAGGCTTCAGAAATGAAAATTCCTTTACTGGTGAACTTTGTACATGCAAGCCAGAACTCTCTGTCACAGAACTGGCTAGCCTTCTGAAAGCATAGTAAAAAAATAATTCATTTCAGAGATAACTTTCTCGTTATTGACAATGATAAAAAATGGAACTGCACTTTTCCCATCCTTCCACAATTTTTCTATGCATTTCTGAAGGCCCTGGAGGAACTGCTGGCTCAGACACTGTAGCCCCAGAGCTTTCTGTTGAGTCTTTCTTAACTGTTTATGATCATGGAATGTTGACGCGGTCGATGCCCTCGCATCAAGCTCTGTTCGTTGTACTAACGGGGACGAAACTTTTCAGGACGCGTCATGGAATCGAAGACCAATGTATATAACTGGTGTCAAACAGATAAAAGTTGGACCCGTATATATGCTGTGACATATATGCGGCACTTTAAAAAAAAAAAAAACACATTTTTCTCATGTCCTGCAAATTTTTGCCGCCGATGAATATATGCATAATACCGCTTTTACAACATATGTATTGTAACAGTAAATTCAATTAACATCATTAAGCTGCCATCAACACCATTTTTAATATTTTCTCCCCGCGCGCTTCAACAAAGAAATACTGAGTACTTCCGAAATACCGCGAAATACCGAGTGCATATGCATACGCGCGCGCGCGCGCGCGCACACACACACACACACACACACACACACACACACACACACACACACACACACACACACACACACACACACACACACACACACACACACACACACACACACACACACACACACACACACACACACACACACACACACACACACACACACACACACACACACACACACACACACACACACACACACACACACACACACACACACACACACACACACACACACACACACACACACACACACACACACTCTCTCTCTCTTTCGCGCGCACGCAAATAAATTTTGCGCAATCCTTGCTACAATCGAAAAGCGAAATTATTGCTCTTATGTACAGTATAAAGTTCACATTACAGCATTGCTCAGTTCGCCTTAATGCTGTCGTGCTGCAGCTAAATGGCACAAGAAAAATCGAGTGATGCTTGCAAGCGTATACACATACATATATTACTGGCTAGAAGCGCCGTCACTGTGAAAGGAACTTACCTTTGGTGACGCATCGAACTCTCGTGAAGTCCGCACAGCTATACTTTACGTTGTGAGCCGAGATCTCTCCGACTTTTTACAATCTTCGTCGCGTTTCAGGTATCAATGTCAGTAGCCTCCTTCCTCATGTATGTCGCTGAGGTAGCGTCGCAAAATGAGCTCCTGACGTTGGTCGCGAGGAAACAGTGGAATGGATAGAGAAGATCGAGAAACACGCGCGCGGATCGACGGCCGAAAGGAACGCGCGCACCACGCTTTTTTATGGTATGTAATTTTTGCCGACGCCATGACGTCACTGATCACGTGAAAAGCGGAGGCCCCGCCCCTAGACCGATTTGGTGTGAATGTAGCGTCATCCCATTGGTGAGGCCGTAAGAGAAAAGAAGCGCGCTCTCCCTCGAGACAGGCCGTGATCTAACTAATTCGTTGTAAATAAAAAGACTTTCTTTTTTCCTGACTATAAACATTTTTGTTGGCGGTTGTGCTATAAACTTACCTTGAATTACGAAGATTGAAAAGTTACGATGTTTTAGACGAATATGAATGACTGCATGCGGGGACTATAATCCGATGCGCAAAAAGAGACGGCGTGCTTTTGGCTCGTAGCTTCGTCATAATAATTTCGAGGTTTTCTATGCGCTCCTACACCCTTCTGCACAGTATTTTGAAAGGACTTCGTATCACGGAAAAGCAAAGCCAAGAGTCTCGCAGGCACTCCATCTGATACTGTGTTGGCTCAATTGACCCCCTAAATGCGATATTACAGTATTTCAGCGACCTTACCTGCAGTGCCTGTTCATAGAGGATGTATAGCTACTTGCACCGAAGCACTGTGAAATTATAAATGGGGCGCAAGGTACGTGTTCATGCGGTATAACAATCCCCTACGCTCTAGCTTTACGTTCAGAGAATGTTGTCCTGTGTTTCGGCTGATTTCTTCAGGAGGAAGCGTCTTGTGGAAAATAAACAGCGTGTAAAAAATAATTTCAACCGAGCCGCACTAGTTCATTGCAGTTTGAGTGAGTTAGTTTTATGAGAGTAAAGTCCTAAGTAACGCAGTAGTAAGCGATTGCTGTTCTTTAATTTTGCAGTTACTCTTAGGGGGCTCTAATTGACCACAGTAATCAGTTGTACATCAGACAGAGGAATTGTAATTGTAATCGGTTACTCATTTTCTGTAATGTGTAAAAATTTGTAGTTTGAGAATATTGCGCGAGAACTAAGTTTCGCGAAGAGGCAGGCCCCTTACTTCTTCTGTCTTCCCTGAGGTCTGCAGTGCAAGTTCTCTGACGCTGCCAAAGTATGCTGTTGCTACACAATGTCCTAATCGCCGCGTGCTATAGCGTAGGAGCAACTGAGTAAAGAATGAAAGGCCTATTCTTGAGGAACCAGCCGTGAGAAGCGAAAAGAGCCGTGCCTAGAAGGCACTGTTTTTAAGGCGAACTTTTTCTGAGCTTATGGAACGCAATCGCGTGCGTGAGAGCTGTGCGCGAGATTAGTCATTTTTCGCGAGATGCGTTCTTGCCTAGCTTTCCTGTCATCTGCAATCCCACACTTTAACGCGCGCTAACGAACACCACGCGGCAGGATCGATGGTGCAGGTGTACCTCTTGTCGGAATTTGTTGCAGTGCTACATGTAATTATAATTGGTTTACAGGGAAGGAAAGATGCAGTATCTATCACACTTTCTCCGGCAAATGTGAATTTGGACGGTACACCATCGTTCCTGTCGCGTAGCGTTCCTTGGCGCGCGTTCAAGTGTGGCATTGCAGATGGCAGAGACGCATCCCGCCTCGGCCAATCAGAACGCCGCAAAAGCGGGACACACTTTGTCCACGACAACACGAGCCATTAAAGGCTCTCGTCTTAAAAACAAAAAAAAAAAAAAAAATCCCGCTGGGCAGGAAGGCTCCGCGCTCTCTAAAATACGGGCCGTGTCCGAAGACCTGCCGGGTGCCGCCGGGTGCTGGTTCCCATGCATGCATGCATAGTACAGCTCTCAGAGCTCAAGCTGAGTTCAGAATTAAAAAAAAAGAAACTGCCCTATTTTTTTTTTCTCATGACACGCGCTCGATATAAGCAAGCGGTCGGTCGTGCTTGAAAGAGACCTAGCGTGCTTCCCTGAAAAAAAAAAAAAAAAAAAGAATAAGAAAACACGGGAAATGCGCAGCTGAAATGAAAAGCGCTGGGAGCAATATAAGTTTGTAAATGACCATAAAGACAACAGTAAGCAGATACTCTTGTTTCAGTTGCGTTTATTTTTTATTCTTATGGGGAACTAGGAAGACATCGGAGCAAAGCGTCGCCGCTACACACGGCGGCGGATCCAATTGCCGAGTTTTTCGGCGGCGCCTCTCAGACGGCGCCACATGCACGGCCGAAGCTGCAGCGCACCATCGGTGGCGGATGCAATGACGGCTGCACAATAGATACATCTTTGGCAAACCAGCCTCAGCTACAAAGGGCGAAGGCTCCTGGGTTCCAAACCCCGGAGGCCGGGAGAAGCCAGTGCCAATGATGGCAACTATGTAAATGTACGACGACGAACTGCAATGTTTCTAGAAGAAGCAATCAAGCAGGAACCCTGCAGTCCTAACGCACTGCTTTCGCTTCGCCGTCGGGCTTACGACGAGCCTTGTCAACGTTACGCAAAATGCTCGCCACACCACCTCACCAGTTAACTTATTACACGTGCAATCTTCGCGCCCTACGCTTCACGAATCACACATTTCACCAACGACTGTGACAGCCATGCGTAAACATGCGTGCATCCTACAGTGAACAAAGGTTCAAAAAACCCGCTGTCGGCCGTCAGCGCCACCCATCGAAAAGGCGTCCGCGGCCTGGCGTCCCCAACCTCACCTAACCCACCCCCTTCCCCTCTAGGCCTCAGGTCATCCTCATAAATAAAGGTTTTTGAATGAATGAATGAATGAATTAATTAATTCGCCAGCGAGGTAGATCCCATGATAGCGAAACTTTCATATACCCCATGGGGACAGACTGAGTGAGGCACGAGTTTCTTTTCACCGCCATACCCTCTGCGAATGGTTCAAGTACCATAAAAAAAAAAAAATCATGACGTCACAGTGACGCATATTTGGTGCGGATTTCGATTTTTTTATTGCGATAGCAATACTGCTCCATGTGGTTTCGAGTCGTCTCATAGTCTCGGCGGAGGCCACGTTTGACGTAAGGGTCACGTCTACAGAGTACTAGAATATTCTAAATCACTATAGTCACGTAATGACAGATCGCGATAGCGCTTCACGATTTTTTCCATCGTGTCAATCCACCACACGTCAACTCGGGTATGCAACGACCGGATGGCGTCGCCCCCGTGACCAAAAAAATGGCGGACGGCGCTCCCCCTTTCATGCGATGGCGTCATGGGAAATGAACCTATTGAAAATTCTATGCGGTAGTGTATTACTCCGCTGAACAGTAAACAAAATCAGTTTTTGATATTTGACTATACCAAACGAGACAGATATATCGAAAATCCTGAGCTTATAATTTGTTTGTATTAAGGTAGCCCGGAAGAGGTTAAACGGCGAACTATAATATCTATCTATATATATATATATATATATATATATATATATATATATATATACATATATATATATATTTTTTTTTTTGCCACGGGGGAATTGTGTGTGGCGCTTGCTGCAGACCTGATTTGTATCCCAGTCTAGTAAGAACAGTAATAATAAAATTCAAATTGTGTACAAGGCTGTTCATCAAAAGAACGTAACTGCCCCGCGATGGCGGGCCACCGAGAGAGTTTTTGCCAACCGATTTCTTGTGAATGTGACGTCCTACATTTGTTTCCCTTTGTACCCTTATTCTTGACAGAAAGCCATATTCTTTAATGTTATCATTGTAAGTAACGTGCGAGCAGTCAGATGACACAAACAGATTAAATATAATGCAGGGAGAGCGTTTGATTGTACCTTTTTTCGGCTGAATTGCGTACTTAGGCGCACGGCTCTCCGCGTCGGTGAGCAGGATGTAGCGTACGTCAAGCACGGCATTTGTAGGACGCCCTTATGTGAGACACACGAATGTGAGAAACACTCGTGCCGTTAATCTTTCTGCCTAATTCTTTCTCTGGGGCCTTGGAGTATTGGCAGGTCTCTACAGATCTTGTTACCCACCATTTGTATGTTACAAATACAAATGGTAGGTAACGAGGGACAACAGCGCATGCTCAACAAATGTTATGATTGCGGCGGTTCACCTTTGTAGGGCACCACACCAGGACAAATAAATTTTTACTGCGATTGCTGTCACATTCCACATTTCTTTTAAATGTGCCAATTTACATGCTTCGTCTCTTTTTTTTTTTTTTTCTTCTCGATCTTCGTCGAAGTTTGCTTTCCGCCATTGACTGAAATACCGCTGCACTGAGAATTGCATCTGTCAGCATTCGTTGCACGAAGGGATTTTACCACGCTCCACCGCGAGGCAGCCACGGTGGCACTCGTGTCGATCCCGTCCCAGCCGAACGTACGGCACTGCAAGAGTGGCGGCCAGCCAAACGCGTGGCAGCGCATGAGTGCACAGAAACTACTCAAGTGTCGCTGAGTCGGCTGAATGCATGCAGCCGAAGTGTTCATGACACATATGTGACCCCACGAGCCCATTATACTCTCCTAAAGACGTGAAGAGGACGTTGCTGTTCGTAAGTTGGGAAAACATTGGGCTTTAAACCCACATCGCGAGTCCTTATTCGAAAATCGCCAATAATAATATTCGGTCGCCACGGGCCTCTGACATTCGCCAATTTGGCGAAAAGTAGCCACCTGTGAGATCCCTGGCGGCGATATACCAGCGGCCACCAGTGACAGCGTTAGTGCAAATCTCAGTGGGGTGGCATTCCCATAGAAGCAATGGGGCGGGAAAATCACTGGCGACACTAGCGACTCCTGTTTTTCCAGCGGTAAACACTCGCATCGCTAAATGCACTCGTACGCTCGTTACCCACCCGAGAGTAGAGCAAGGTATATAGTGCAATAAATTGCTATATTTTGCCATAACTAGCAATGAAAAAAATTATTAGCAATGTGTACAAACAGTAAAAACCTCATATTTTACCGACAATTGAAACGCATTGATGTTCGCTTCAAAACTACGCAAGCCACTCTTGCCGCAACAAGCGAATCCAATCCCTTACGGCAGCCGGCACGTTGGGAGCTCCTACCGCACTTGTGCCGCTGCTGCTCTTTCTTCTTTTTACATTTTTTAGCGTGTTGCTTTCACCCAGCGCTTCCGCATATTTTGTTGAGCAACCACATCTCGTGCGTATTGACTTTTCTGTAGCAGCTCAGGCGCGTTACTAAAAGCGTAGCACAGCGCGCCCGCAAAAGCGATCGCGCGCTAGCCAGGCAGCAACACAAAATATTCAGCGTGAATTGCATACTTTATTCAAACAAACCTTCAGTCTCGACATTGTACGTACGCAAATGACGCATTTGCGCATGAGTATCATGATGGCAGTGGCTAAACAAATCTAGATTCGCAACGAAGAGACCTGACCTGACGAAACTGCAGCACGACGACATCTTCACTGCAATCGTGTTTACAAATTCATCAAGGAAGCATGCAAAAAACTCACCTAACGAAAGCGCGATAAGACTTCCCTGGATGATCCGTTGTAGCGGCTTCAGGTAGCAATTGACACCGACCTAAGATAGCTAACGGTTTCGCTAATGTTCTGGATGAAGTGCGAAAAATACCTCTGTTAAGCAGGAACTGTACAACTTGCACAATCCTTAGTAGCCGGTACTGTCGCACAGCCTCTTTACACAATACTAGCCCTTGAAGTTGCTTCTTTTCATTTCTCACTTTCAAAACACTTCGAACAGCACGCAGTACTTATTGTGGTCTCCCCTCCCGCGTCTGCGGCCGCTCTCTCCGCCGATGATTCAAATGGATTGGAGGGAAAGGAGGGGGAGGGGGGGCGGAAGTGTTATGTCACGTGGGCAGATAATTTTTTTCGCAACTAAATGCTTTCAACTGAATGTGGCTCGTTTCGAAATTAACATGCGAACATAAATGTATTGGGTACCATGCTTTTCTATGTTAGGAAATTATATTTGTAACAGGCATAGCGCAACCTGCATTTTGCCTCTACGACCGGTGCGTTGGCATCGTTCCTACGGTGGCGGCTCCTATTGCGCGGACGCGGAACACAAACATGCCACTCCCCCTGCAAATGTGTCATCTAGTTACGCCCTACATACTGGAGGCCCAAGGTGGTTCACTATAGACCAAAATTTTGTTACCCTCACACGCAGGTTGCTAGCGCGCTTATACTCTGGACACCCGGCGCCATCTGTCGGTCGCGCGCGGCCACCTATGCATGTAGGCGTGTGCCGTGCATCGCTGCTCACATTTTGTCCCTGTCCCAGAGAGTACTACAGAATTTTGAAGCCCACTGTTCCCTCGTTGACGATATATACGAGGGTAGTCTACCATGCAGGTTACCAACTGTGGATCGTCGTTTATGCGCAGCAGTAGCGTTTTTAGGCTGAAAGCCTTTCTAGGCTCGTGGAACGAAATCCCCTGCGCGAGATCTGTCATATTCCGCGAGATGTGTTCTTGTCTAGCGTTCCTGCCATCTGCAATCCCACACTTGAACGCGCGCCAAGGAACGCCACGCGACAGGAGCGATGGTGTACCGTCCAAACGCACACTTGTCAGAGAAAGTGGGAGATACTGCGCCTTTCCCTTCCTGTAAGCCAATTGCATGTAGCAGTGCAACGAACGCCGATAAGAGGCAAATAATAGGAGAGGAAGAGCACGCTTTCGCCATTCTCCACTTAAGAGACATCTAAGAAACCCTCTAATTTTGTTTTCTCTTTAGCACGGGGACAGCATCGAAAGGGAGTTGTACTGGCACGTTTGCTATGGAAATTGCGGCTCTAGATAAGAAACAGTGAGCTGATATCGGACAAAAATTACGAGACACTTTGGCGACTAAAGTTGTGAGAGGCGAAAGGCTGAGGGCCACATTCTGCTACGCATTTATTGCGAATGTGGCGGTGAATGATGCTTCGAGTAAAGAGGGTGACTACTGTTTCACATTCCTCCCTTCCTTTACGGCATGGTACATGTGTATGCGGAGACTTGTGACAAAAACTGCGCCTTTTCTATCATGTAAATCAATTTCAAACGCCGCTGATGCCTGCTGTACTAACGCCTCCTATCAGTGTAAGGCGTATCAATGTAAGGCGCTACATTATTGGGGACACTTAAGCTTATCCTTTAAAGGGCCACTGTCCAGGCAAGGCCCTTTTAAGCAAAGGAGCCTAGTGTTTCGATCAAGTACCGGAGATAGTCTGTGCAAAATACTACAGTGACACGCGCGCCGAAAAGCATCGAAAATACAATTCAAAGCTCTCTCATGCTCTCCTTCGGGAAGCCAGCTTCCCCGTTTCCTGCGCTGGCCCATCGAGCCACAGTAATGACGTACGTACCGCGAACGACGTCCATTGGTCCGTCTCGTTGACTGACGGGAGAAGGATGGGTGTCTACCGCTCGCTGCGCGCTTTTCCCTCGCCACGGCCAGACTGAATCCAGCGGCGCGCGCTCCCTCGGCTGTTTTTTTTTTTTTTTTTGTTTTTAGCGCACGCGGAGTGCCACACCCGATCTCCCTCCAAACGCGGAGGAGGAAGGGGAATTTGTCTTGCGGAGGCTAGACGACCTCGGGCAGGAGAGTGAAAAACCTTTGCGAGGGAACGGAAGGAGAGAAGCATGACAGAATCGGGTGATTGCGGTGGCTGTAACTGCGTTATTAGTTACTCTTTTCAAAAACATTTTGCGGCCTTGCGTTCTAGGGGCGAAGTCTCACAGTCACCGGGGAATAAAATATTTTCGACCACAGGGTAGACAGTGGGCCTTTTGAGGGTATGACGTGAGAGCGTAAGCTACCAACCCACATACAAAGTCACGCTTCAACCAAGCCGTACGAACTTGCTTCCGTAGTGGTAACGAGATTGCAAATGGTTCTGGCAGGCTGATTCTGATATTACCCTCCCATATCAAAGGAGCGACTCGATTTGGCAGCTCCTGCCCGTGGCATAGGGGTAACGGGAATAGAAATTTCATGGCAGGGTGATTCAATGGCAAAAGCGTGACTCTTTTGCTGACGACAACGGTGAACCATTAAAGGCTTTAGCCTTAATATATTCGCGCATTAAGTCACCATTTTGCCAATATAATTCGCGAGCTCTGTGAAGTTCACGAAAAAAATTGTTAGGCACACTTAGGGTCCGCCTCTAGGACAGCTATCTCAAACTGCACTGCAGTCCGTAAATGTGCCCGGTAAGCTAAATAGTCTTAGCGTCCCTGTGTATGAACGACTACATTTAGTGTTCGTAGTATGCCGGCGGCTAGAGAGAAAGCATCGTTCGTGCAAGGCGACTGTGGGATACACATAATGCTTGTAGCAATATTCAGGAATATTAACTTTTACTGCTTCCTAGCAGCTGCATCGGTTCAACCATGGCCGCAGCAGATGACCGGAGGTTAAGCTATACCCAAAGCACAAACTATTGCTGTCGAATTTCTAGCTATCCTTTTTAGATATTGCGATTTTCCCCTTCACCAAAGCGCGATATTTCCAAATGCCTTCAGATTATTACCGTCGGTACACTACTACACCTCAGGATGTTGCGAGGGACTTCTGATGCGCGATAAGAGCGTTAAGAGCCAAAAGCTTTCCACGTAGCGCCCACGCACGCGCACACACACACACACACACACACACACACACACACACACACACACACACACACACACACACACACACACACACACACACACACACACACACACACACACACACACACACACACACACACACACACACACACACACACACACACACACACACACACACACGCACACGCACACACGCACACACGCACACACGCACACACGCACACACGCACACACACACACACACACACACACACACACACACACACACACACACACACACACACACACACACACACACACACAGACTATATCATTTCAATTTGAAAAGGTTTCAACCGCGAGCACGCGCCTTCGTGCAAGTTCCAGATAGACACCGTCCGAAATATTGCAGAAAGTATTCACCGGTGCCTAAACTCACCGCTAGGGAGTAAGTCTCCGTTTTGCAACTGGACGGGCCCTCGAATTGAAACTCTGTTCCATCGCCAAGCATGGCGAGCGCTTTAGCAGCTGGCAAACGCGAGCAGTGCTCCCACGTTTATGCGTTGGCCGTTTTAATGAGCGGGCTGAATGCGAAGCGTTCCTTCTAGAGTGAGTACATTGACTCTGTTGTGCAGGCCGGCCGAGCGGCGCGTCGAGACAGCTAATGGCAGGCCTGCCTCGAGCCCTACTCGGCGATGCCCAGCACTAATCCATGAGCGGCCATCACGAGCAATTGGCGTCGCTCCCTTCCCGATAAAGACTGGCTGTTCGCGAATCTCGTTTCCGCAACCCTTCGCTTTGCGTCCGGATGGATGGGCCTTCGGAGGAAGCGCATTTCCTAGGCGGATCCATGCCTCGCTGCCGCGACGAGCAATCTCCCTTCTGGCGAAGCTCGGCGCGAGATAGCGGTCAGGCTGGGCCGCCAGGAGCCGCTCGGCCGCAGACAAAGCACCACTAATGTGCAGCGCCTTTGTGCAGCTACTTGCGCCGCCCACTAGATGCTGCTGCTGTGTGAGCGCGAGCATTTCCCTCTTATTAGTGCCCTCCTTCCCCCTCTTCCACTTCTTGCATTTTATCGCAGGGAGCAGTGAAAAGCGCACCGCTTTCAATCTTGGCGGTGGGCGTCTGGTTTAGCCGGAGCAGTGCCATTAGTTTTTCAGCCTTCGGCATCGGGGGAAGTAAAGCGCTTTACGCGATTACGTTATCTTTGACGCAGTTCTTATCAGCGCGGCGATACTTGTCTGAATGGGGAATTTTTTTCTGCCTCTCTGTCTTTGTTCGTATACTGTTTCGATTCATAAACAACTACGCTCGCCTTAACATGTTTCAGCCGACTAATATTGTCCTATGAAAACAATAGAGCCTAATTTACGATGCCTGTTTCTGTAACTAAGGCTCATAAACTTCGACAAAAAAAAAAAAAAAAAAAGCTCGCAAACTCACCAGTTGCCAGCCGCAGCAGAACAGCATTCTTTGGCGCTGTACTTGAGGCTTCATGAGAAGAGAGCCAGGTCGCGGGTTCGCTGGCACTCGGTGGATAACCATGGTGATTATTCCACGTCACGGCATCAATGCGCAGATGCCGTAAAGGTTTTTGTTCGTATGGTTTATAGAGTTTAACATTTCAAAGCGACGTTGGCAATAATGGCCACCGTAACGCAGCTGGGCTTCGGAAGACTGACTTGTGGTTATTTAACATGCACACAATACCGGGTGTCCTTTATCTTTAGAAGGTTAAAATTAAAACAGGTAACTGCCTAAAAACTTAGTTTCAACGTAGGCCCATATTAGAGACTACGGCTGGTTCCAGGTAAGAGGCGGAATGCTTCAATTAGTTCGCTAATTATCTATGTATGGTAATTAACTTAAACTTTTATTTTAGAGGCCTGTTGTATTTGCGAAATTAAAGCTCGTCCTCTAAATAGCATAACCAAGAGAAAAGTTTCTTATAAAAAATTGTAGCTCAGGTTACAAGGCCAACATGTGTCAGCCCGATAGGCGCCAAGTGAGAGCATCTGGCCCAGGTCGTTCCGCCTCGGTGTTTTGAGGCCGGACCACGAGCGAAAAAACTGCACGCACTAGAGACCGACGCAGCGGCTATTAGCCGGGATGCGGTCGAATTGAAATTGACAACGAACCACCGTGCGCCCGTGTGGCTCTCAGGTGAGGACAACAGAGGGACGAAATCACTGAGTGGAGCGATCTACGTCACACAGGCGACCCAGCGCTGTGTTACAGAGTGAAGCCGCCTATCGGGCTGATATCTATGCATGAGCCTTGTACGCGCGCTAGGATGCTTTTAAGAAAATGTTTTCTTTGGAGGTCGATCTTCAATTCCGCAAATACAAAAAAACCTCCTAAGTAAAGACGTAAATATTAGTTAACGTGTTTAGTTGATTAGCAAGCTAACGGAAGCATTCTTCTCCCTTTTCTTCGCGATTGTCTGCCTACACAACACCACACAAATCCAGGTAAATGTGCGCAATGCATCAGCGCCACACATTACAATACCCTGCCTTTTACCTGATCTGCTACGTAGTCCTCACCATAGCCCCATGACTAGAACAAATCAAAACCCGGTTATCGTTTCAATAACAAAATAATTAGATCTTAAAAAAAAAAAAAGACTTCATATAATCCACTGGCACCTGGTGTTTCACCTTCATCAAAACACCGTCACCTCACCGCGACTTGGGTCGAACACGCGCCCTCGTAATCAGCACTCGACCGCCCAAACTGCTCAGCCACCACGCATTTTTTTTTCTTCTTTATTGCCGGTCAGCAAAGTGCATACAGGCATAAAAATCGCTAGCCCACGTTTGGCCAAAACGATACCTTTCTCATGTTGACCAATCCGTCGGCCACATCCATCCACTGAGGTTGCTCTGGGCAAGCGCGAATCGTTGCGCGATGCATGTGCGATAGTACAGGGGTTCCGGGCTCCTGTTCAATGCTGTGTTGAGAGCGCAGATACCTCCGTGCGCCGGGATCAGAAAAACACGACTTGTATTTGTACGAGATAACGGCAATATCATTGCTTTCTCGGGTTCACACCTGACTCTTATCGCTGCAATACATTCAAAGTCAAGGGAACCAACCACCACGACGTCCTTTCACTGCGATCTGCGGTCAAACCTCTCTTTAAAACCTTCGCTTTCTGCTTTGGAGTCTCATTCTTGGTAATCGAAGTAGACTATTGCTTTATTCTGTGAGGCAGCACCTATAGACTGAAGTGATCCAACCATACAAGCTAATTCCCCGCGGTCTTTTATTACTGCGACATCCTTGTAGTCAACATTACCTGCAAATCGGACGCTGAAGCGGACGCTCAGACTTGTCATATTGTACTGGACTCTGCAGCAAGAAGGGGCCATACACTGGCGAACACCGACGATGAAAGTGAGGACTCCGACGAGAATGGAGTTTAGTGACATCCTATCGTCCATGTCACTTGTCTCCCAAAACCAGGCTCGCAATTTTTCACTCACAGCGCCGACAATGCCGACGGCGGATTTTCAGGAGAACGGGGCTTTTGACGTTATCCTGTTAAAAAAAAAAAGAAAAAACGTTATATTGCAGTCAAATCTGACATTCTGTGGTCCTTAGTGCAACGTCTAGGTTCTTAATTTTATATAAACGCGTGGAGGCATGGGACGGGTAACAGGTTTCGCGAGCTTTCAGTGACTTGATTTGTATTTGAAAACGAACAGCACTCCACGCTGTGTACTGTAGTAATAGCAGTCACGTTACAAGGCCCCCAATTTTAGGTTTACTTAATTCCTCCTTGGTGCTGTCTGTGAGCGGGAACAAATCTGGACGTTAGCTCATCGGTTTTACTCAGCTTTCACTTTGACAAGACTTTGTATTTTAAAAATTTGGAGGATATTTAGGCTCAGCTTCTAGAGGTATACGAGGCGACATCAGTCTCCGGCTCCCCTTGCAGATCCTCGTTCACGTAGTACACGCGCTTTTCCTGCTCTCTTATTCGCTAATCCCTCATTTTGTGCCTCTTTCTTATCAGCATACAGTCGCAAGCTACCATATTATCTTTGACACAACTGACATAAATCCCCGCCTTAACAAAGTCTTACGAATGTCCTTGCGTAAATTAGGGATAGCGCATATAGTTTCAGATTCGAAGGTCCCAGATCCGTTACCATAAAAGCTACCCGAGTTGGCAGCTCCTCCCATGTCCCGTGGTGTAGTGAGGACACGCAATCGGCTGACCTAAACGCAGCGATGCCCAGTCCTGGTGCCGCCGGGCGCCCTGCAGTGGCCCCAATGAATACAGGCCTTCCCCTGACATACAGTGCTCGGCTAAACTAGGGTGAATTGCTTTTCGAATGGGCCTTTGGGACCCCCCTGACTACGAGAAAAAACATGTACTTTGCTATCGCGCTTTTGGACGAAGCTGCCCTTGCGCCAAAATAACTCACCGCTATCATCACTGTCACTGCCATCAACAAGATATAAAATTCCTGAAATCTTTCTCAAGCAAAATCGGTTATTTTAAGTAATTGAATCATTTTCTGCATGCGGTGACCTTGAATTCACATTACGGGTGATGTTGTACTACAATGCGGTCACCTTGAATTCACATGGCGTGTCATATTTAAGTCACGTATCATACCGCGCGTGATCTCACGCTTAACATGAGCGCTGCGAGGTGTTCGAAGTTATCACGGGAAGGTCGTCGAGTGTGACGTCACGATAACGTCGACTAATAAAGAATTTCGGTCACATGTGACCGGGGGTACAGTAGTAGAGCGGCCAGTGCGTGGTGCGTTAGTTATCGCATTTCTATTCGTCGGTACCTGATGTACACATATCTCGTGGTCACACATCATGTCCACGGCACCCATGAGCCAAAATGCTTTCTCATTAAAAAAGCACCTGGCATTGTGTTGACGTGCTCTAGCAAGAGCCTAGCGGAACACTCGATGTGAAATTTTCATCGATGGGCCGCAGAGGCGGCCTAATCGGTAGGTCACAAGACATCGACACGTGTAAGATAACATATAAATTTCTTGTGGATTATTTTGTTGTGAGCTGACGAGGGACTGAAGGACAGAGGCGAAGGTGATCGGTCAACCAACACGCGATGTGGCGCTGTGTCTGCCAGATAATAGGGTAGACACCCAAGCGATACGCCATTCTCTCTCGTTGCTTCAGCTCTTAACGACATAATGGCGCTAAAGTAGTGCCAGAAAGTCCGAGCTATACGTGTCTTTCGCGCTTACGCTAGAGGGCGCGTGTCAATCTAGCACAACCTGGGGGAGGGGGTTATTGGTTGCTCAGGAGGAGGAGGGAGTATAGACGGCTCTACTTTCACGTTGCTGAAGGGTTTTAAGCAGGGATATCATTTAACGCCCCCCTGTCAATAGGTGTCCCAGAGCTCTGCTGGCCGCTGTCATCCCATGTTTCGATCCAGCGGATCTATCTTCATTCTCGGGACAGGACGCGCATGCAAGCCGCGGTTGTTTGTAAACCGCACTGCTACCTCTTAGGAATCCACAGCGCTCCATCCCCGAATGCCTCGGCGAACCTCAGAGGAAACAAAATGAATAGAAATGCAGGTTGCAGCCTGGAGGAAATAGTTAATTGAATGCATTTATATCAATAGAGATTCAGCCCGTACGACCCAATCGTGAAATTTGTGATGGCGTCGATAGTTTCTTTTTCCTGCCTGTCGAGGCTTGGCGAGGCACGGGGAGCGGGAGTCGGAACTGAAAACGAAGATTCTGTACCCCTTCCCATCCGCACCTCCTTCGCATATACATTGTGACGGACTGCATAAATGAATGCCGTGGTGTTTTGTTTTTCTCTTTTTTTTTATAGAACAGTATTTGCCTCCTCTGCCGCTAGATTAAAAAAATAAAAGGAAAAAGCAGAGTACGCCTCAGACCAGGACGGTTCTAAATCGTCCAAAGGTACTGATGGCTTTCGGCTCAGAAAAAAGCTAATTGATACTGACATAACTATTAGGAAAACCTTATGTGGCTTTAAATGAATCCTCAGCCTCCGCTAGAACGAATCGTGATTAGCGGCTGAAAGAAAATGAAATAAAAACCCGGCAGGTATAGCCACGATATACCAAATCTGTAAATTGGCGTGCACTTGTATGCGTGTTCGTGTAATCACTTTGTCATGCCGATGATCGCTTTACGATGACTTACACAAACTAAATTGTTGTTCAAATAATGGCGCCCTAACGTGTACTGCACGCAGCTGGGAAATCCCCGTTACGTGCTTTTTGTGGCCTGATGGTCCACACATGGTTATTACTGCCAGGGTCTCCAAATAACGTCTCACACCTGCTGTTTTCACATTGAAAGAGACGAAGACTAGCTACCCAAGTGCAAATTTAGGAGGTCTTCCAGATTCTTTTACTAAGCGGCGCCCGTCAATGTATTGGTTGCTGCGGGATGCCTTAAGCCACAATAGGGCTTTTGATATAATCGGGCGCTAAGGTGGAATGTGCTAACGTGATGGCATTAAAGTCCTTGTTGACCAGAAGGTCGGCTGTTGGCGTTGGGAAGACAATCATGAGCATACCCTGCAAGTGGCTGTTGCCCGGTGATATTGTTACGGACGAGGTAGAAGTGGGCAATGGCGCGGGGACATAGAGTTCCTTACACTAACTAGAGGGAAAGTTGAGGGCGCTGCACTTCAGCCACCATGGGCGCGCTAAGAATCATGGGCCGGTGTGCTACTTGGTGCGGGACAGTCGGTTTTTCTCGGGTGGCGTTACTGCGATGTTTATTTTTCGTTGTCATCATCATCTGAAGGTGCGTACCTAGACCGCGAAAGCCATAGTAGCGAAGGCGCAAAAGCAGACGTCACCAATAAATGGTTTTTGTTTCCCGAAATGCCACTAAAAACTTCCTTAAGTGATTGCACAACGATAAGTATTTTCATAACATTTTTTTATTTCAAAGTGTGCCTTTAAGAGCGAAATATTGGTATTTGTGCTGCTCAAAACTAAGCCAATAGGAGAAAGAGCCATCGCTTATATTGGATAAATCTCACACTGGCATTCTGTTTCTCTCTTTTTGTAATTTATAGTCATAATATTCAATCTTAGGACATTATTTATGGTAGAACAACGTTTATCTTTGCATTAGTTTTGGCCAAAAGTTGTAGTTCTGCACTCGGTAGCTCTCCGGCCCATGATGCTTTGAGCGCCCATGGTGGCTGAACTGGCCGTCTGGAAACTCCATGTAAACTTCCATAGACGGCAGCACAGCTTTCCCTCTAGGTAAGAGTAAGAGACTCTATGCGCGGGGAGGAGCGCTCGCGCTAGGCCCGCCGCGATTCATTAAATGGACAGAACACTGGCCAAAATATGTAATGAGATTATGGTGGAGATGAAATGATTTTGCCTCATATAGTACAGATCGAGCACTACAATTTCAAAGAGGCTTTACGATTTTAATTTGCTAGCGGAGAAACCTTATTACTTTCAGTGTAGTACCCCACGTTACTAATGTCAACAAAATATAGCTGATTTTCAAAACTGCACATTGTTCTTTTTTCTTCTAGGAGTGCTTGTCATAATTTATTATATTTCGCGCCCTCTCCAGTGCGTCCTTAAACAGAAACCACCCCTCCTTTCAGTATTCAACTTGAGTTTCCTAGGCCTTCGTTAACAGACCACAAAATTCAATCAGCCGTTTGTTACAAATATTCAAACAAAACCAAATTACTCATGACCTGTGGGAGTGCAGTCGGTTCGAGATCATTGTGTTGGCGTGGATGGCGCTTTTCGCTTAATCGTGGGAACGGACCGTACGAGTGCCGCAGTATCAATTTCAATATTTCTTCTCACCTTTGCTTGCTTTCTTGAGTCCAGTAAACAAGCTCACCTGTTCTTACAATCGAGAAACTCAGTTGAACTTCGCTTAGTCGTTCATACGTTTTGTTTGTCGGTTTTTTTCGTGCAAGGGGCTCTAAGGACTGCAATTGCGCAAAAGATCCTAACCAGGTTTCACGAGCACGGTGGTGTTTTAAGAGTAGCAAATGCATTGCACCGTCGCAAAGCATGTCAGCACGCAGCTTGTGGTCGGGATAATTCGACGACATAATTATCCCGGTATCAGCAGATTGGCTGAGCACGCTTGCAAGCTTATGAGCTTTTATTTGCACCGACGACCTCGCATTGCTTCCCGTCTTCGGCGCCCGGCCAGCTCGCCGCTGGGCGGGCAGGCTGCTGGGCCAGAAGCACAACGGGGCAGAAGACCGGCTCGTCTCGCTAAGGCCTTGTGATAGATTCTCTCCTGGGCCAACAGGCTAATGATGCAACTAATCCTTTCACGGAGTCGCTGGACCGCCACCAGAGGTCTCGTTCGTACTTGGGGGGCCCTGTGGCGCAGTCTCGCAAAAGGAACGAACAGTCGCCGTGATTAGCCGGCGCAGTCAGCCGGAACAGACCTGATGTAAGAGGGAGAAGAAGAGCACGATATCGGACATCTGATGCTCACAGCGTTCACTGCAGCATCCTTTCTTTTTCTTTCCTTACCGGCGTCAACCCTGCTGAGTGCTTGCGCGATCAAAGATTTAAACCTTAACTTTCGCGCCGAAAAGCATCGGCTTAAGCTTGAGCCCCTGGAGGTGAATAGGGACTCGCACAACATTTTTCTTGAAATAAAACTGGAAAGGTTAAACATGTGGAGGCTGCATATTATACTAAAGTCAAGATGCCAAAAAAAAAAAAAGAGAGTGTTTGCTTGCAAGGTCCGCTGCCTCCTTCACTGAACGAACTGCGGTGCTAATGCGATCTGCGACGGTCTCTGTTCGGCCTTGACGAGAAGTTTCGCTCATCTATTTTGATTTGAGCGTCCATTTGCACTAGTTTCCCTTCCGAAAATCCTCGCTTGAGAAAGCTCGGGCAGCGGCTTCAGCCAACCCAGTCACGGACTGAGAACCCGATCAATCCCGCTCTTACTAGCTAACCCAATTTTCCCTCAATGCCTCTTTTCTACAACTAATACCCTTCATTACAAAATACCATAATAAGACTTGGGTCGTTGGTTCACACGAAGTATAGACGTAAATGTTAGCTAAACGTCTACCTAAAGTTTAGTTCGCAGACCTGTTTAACCTTGATCCTTCAAATTTACTAGCAAAACATTCGGCGATGCAAGAGCAGGAGTTCGGTTGGTTGGTTTGTGGGGTTTAACGTCGCAAAGCGACTCAGGCTATGAGAGACGCCGTAGTGGAGGACTCTGGAAATTTCGATCACCTGGGGTTCTTTACCGTGCACTGACATCGCGCACGCACGCACGCACGCACGCACGCACGCACGCACGCACGCACGCACGCACGCACGCACGCACACACACACACACACACACACACACACACACACACACACACACACACACACACACACACACACACACACACACACACACACACACACACACACACACACACACACACACACACACACACACACACACACACACACACACACACACACACACACACACACACACACACACACACACACACACACACACACACACACACACACACACACACACACACACACACACACACGCACGCACGCACGCACACACACACACACACACACACACACACATCCAACACCACCTAACCTCACTGAAATTAAAGCAGGAATTGGTCATTTCGTGTACTTTGCTGTTTTCCTGGCAGTGGTTCCACTCAAAGATTATGCAAAAAAGCCGACCGCGACCGACCAATATAGACAAGCGTCATGTTTGTAAACAAAGGTGGCGCTGCGATCGGCAGCGACGTGGGGTGTAGGCAAAAGCGCGGCGTGCCTACACTGCGCAAAGCGACGCTGCCTTCGAAACCAGTTCGCGCGTGCGAATATATTGAAACGTAAGCTACGCTTACACGTAGAAATAGATTGGTTTATGCCTGGAAAGTATTTCCGCACATTATCAGCCGATTACAGCTAGAGTTACTTGGCGAAGAGCGCTGCATTGGCTTCCTTCTCCGTGGCCTCAACAGCGCGCGGCTGCGGTACGTAGGCGACGGCCGTGAGTGATTAAGTTAAATAAAAACGAGAAAGCGTAATGTATAAGAAAGACTAATAGTTCAACCTGTTCAACTCCCAGGCCTATTCCTAGCGCATGCAAGGAGGACGAGAATATAAATGACTGGAAGTGTGTTTTTCATATGACGAATCTATTGACTGCCTTTCTGTTGCTTCAAGCACTCACTCTAAAGAACAATATTATCGGCAACTATATAAAGTAAACTAGAAATCACATTTCTAGCTCACTTTACCGGCAACTTAAGTCATAGAATTTCGTATCTAAAAAGAACTCAATCTTTTAGATATTTTTAACATGTTGGCAAAGTGCACTGCCAACTTGTTTTCGCCTGCCCGATAAAAAAGACGTTGACGTCTATCTCATCTTAAAGATGTAGCAAGGTCATTCACAGGTTAATATGTACATGTATGCCAGTACGAAAGCTCTCATTTTGTTCTCTTTGCTCTATAGGAGAGACGCATGAGTGCAGATGAAACGTTCTCCACGATCGCTTGCAGCGAAATTTGAGTGATCTGCTGACCTTTTTTTTTAATATACATGGAAATTTTTTTATTCAAATGCGCATCATCTTATTCTGCTTATTTTGCACCCCTCATAGTCGATTCCTCTTTGAGACATTGAACTCCATATACCATATATACTTAAATATCCTGCTCGATCAGAGCTAGATTGTACGTGGATATTTAATTCGTTCGTCAGGATCTTATAATGACCTCCAAAAATAAAATTTAGAAATGAGAAATAATGCTGCGGGACTGCCCGGATCATAACAATGTATACTATAGAACCGGTGATGAAGATAGTGGTTGAAACTCGTGAAAGTACAAACAGAGAAAAGCTATACTTTACAGGTCCGGGCCTGTTATAGCCAGCAATATATCGTACTGGAGTGACCGCGCTCAAAGTAATTGCAATTACCTTCACAGCAGCGTTTGTGTCCTTTCTGTGTGAACATATGCACGGGCAGCACTGCAAGTGAATAGAACTCACAGTGCAGCTTCCCTGCGGGATCATACGCACACGGAATATATCGCGTCTGAACTTCTTACAACTTAATAGCATATCAAAATGGGCACGAGCTGCAGGCGTTTGTTCTTGCGCTATTCGTCGTGCCGCCGAAAAGCAATCATGATAATTAAGGGTTGCAAACGAACTGATCTAGTTTCGGTGAAGAACTGCAAAGCATATATATGTTAGCCGCGAAGGCAATCCGTCACCGAAGAGTCTACTTGTCGCGCTCAATGCCGCTGCCCTTCGCTCTCATCTTTATTCTACCGCAAGAAACATGTTAAAACAAGTGCCATTTTGCTTTTTGTGCCTCGTGGCGCAATCAACCGCGCCACAGCTCGTAGAAATATTGGGAATTATGCCCGAAAACACAGCAATCGCCGCGCATCCAATGCAGACGGCCCGCGCTTTTGCCTACACCACGAAAGTCACTACTGTCGCCAGCGCCACCGCATCTCCGCTGACGTCACGGGCTGACGCTTGTCTATATGAGTACATATGCCGCAGCTTTAAGGCCATGTACTGCTTTTTATTGACCCTTGTAACTAAGCGACTCAACCATCTGCGGATGCGGTTCTTACGTTGCAATTCAAAGCAGACGAAATTTATGCCATCGCAAGGTCCTGAGGTGGGGGGTTGCTCACATCTGTCTACAGTAAGAGAACATTTTACTTTGCACGGGTTTCGAAGCGCAGCTACGTTCTGCAAGTAACCTTGAGTCCTAGTCCCATGCCAGCGGAGCAGATTGTGGATCTTGCAGCCTCTCAAAGAAATGGTTGTAGGAAGGCCTCAAGACAACAGAGGTAAATGCGCTTCTCAAGATTGCAGTAGACTTTCGCTTGTTACTTAAAGCACAGCATAAAAAACAGTACTCAGAAGAGCGTCTCGTAGCGAGAGACTTTAAGGAGATGCCCTGGAATATCAAAGAGAGCGCACTTAGAAACACAGCGGTATAAAATATATGAATACAGTTTAGTTTTGTATACCTGCAATGCTATTCGGAAAGGAATAAGATGTACATGCACAAGTGAAAAGACAAAAAGGTTGCATAATGAAGGCAGGACAAATAGAACACCAAAAAATGATAACAAGAAATGCAAGTAAAACAAAGGTACCAGGAGCTTACTTTGACGAAGACCGTGCAAATTACAAATGGTACACGAGTACCATTAAGTCATACAAGTGGAATTTGAGCATTTTATGCATAGCGAGACATGTATTGGTCATTTTTTAAGTGTGTGAATTTTTCGTAATATCCGCTTCTGCCGGCAGGATGTGCTCGAAGGAAAATTGTGGAAATCCAATTCAAGTGGAATGTGCGCATGCTATGCATAGCGAGACATGTATTGGTCATTTTTTACATTATTCGCCATATCCGCTTCTGCCGGCAGGATGTGCTCGAAGGAAAATTGTGGAAAAGCAATTGCATGCGTGCCATAATTGGTGCCCAGCTCATGTGGAAATAGTTTTGCTATTTAGGGCGAATTTTGTAGCTTGAATGTTCGTGCACTGTGACGGAGAGCTCTAGGAAAGGAAGCTGTAAATAAATGTATTAGCTTGTGTACGAAGAAAACCGAATTATATTAGACAAGTTCACTTAAAAAAAAAAGGGAACGAATGAATTAATGGAAGAGTGAGTATGAGCATGCTTAGACATATAGTATAAGCAGCAAAAGCTTAAAGATGGGTGTTATCAGAAAAAAAAACAAAAAGCTATTGCAGTCCTGCTTAGTGATCTAGTCGCGTATTACTGTTATCCGTGGTTAGAGCATGTGCGTTCCCTCCTGTCTTGACGTACTTCCGGCATTTATATAACTGCTTCTAACTATTTTTTTTTTTCACGCGTTGGCCTCCGGTAAACGTTTAATGTCGATAATGTTTAGTATTCGCGCTGCTTGATTTTGATTCACCTGTATGATATGGAACGCATTCTACAAGTGGGACCCGAGTACACTACGTAATACGTGACCTCGTTGAAGAGGAGGTTTAGATTTGAGCTCCCGATGCTATGTTGCTATTAGTTTCTGCCTCTTCGAGCTTGCGGTGTAAGCAATGCCTCTGGTGTCCGAATATTTCAGTAAGGCGTACGGTGCTGGCTTACAAGTATTCACGCATGTACCAGATAGCGCATATAAGCTATAATGAACCAACATTTTTGTGGTGCCTTGCCTTGTGCATCTTGAGTACTTAACGCTCTTAAGAATCTACAGAATGGTGCTTTCAACTTTGTCGGCATCTGGTACCATTGGCGTATGAATCAGATGTTGTTCTTTTTTTTCCTGTGCGACGCGTAGCAATCTTGACGCAATTCTAACTTCAAGTGGCTACTAGAGGGCACAAAACGCAATGCTCCTTTGAACAAATTGAGCATTGTGTCACTAATTAGGCTAAAAAAAGCCAAGCATAAAGGTGCAAGGCGGAATTTCAGCGGCTACCAAATCGCATCGGAGCAGTTAGCAGAACGTCATCGGAATGCTTCATACGAGAGCTGCGGTCACATAACAGAGTCAGCTCCAATTCCCCGCCCCCTTCGTCCTCTCGCCCCCTCCCCAATACGGGAATTTGTCATAGCAGCTTCAGAGACGCAACTACTTTTCACATCGGTCAGGCTACAATTTTCTTTCGTTTGCGCGCCAACTGCTGTTTGTTTTTGCATGGCAGCATCCGTCCGTAAGATCCACCGTGGCGTGCTGCGTCACCTACCTGGTTGAGTTGCATTGCTGTGGGCAAGGTTCAGCGTTTTCTCTTAATGAGCTCGAGCGGTTGTGATGAGCGTGCCCCGTTCGAGTTGTGTTTTCTAGCCTATAAACTTAAAGGCGCGCGCCATCAAGACTAATAATATAATTTTTAAAGAACATTGAGTCCTTTAAAGCCATTTTAGGAAGTAATTTCATTTTTGCACCTCTTATTTATTTTTGGTGAGCAACAATGGAGGGAAAATGGCTAACGTGGTTAATATGAGGAAAATCCCGCTTGTATCTTAAAACCATCATCGGGAGACGGTGTGTTCATTTAGTGGCACCATGCAAAGTGATCTTCGCTTATAAGTCGTGGACAGAGACAGAAACAGAGAACTATACTTAATTGTTGCAGCTCATGACGTGAGCTTCCTTGGTGCGCTGGCGTGATTTTGCCTCGTCTTACGTCGAGAACCAGCAGAGGACCGCTCCATGGGCTGGCTGCCTAAAATATTGCTGACGCTAAATTAGGCTTGTTCTCTTACCTCATTTTACGTTATTGAGCGAAAATATCAATACATCTGAAAAACAGGTTGCTAGCGGCTTTTCCGCGCTACCTGAAAAAACGTTGCCATCTGCAAAACCGAAAATTAGAATATAGGTTCACAAGCTCGACTGGGCACCTATGAGGCAGCTCTCAGCAACGAGGCATGGCAAATGTTAAACTGAGATCGGAAGACCTTACCGAGGAAATTTAAACGCCTACAACTGCTCCGCGTTATCTCCCGTTTTCTTTGTTTAACACCTTCCTGAGAGAAGGTTCCGGGAGCGTTATTGTTCGCACTTTTCAACCGCGTGCCTCCGAGTGGCGCCTTTCACTAAGCAACACCGCTTGCTGCTTCCGGCTTTGTTCTGCTGTTCCTGTATCTGCGGCATTTGCCCCTCGCCTTGGGTCGAGAGACCCTGGATGCGGGAACTGTAAAATGACCACCGGGAACTTCGGATTGAAATGGCAGGTACCGCAGTCAACCTCAAGCATATAGCAACAGCTAATAAAGAGCTTCTTGCTTTATATAAAACAGCGCGCTTTAAATGCTGCCCTGCGTAACGACATCTTGTAAGGTCCGCGAAGCGTCTTCGAAATAGAGGCGCCTTGAAAGGAATCTTTACAATGGATCACCTAATGCCTAATGTTTTACATCGACGGCTTATAAGGTCCTAACATACCCGTGGACAAAGTGTATAAGGAACGAAGCTCATGTGGGTAGCTTTTTGGCTCTGTAAACTTGACCATGACAGCAACGTTGGGCAGTGCAATTGGAAAGACACTATATTCTCAAGGGCATTGACCGTTAGCTAGAATGCATATATCGTAAGTCTTCATTTACTGCTTCCTATTTTCGCTCCGCCCTTTGAACAAAGCAGATGTTTATCAGTGGTTGATTTGTTGGGCTTGGTTTGTGGGGTTTAACGTCCCAAAGCGACTCAGGCTATGCGAGACGCCGGAGAAGAGGGCTGCGGAGTAATTTCAACCACCTGGGGTTCTTTAATGTGCACTAACATCGCACAGCACACGGACGCCTTGCTTTTTGCCTCCATCGAAAACTGGCCGCCGTGAACGGGATTCGATCCAGCATCGTTGGGCACAGTAGTCTAGCGCCCTAACCCCTGCATCACCACGGCGGGGTGGTTATCAGAGAAAGCAGGCAGTTGGAGGACGGGGATGGGGTTGGATCGCGGCAAGCCAGTATTTCTTTTTTAGAAACCTTTGAATCGAGCAGGGATCCGACGTTATTTCGGCCGTTGCTTATCCTCTGCGCCGGAGAACCAGCAACGCTGCCTCGCTTGAGACCTCCAGCTCGGTTTTTCAGGTATGCAGGTGTCAAAAATAATGAAGAGAAAACTGACAGAGCACGGTAAAGGTGCATGATGAATGCATTGCAGGCAGGATTTCATTACGGAAACAAGGTTGTTATAATACATATAGTAAGCAAGCCAATCCATTTTCTTGGTCTTGTCAATCATCAAGTATCCTTCATTACGGTTTAATTAAGTGATACAATGTTTTAAGGCACCTTATGCGATGGCATTGCCTTGCTAAGCAACTCGGGGGATGAACTGCAAATAATGATTGATGACCTAGAGAGGAAAAGTAGAAAAGTAGGCTTGAAAATCAATATGCAGAAGACTAAGGTAATGTTCAACAGCCTCGGGAAGGAACAGCAGTTTACATTAGCGAAGTACTGGAAGTAGTAGGCGAATATGTCTACTTAGGACAGGTAGTAACCGCAGATCCGGACAATGAAAAGGAAATAACAAGAAGAATAAGATTGGGATGGAGCGCATTTGGCAAGCACTCGCAGATTATAACTAGCAGCTTACCGGTATCGCTCAAGAGGAAAGTATACAACAGTTGCACCTTACCTGTACTCACCTATGGGGCTGAAACGTGGAGGCTAACCAAGAGAGTTATACTTAAGTTGAGGACAACCCAGAGAGCTATGGAACGAAAAATGGTAGGGGTAACATTAAGATATAGGAAGCGTGCAGACTGGGTCAGATAAATAACTCAAGTTACCGACATTCTAGGGAAAATTAAAAAGAAGAAATGGGCAGGGGCAGGACATGTAGTGCGAAGAGAGGATAACCGATGGTCGCTTAGGGTAACAAACTGGATTCCGAGGGAAGGAAAGCGTAGCAGGGGGCGGTAGAAAGTTAGGTGGGCGGATGAGGTTAAGAAGTTCGCAGGGGTCAAGTGGATACAGCTAGCACAGAACCGGGTTAAGTGGAGAAATATGGGAGAGGCCTTTGCCCTGCAGTGGGTATAGTCAGGCTGATGATGATGATGATGCGAGAGAGGGTTTAGTAATATGTTTCTGTCGATGTCACGCGCTAGAAAAGAAGCTCCGCGTCTTTTCAGTTGCATAAACAGGGCGAGGACCAAGAAATCGTTGTAAAAGCGACCGTGATTATTAAGCGCTCGGAAGAGAGATTGCGTGAAAAAAGGGCTGTTTCCTTGACACTTAAAACTTTTGCCAGTCTTTTTTGTAGCAAATGGCTTTCTTGTATTTATCGTGGACGAGGAGCGCTGAAATGTATAAGGAGTGTAGTTGTCAACGCGAGTTGCAGCCCGAGCAGACTGACGGCACGGACGGCTTCGCAACTATCATGCGCACTTGATCGCGTTCAGCCAATAGCAGAAGACCACACGTCCAAATGGTATGTGCAGCCTGCGAATCTGATCGACTGCTTGTGAACAACAACGACTAGTTTCCTTATTCTTCTAAATAGAATGAATAAATAATAAAATATATAGAATAAATAAATAATAAAATTATTATTTCTAAGCTACTGGTAAGCCTCACCTTTGATACTGGAGTGAGTCAGCAAATGAAATTGTCCTATCTTTATCATCCGTTACGCCAAGAGTGAAAGCTACGAACGCCAGAACGGCAAACAGGCAAACAAATGAATCGGGAAAAGGGTGACTCAAAAGTGTGCCCCCCCTAGCAGAATATTTCACAACCTTAGGAAAACTACGAAACATCCCGCTTTTTTCGTTGCATCCCTCCTCCCTAGCGTCGCTGCTCGTTTGTATAAGGATATTTTTTGAATGAGAAATTCACGTCGAAAAGTATATATTGGCGTTTAAAGTGCTAAGCGTCGGAGCGTATTCATTCATGGTTGAGAAACTGTTGCGTTCTGACTGGAAGATCTCGAGTAGTTCAATGTCCCCATGGTAAAGCAAGCCTTCGTTGAGATAGGTTTTCGACGAGAAAATGCCTAGAAACAAGTTCTGACTTTCGAATTAAAACTAGGCTGCTTTGGAAGGGAGCAGAAACTCAAAGAATCAGTGGTTCATCTCAACGTCAAATTAACATGAAAACTTAAGAAGCTTTATCGACCTCACACGTTTTCACTGTGCAAGGGGCGGAAGTTATATTTTTTTTCCTCTACTTTCTCCCGAGTTACCCTGAAGAAAATGATTACACTGCTTGCCGTCCACGACACCACAGACGAAAATAGAGACTTTCTCTGATGGCCTCCTAAATTCCGTGAATGTTGGCTTCCTTGATATGGTTATGACTGTAGGTACGCAAGATTAAAATCACCGAGCTGCACGCGGGCTTTTAAGGGCGCCTTAGTGAAAGGCTCCCAATTAATTTCAGCCCACTGTGGTCCTTCGACCTCTAGTGCCATTGCACAACACATGGGGTTTTTCGTAGTTTGATCAAAATAAAGCGGGGAAGGTGGAATCTGATCCTCAAATATTCCGCTCGACAACCCAACAGATTAGCCACTGAGCTACTGCGGCGGTTCATTACGTGGGTATCAGGCTCGAGCTTATGTAGGTGCTCACGCTGTAACTGTGGCCAGTACAGTAGCGCATTTGAGACTCTATATAAACTTCCATGCTCTGACATAACATTGTTTTGTTTAAAGAGCTCGCCAGCATCCGTTCTGTTGGCCGTAACCACTATACCGACTACACAGTGAGTGATTATTGTTTTCAGCTGGAGATTCATTATAATTAGCCTCGCTGCAGACGTTTTCTGTAGCTAATGAGAAAATCCACTGCGTATTTTATTTTGCTCCTAAACTGTTAACGTGATTCTTTTTCAGAACTTCGAGCCGCTATTTCTTTTTTTATCATTAAGGCTTTTCTTAGACCTCACCGTTTCTCGCTCGTGAGTCTTTCACTTGATGTAGCACAGCTATGCCATGCACAATGCCTGCGAAAGATGCAGGTGTGTTTGTCTGTACGTGTCGCGCGGTCCGCAGTAAGCACAGCCATTATATATTCTTTAGAAATTATGAAAGTTCGATTCCGTTTTTTTTTTTTTTCGTTGCGTGCGCGGAAGAAAACACAATGCTTAGGTTAATAAATATAAATAGGAAATCACATTTTAAATTCAGTGTCACATAAGTGCCCCGTCTTAACAAACTACGACTAGAGGAACGTGCCATGTGCGTATTTCTCATATGTAAATCGTGATTATTATCAATAATTTGTAACTATTATATGAAGCACCAGCTGAAGCGACCTGCTAAGCAACGACGTCAACTTGCCTATACCGTCTGATGGTCGGTGCTATTAGATTCTCGAAAATTGAAAACAAAAACCAGTATAAAAATGTACGTCCTAGCCAAAAGTAACCAGGCTACAGGGTTTGCTTCTCAGCAGTGTTTGGAGCCCTTGATCTATTCCAAAAGGCAAAAAATGGTATTTACAGATAAGTGTGAGGTGCTTTCCGCACAGGTGGTTAATAATATGGCATGTCCTATAAACGTTTAGCTACAGGGCTAAGGAGCAAACCGTGCAGCCTGGTTACTTTTGGCAAAGACGGTACATTTGATATCTCTACGCCCGAAATCAGTATACCTTCTGGATTTTGTCGATTTACGCGTTATACGGAGCTGTCATCTGCCAAATATAGGTCTTCACTTCCACTGTCACAATAACATATAGCTGCTCTGTCCTTTGTTGTTGTCTCCTCCTCAATCGCCATTTCAGAATTTCCTTCTCTCGTGCTCCGCGTGACAGCTCCGTGACTGGTCGATGTGAGGGATACCGACGGAAGAGTGCAGTAATATCGCTGGTGATGCTGATAAAACAACGCAAACCACAAACGTTAAGGCCGAACCCTAGCCTGTGATGACGGGTGTGCCCGAAAAGAAAGTAAAATGCTGCAAGGTTCCCGGACGAGGTTTGCAAGACCCGAAAGCAGTCGGCTGCAAAGACGGCACCCACATACGCCGGAAATGCTCGCTTGGACACCCTGTACAGCGCGCGCCGTCGCGCTCGCTCCGCGCCAATCACTACGCGGTCGCCTCTTTCGCCTCCCTCCCGCGAAAGCGATGCGGAAGAGGCAGATCGAAGAAGCCGATATCTAACGAAGACGGCGAGTGCGAAGGGAACGGACGAAACGAACTGCAAGCCGGCCGCAAACAGGACCGAAAGACACAACCCTACAAAGCTTCTTTTCCTCGACGCCTTCCTTGAACGACCATAATTAAATTGCGCTTTAGGGACGAGCCAAAAAAATAAAAAATAAAAACAATCCAGTCGAGGCTTGCATTTCATTAACCTTTAATGCAGTGTTGACGGCCTGCCCTGAGGAATTCCTTGCGCGCGGCGAAACCCACCGAGAATCGAGTATTTCGGGGCTTGGCTGGATTTTTGTTTGTTCATCCCCTGCTTTTTTTTTTATTCAGTGCACGCTCACTTGATTGGGGAAGGGAGCGGGTGACGGTAACCACGTAAACTATGCGCGCCTAATGGCAGCTTCATCTCGGCGTGGTCGGCTTGGTGAACAAAGCGGCCGCCGGTACAGCGTATACCGCCAAGGCAACCGTCCACAGGACTCCTCCTGTCGAGTTCCAATTTGTGGGGCCTTTCCCCGCACCGCTGACAGTACGGGCACGTCACTGCACAGCCTCTCACTCTTAATTATTTAAGGAACTAATAAGGAGAGCACAAGTCGAAACTAATTGAAGCGTTTTGAGGGCATGCAACAAGTGAACAGCGTAATCTATCCTGTAATTTGCTTTATTGCTTCGGTATGGCCGAGGCCGCTAATTAAAAGAAAGAAGAAATGCTCGAGGATACGAGAAATTAAAACATATGCAGAGTGCTAGTGCGAAAGATTCATAAAAAAACTATTAGGATAACGAAGATGATCAAAGGCTGCAACACATGCTGACCCTGCTCGTTTGCGGAAATTCCAGACTCAAAGCGAACGCCGAGTGAACAAACCTTCTGGAAGCACACAAGGGCCCTTTTCAACCGCCAGTATCGAAACGGTTTTAATCAGACTGCGTCTTGGCACTGACTGCGCGGAAAGCCCGCTGCATCAAAGAGCGGACATTGCAGCACATCCTAGATGCGAGTCAGAAGAAGTCGACCACTGCCGCTAACTTGTCAAACACTGCAAAAAAACTTCGCCTGCATGGCCATACATACATTCTCCATTTAACTGACTTCGTAAAACAATGCTTCATCTGCATTGATCGTTGTGCGATGTTATGAATATTCGTACACCCAGTGCATACGCACTTTAATTACAGTACCCATAAATGAATTGTGGCTTTTCTCTGGTATATACCTCTTGCGTTGCGCATTACTAGGCTTTCCGTTTGTCGCTTTGGATTGCGAGCTGTATATTTTCTGTATTTCGCACGTGAAAAGATAATATTGTGTTGCGGTCGCGGCGAAAGTGATAGCGGAGTCCATCAGTGGCTGATCCATTGTGATTTGTGCCCATCTCAAATTTTCCTATCTTCTTCTTCGTTTACATGGCAGAGCCCGAGAATTCCAACATTGATCATGCACAGATTCCAAGAAGGCCCTTGACGGAATGCAGCAGCCAGTGTGTGTGTGTGTGTGTGTGTGTGTGTGTGTGTGTGTGTGTGTGTGTGTGTGTGTGTGTGTGTGTGTGTGTGTGTGTGTGTGTGTGTGTGTGTGTGTGTGTGTGTGTGTGTGTGTGTGTGTGTGTGTGTGTGTGTGTGTGTGTGTGTGTGTGTGTGTGTGTGTGTGTGTGTGTGTGTGTGTGTGTGTGTGTGTGTGTGTGTGTGTGTGTGTGTGTGTGTGTGTGTGTGTGTGTGTGTGTGTGTGTGTGTGTGTGTGTGTGTGTGTGTGTGTGTGTGTGTGTGTGTGTGTGTGTGTGTGTGTGTGTGTGTGTGTGTGTGTGTGTGTGTGTGTGTGTGTGTGTGTGTGTGTGTGTGTGTGTGTGTGTGTGTGTGTGTGTGTGTGTGTGTGTGTGTGTGTGTGTGTGTGTGTGTGTGTGTGTGTGTGTGTGTGTGTGTGTGTGTGTGTGTGTGTGTGTGTGTGTGTGTGTGTGTGTGTGTGTGTGTGTGTGTGTGTGTGTGTGTGTGTGTGTGTGTGTGTGTGTGTGTGTGTGTGTGTGTGTGTGTGTGTGTGTGTGTGTGTGTGTGTGTGTGTGTGTGTGTGTGTGTGTGTGTGTGTGTGTGTGTGTGTGTGTGTGTGTGTGTGTGTGTGTGTGTGTGTGTGTGTGTGTGTGTGTGTGTGTGTGTGTGTGTGTGTGTGTGTGTGTGTGTGTGTGTGTGTGTGTGTGTGTGTGTGTGTGTGTGTGTGTGTGTGTGTGTGTGTGTGTGTGTGTGTGTGTGTGTGTGTGTGTGTGTGTGTGTGTGTGTGTGTGTGTGTGTGTGTGTGTGTGTGTGTGTGTGTGTGTGTGTGTGTGTGTGTGTGTGTGTGTGTGTGTGTGTGTGTGTGTGTGTGTGTGTGTGTGTGTGTGTGTGTGTGTGTGTGTGTGTGTGTGTGTGTGTGTGTGTGTGTGTGTGTGTGTGTGTGTGTGTGTGTGTGTGTGTGTGTGTGTGTGTGTGTGTGTGTGTGTGTGTGTGTGTGTGTGTGTGTGTGTGTGTGTGTGTGTGTGTGTGTGTGTGTGTGTGTGTGTGTGTGTGTGTGTGTGTGTGTGTGCGCGCGCGTGTGTGTGTGTGTGCGCGTGCGTGCGTGCGTGCGTGCGCGCGCGCGCTCACTTAGGGGGCAGGAGGGTGAGGGGTCATTTTTAGGGTGCAAACTACATTCACCCCTATGGAGGACCGTTTAAAGTATACGTTTTCATGGTGTATTTTATGCGACGCAAATGTACTTTTTTTCTCCTGTCCTTTTTTTTTTTTGGTCAACAATCAACAAAAGATTCTTAGCAACCTTTTGTTGATTAAAGAAAAGGACAGGAGAAAAAAGTACATTTGCGTCGCATAAAATAAGGGAGGAAAGCGTAGCAGGGGGCGGCAAAAAGTTAGGTGGGCGGATGAGGTTAAGAAGTTCGCAGGGGTCAAGTGGATGCAGCTAGCACAGAACCGGGTTAGGTGGAGAAATATGGGAGAGGCCTTCGCTCTGCAGTGGGTATAGTCAGGCTGCTGCTGCTGCTGCTGATGATGATGATGATGATGATAAACAAAAGGTTGTTAAGTCGCTGTCGCGACATTTTCGCAAAGCCCACGTGCAGCAGTGCTGAAATATCGATGTCGTCTGAAAGCTATTTTCCCCTTTCCTGTTGAGGTCTTAAATGTGGGTTTTCATATGGGACTTGGGCGGATGCACGTGAATGGTACGGGAATGAGTATGCCGAGGGTCCGATGTGTACATAGTTGGCAGAAAACGAGAGCTCGCGGAAGTAAACAAAACGAGAGAGAAAACATGACGTATGCCGAAGTTCCTGCACTCATCCCTCTATCTTCACGGTGCTCTAGCGTATACTGCGCAGCCTCGCCATAAGAAACAGCGCGATTGGCGCTTCTAATGCAGAAATACGTTTTTCGGCTACATCTCGCACTCTCCATGTATTCTCTTGCACTCTATGAGCTCCTTCCAATGGTCCGTGTCTGCTAGAGTACCTAGATTGCAGTGTCGATTTTAAACTCTGGTCAGAAAGGAGGCTGCGACGCCAGGTAGCAGTATTGAGCGATTTTATACTTCAATGACGCAAAAATGTTGCTTTCAGTGTTACTGACCTGGTGTTGATGCCACAAACTTGAGTCCCTGGACCCGAATGGCATGCCCACCGCGATGACTCAGCGGTCAAAGTGTGCCGCGTTGCATAGATGGCTGGGTAATGGGCACATACGGTTAGCTAGAATTTTGTCTAAACCTCTAGACGGCCCTTGTTTAATCTTTTACGCACCTGCATTTAAATGCAGCTATCGTGGTTGCTGCGGTTGCCGCGGCAAGCTGCTGGTTTCTCTCTTACCAGTCCTTTTATTCTTACAGCCTTCTATTCGCAATATACTTTGACAGTGGCTTCCTTTTGGCGTTATAGTGTGCAAGCCCGTGCATTTTTATTTTCATTCAATTTCGATTTTTAATTTCTCATCTCTGGCTCGGTTGCGCCGCCACCACGTTTTCATATAGCCAAACGCAGAAATACCTGCGGTTTCTATTGGAGCCCTTCACTTCGAAAGCCAAGCTGCTCTTTAACTTCCTCCTTCGTCAATTTCCTCATGCGTGTCCACTGAAGACAGCTCAAGTGAACAGTGTCAAGTGAAGACAGCTGCAGCACCCCGGTAAATTTCCAGCGGCTCTAGTCGGTGACATAAATGCTTGATATTCATTCCGTTGTGATCAGTAAGTGCAACAGTATATGTTTTCGACATGGGTGTTGCATCTATTCTCAGAAGGAAATATAAGCTATTACCGCAGAAAGGAATTCTTGAATGCTCGCACTTTGAGAGCTTCCAAAAATGAGACAGGCTTTAGTCTTGCACGCGTCGAACACGAGAGCGATAAGACATCGCTCTGTTCGCGTCTGTGTATAGTGTTTACAAGCAGCTATTAGAAAGGGCCCAATCACGGCACGCTTAATAGGGGACGGCCATTTGGGCTCTTTTTACCCCTGGAATAAGTTACTAAAGGAATATTGAAAGGGACCCCAAGGTATCGAGAATCGAATGACGCTTACATTTGCTCTCTCCGTGACATGCCACTTGCACAGCATTGAAAAATCATACTTGAATTATTTTTTTATGTGTTGAGTCTTGCGTGAGGTGCCTCGCCATTGCATTTCTGCATCAGTAAGATTTACTCGCGCGAACATCGGCATAATTTTCCTCTCTCTGCGTGTTACACCAGAGTGTGAAACTTGGAAATGGAAAAACTGAGCCTCGACGAAAAACTCGTAAAATCTTTTCGAGTCGCATGTAATTATTTGAGGAGCAGGTGAACTACGAAATAAATTTGTGATAAAATTTCGCCAGCCGTGTGCATCGGCTTTCAGGCGATGTCTGGACGCTAGAAACCCTAATCGGGTGTACTAATGCGTCAACCGGCGCTCGAGTCACGAATTTCCATGTATCCCCCATTAGGCTTACACTCCTACGAAATGTCCTCTAATTCACTGAGAATAGAGCGGGACAAAATTGAAACTTTTTTAGCGTGATTTCATTATTTTGTTTTCTTTGACAAGCGGCTTTCCAGTTACCTCGAGACCGGACGGCATCGCGTGCAATAGACTTGCATCGCCTCATTCCAGATCAGCACTGTGGTTTAAACCGGATATTAAGGAAGGACCTAAATGTGTCGTCTTCGCTGATGAAAGGAATGCCTTCACGTTACCTGAAACTCGCTCACTTGAATTCTACCTGAATGTATTTGCCTTGCATGTTCTTCTGTCGAGTCACAGACTTCATTCTACGAATTCCTGCAGCTCGGTTTCTTCGGGAGAAGAGCGATCGTTTCCTTATTCCCCTTGTTCCCTCCACTGACTACACATACCGCGTCTTCCGGAACCGTCTCCAATACCGCAATCAAGCAGGGCGGCGAAATCATGCAAGAACCTGACTATCTGCCATCTCCACATTCACATTTGCTAGAACAACGCCAAGCGACGAATGGGTGGCGATTCATCTGACGTCGCTTTCGAGACATTTATCGAATCTATTTGCATGAGCAAACTCGAGAGCAACAGAGAAAAATACGCCTTGCAGCAATCACAGGAACGACAATCCTAGAGACCGACAGTTTAAAGAAAGCTTTGGTAGATGTCAATATTCGCCATTTGCGCACATGCTCAAAAAAGAAAAAAAATTATTCGAGTCAGACTGACGCAGCGGAGAAAGAGCTTTCATTCTGAGCTATTAGAATCTGTACACTCACTGAACAGCAAACTTGTTAGCTATTATATCCTTCTCAGTGCTTAAGAGAACGTGCACTACAGCAACTGACGTTAATGCTTGTGCTAAATGCATCCGATCACGCTGAACATGATTCTCAAATACCATGCCAATTAATAGTCAGCCATATGTGCAGGATTGCCAAATGGGAACCAGTGGCTGCGTACCTCAAGAAGTCCCATCTTAGTATAATGCTCGAAACAATAGCGAGTTTTGTAATAGCGGGACCATATTTCTTGTGGGAATAGGGTAATAGCGGGGTGCGACTGCACATGCTCAGAGTAAATGCTGCCTTCCCCACCGGCCTTTCATCCCAGCTTTCCGCGCGTGCGCATTGTCTGCCCGCAAATTCACGTAACCTATATGATCCCCCAGTTCTAAATCTCGCTGGTTCCGCATGATTTGTAAGCAACAAGAAAGAAATGTGCCCTTTTGGCTGGACATGGGGACATTGGATGGAGGGTCGTTTTCCTATACGGAGCTCACTTCCTGCTTATCAGACAGAATTAAGAGCAAGCTAGATAGCAGCCTCCTTACTCTTCTTAATGTTTCTCTCCAGCCCCTCGCCAACCCCTCCCCCCCCGCCCCTTTTCCCCCATATACAGTTTTTACTGCACAATGTTAAAGCTTTCTGCTGCCGTTTATTCCCTAATGCCTCATTTCGAGCTTATAGGTTACAACTTTAACAGCGAACATCACTATAGCCTTTGCTTGTGGCGGTACAAAATTTACGAGTATATTCGCATTAGCAACCTACAACAGTCTACACGTCCACAAAGAGTGAATAAACGCCGAACGATGGAATGGCGAGAAAGGAAATGTGGAAGAGAAGAATCTTAGAAGCTTTTTTCTTTTTTTGTAAAAGTCCATGTTGCAGCATGCGTTTGAACACTGCGGCAGGTTGAAATTGTTGCAGCCTATCCATGTACCCCACGTCGCGTAGCTGACTTCGGTATGAAGAATTTTTCTTAATCCTTAGTCAAGCATAGTCTGTCTCTACAGGGATAAATTCAAAACTCAGGGATCGCTTATCTACTCGTGGAGGGAAAAAAATAAAGATGCAGAAAAAGATAAACACATGTACATAGCTTCGTACCGCGGATAGCCGTGCTTGCCTACCCGACAGGAAAAAAAGAGTGGAAATTGTGAGAAAGTGGCGAAAAATTCCTACTACGAGCAAAACTTTCCTTAAACCCATGGCGCTTTCTAAGCTCCAGACTCCCGTGTATACCCCATTCACCGCGGCGCCACGCTGGCGATATATTCGCCATCACCACCCAAGTTTACAGCTCCTACCAGGACTTTATTATTTACAGTAATAAAGTAGTAAACATTTACTACATCTAATGCTACGTCGTTGTTTTATTGTCCTATACCATCATATGCCTACGCAGTCGCCGCTGAGTTCGCTCATATCTTCGCGCGTTTCATCGTCGAAGGCTGAAACGCATCCTTCCGTTTGCTTGAGCGTAGTTTATTCAAGCTGGTACGCAAGCGGTGTGCACTTTCTTAACGCTAACACGTATGCCTACTCAATATGCCTCATTGCGCCCGCCAAATGGGCCTCACGATTCCAGCAACACAAGTGCCAAGGAAAGGCAAGAAGTGTGGCAAGTGGTTTGCTTAAGAGAGCCCAGATTCATGACCGGAAAGGTGAAATAAGTGTTCGAATGGCAGAACCGCTGTACTAAAACGATTTCCGCGCTATTGTTTTGTCTTTGTTTTCTCTGCCCGCTTAATGCAATAATTTTCTGCACATTATTTACTGACATGCTCAGCTTAACCCATTTTAATGCACCAGCGAGACCTCCAATCGATGTTCTTACCGTACTTTGTTGCATCACACGCGAGTTTTTTGTGCGCAAAGTTCTGCAGTTTGCAGTATTTCTCGGCTTTATGCGTACTTTTTCTTTCTTTCTTTTTTTTTTTCTGGCGTAAATTCAATTAAGTGGCGATGCGTTTGCTATTGTGACCCTCAACAAACCTTTTCTGATACGAAGTGCTAATATTACTCACATCCACTTTAGATTTAACTTCCGATTGTAGTCAATATTGAGTCCCTTTTCGTTACAATAATCTTAGCATTTCTCTCATCTTCGTGCCTCAATGTGTTGCTGAAATTTCAAAATGGTTTCAAGCTAGTTCATTTTCATTGTGTACTGTAATTAAAGCCCGTTACGGTTGAAGCTATTTTCAAACCCATGCCATGCATGCCAACCTTCTCTTGCGACTGGTGCATTTGAGTAGCGAAGCGTTGCTTTTATTTTTTTACTTTCGGCTTGCTCTTGAACTTCTAATAAGCCCCGTCTGTTCAGTTCTACATCTACCCGGCTTTTGGCTTGGTTGTTCTACCACCAGTTTTATATACTAATTTCAATTCAGAACTTCATTCTGCCGTCGCTTCCTAGAAAGGCATTGCCCAAAAACTACTTTTTGGATGTCGTAGCAGCGACCAAGCTGGTTTTTATTAGCAGGCATTTTTCGTTCTCTATTCAAAGGCGTTGTGCCGCATCGTATATAGAATTACAGCACATGCCTGATGGTTCACTGTAATATGATGGAACACAAAAAGAAAAAAAGCCGTTTCTTTCTGAAATGATCATTTATTGAAAGTTAGCGTTGTGTGCGTCTCCTCCTCATGGCCGTGTCTTTTAGCGCTATGGAGCCTACCCTTCACGGTCGGTGGTCGGTCATGTGACAACTGACGTCATACCATAGCTAGAGACAGGGTAGCAAGTCGGCTCTTTAGCGCACCGTATTTATGCTCCACGATCGAGCGGTGGCGGTGGTCGGTCACGTGACTACTGACGTCATACCAGAGCGAGAGATGGGGGACCAAGTCGGCTCTTCAGCGCGCCGCAGCTACGCTCCACGGCCGGTCGACCACCTGCGAACGGCGGCAAGCGATTGACGTCATGCAAATTGCAAGAGCTTGCAGGCCTTGCTGCGGTTCATTGGCCTACAGAAAGAACGATCTGTGAATGAATAATAAAGTTTGGAGACGAATTAAAAATATGCCTTTCATTTCGTTGGTACACAGGAGATTAGCAATGTGCACCACCACAAGCGAAACACTTTGCGTAGCCAAGCGGACATTGCTTTCGCAATTTCCTGGCTTAACTAAAGCTAAGCCCCAGCTAATTTTTTTGCTTTGATATTATGAGCCAACAAGCCCATGCATCTACCCTTCTGAATAAATGTCATTTGAAGCAGTCTGGCGTTCGCAGTCCGCTGTCTCTTTAAGAAACCGCACTTATTACATTGTCGCAGCCATGGAGAGCAGCAACTAGCTCAAATATTCTTTAACAACTTCTAAACTGGCACTTCCTTCCTAAAGGCAATAATTAATGTGTTAACTAATCAGTATTTTCATATTGTTAACTCCATGAAGAAAAAAAAAGCGGGAGATTAGGCCACTCTACTGTGAGCAGCCCTCAGCTAGTTTCAATTGGCTAGGGCATGCTGTCTTTAAAACGTTTCATTGCATATAATTAGAACATCGGGAATTTCTTAAAAGCTTCATTTTCAACCCAGAACTGAGAGTTGGGGCATTTTTCTTGGTGATGCCTACTCTGCAGATAAACAAGGAACATGAGGTCAGGTAATTTAGGCAGCAAACGAGGCCACGAACACGGGACTAGGTCATCTATACGTAGCCATACGTAATAAAGGTTCGTGACTAGGGCCTTTATCTGGTCGGTTATTGAAGTTAACTAGCACCTGGACGCATGCAAAGCGCTGACCAGCCTTAGTTACCAGGCAAAGACAGCATTTATAAATTAACTCTGGCTTCCAGGTACTTTTCTTTCATATTATACACGGCTTTGCGTGAACGAAAGTAGGTGTGTGATATCTCCGGACATTATTGCTCTAGGTTTCACGGCAGGAGAAACGAAGATCAGGTGAAAACTGAGCCGAAGAAGTAGAAATGACGAAGTCATTGAAACATTTCCAAAGACGATAAAGTCTCTGCTGCTAAAGTTTACAGTTCAAAGCGCTGTCCATTGCAATGGCACGGGTGAATTGTACCGTACATGCTCTCAGTTATGATTTAACTTGGCATCGCAATGAAAATATAAAACGAAAGTTGAAGAAAAACTTTCTTCAGTCAGGGAAATGAAGTGTCTGCATTTTTCGCAATGATCGATTCAAGGTTGAAAAACCTGATTTAATTTTGTTGTATGTAGCAGCATGAACCAAATGTATTTGTAAGATTCTAGAAATCCTCTGCGTTGTCAGCTTATGGCTCTTATGAGGCTGCATTTTGTGACAGCTCAGAAATTTCGTGCTATGAACCAAAAATGCATTTTTCTCTCTGCAGCGCACGACGCTTCTGGGCTGCCCGGTCGGTCGGCGACAACGAGCGCCCCTGAAGCACTCATGGCCGAAGTTCTCAACGTTAGCGGTATGCTGCAGATCGCGGACAGCCTCTACCTCGACGAGGAGAACCTATCCCTGACGGAGACTAACCTGAGTGGCTCATTCCCCGGCTTCGACGTTTTCGAAGACGAGGAGCTTCCCTACCATGGTGCCGAGCTGGGTCGTTTCCACGCTTGGTACACGAGCCACCTGCACGGTTACTTGAGCATGACCGTGTGCGTGTTTGGCATTCTGGCCAACGTTCTCAATATCATCGTGCTCACTCAGCGCAACATGGTGTCCCCAACGAATGGCATCCTGACGGGGTTAGCCGTGGCTGATATGTTAGTAATCGCCACGTACCTTCCGTACACCATCACAACGCACGTGATGCCCCCAGCACGTACGCAAAGCTTCGGCACGGCCGTCTTCATCCTAGTGCACGCGCACGTGAGCGTTGTCTTCCACACAGTGTCTACGTGGCTGACCGTGACGCTAGCCGTGTGGAGGTTTCTGGCCGTCAGCTTCCCGGCCTCGAGCAAAGAGTGGTGCAGTATGCATCGCGCCCGCTGGGCCGTCGTCAGCGTGTACGTCTCGTGCGCGCTCTGCTGCTTGCCCGTGTACCTTTCCTTCACGGTGCACCAGTCCGGCACGCCCCAGGAGCCATCGTACAAGGTCGACTTCAGCAACATCACGCGCGCCAACGGCGCCTTCCTCCAAAACCTAAACTTCTGGACCTACTCGGTCCTCATGAAGCTCGTGCCGTGTGTGGCTCTCACAGGCCTCAGCTTGGGCTTGCTACGCGTACTGTACGAGGCAAAGGCGCGCAAACGACGCCTCAGGCGAGGAGCCAGCGGCCACACTGGCCACGGCGGTGGGAGCGAGGAGGCCCGCGACCGAACCACGCGCATGCTGCTCGCCGTCCTGCTGTTGTTCCTGGTCACCGAGTTCCCGTCCGGTATTGCGGCTCTTCTCAGCGGTATCCTGGGCGACGACTTCTTTTTGCACGTCTACATGAACTTCGGAGAAGTCATGGACATCTTGGCACTTGTCAACAGCGCCGTCAACTTCATCCTGTATTGCTCTATGAGCAGGCAGTTTCGGAAGGCGTTCGCTGCTCTCTTCACGCCCCGCATCGTGGCCAAATGGTTTCCCTTGACTTCAGAACCACCGAACAGCACCTACGCCACCACGTGTGTCTAGAGCAGGCTGCACGCGGTGGCGCCGCACTTGTTGGTTGCCTGCGAGAGTGCGCGAGCACATTGACTACTTCGTCACCGCGTTTCTTCGTTTTGCTCATGTGCTTAAGGACAGTATCTAAGTCACCGTTGCCCGTCTAGCGTACTAGGTTAACTTGTGACGCACTTTCACCTCCGCTCTTCCATCACACTCATCACTGAAATCAAAAGGTTTCACAAGGTACTGAACAGACCACAGGGCTCGAAGGATGCTCTAACCTGGCCAAGCTAGTATTGGAAGGCCATGTGTCGGCCACAGCAGAACATGGAGGAACTCAACCAGCAAAGAAAGCCGCTTCGCGTTGGCCGCAACGGGTGTGCGCGAAGTGTGCTTTGCTCTAGGTTTTGCTCCTTCAGCTCATGTTGCAACTGGCTCAAAATATAGCCACTAGTCCTCCACGGGGTGAGTGAAGTGCCAATAGAGATTGTATGTACGCGTACTCAGTGATGGGTTGTGTCTGAGAGAGAGTACTGGCAGTATATGAATTACCTAGTCAGCCAACGCAACACAAGTAGGCAGTGTCGCCCTGGGCCCACAACCAGACTGCCACAAGAAACAAAAACAGGCTGGGACTGTGAGGGAACACGTGATGGGAAACCTTTAAGAACGTGTTTTAATGTGAGAAACTAACAGTAAACGCGACCATTAGGTTAGATAAGCGTCTGACTTGTAACGCACAGAACATTTTCTGCCCACGAGACGCCCAGAGGCTTCCAGTTGGTCTCCAGTCTGCAGAAACTAAGAGTGTGAATGCTCTTTTTCTTTACGCCATGGTTGCGACTCCAGTTCATTTAGCCTTCCGCTCTTCCCGTATTGTACTTGTAAAATAATACAAATACTTAGCAAGGGTGGCACATTGGACGGCTTGCAGGTTCGGACATTTGCACCTTGCGATTCGGTGCCATTTCCAGCAGCCGAGTTCAAGCGCTACGGTCGACAACAGTGCGGCAAAGACGTTGCTGAGAGTTGTGTGAGTTGTGTATACGTTCCACTGCGTGTGTTGTTCTGGAACTTTTAAAGGAAAAGGCGCCAAAGAGTCCCGTCAAGCTTGTTCACGAGAACAATTATTTTCATTGCTTCATGTGCGGTAGGTCTTGCGATATGCAAGCCCATATGTGTGTCAACCTCGACATGGTCTCACAGAGACCTTCAGCACGTTGCTGCGGCGATGCGTACGCGACTAGATCCTGGTGGTGTAGCTTACTCAATATCTTGTTGTTAGCTGAGGCATCGACTACGTTTCCTCTCTGAGTGCAGCGGATAGGCACGCGCTTAGCGTGTGCTCGCTCAGCGTTCTAGTCATTATCATTATTCGGCAACGCTAAATTTAGAGCACACGGGCGGCGCTTTTCTTGTTGTTGATGCCCGGACGCTGCACAGAGCCTCCAGGCAGGAGGGGAGGAGACAGTGCAGTAGCTGAAATTCCTTTCCTGTACATAGTCATGCCACTGTTAGACACCCTCTTTTATTGCGTTAATAGTACAAACACATGTTCGTGTTCAAGGAGTCCCGATGAGGGCTAGGCTTTGTCGAGTCGCACTTAAGCGACTTTTACCCGTCACCCCCTTTCCCCCTTGAGAGAAAAAATAAACTTTGCTTTGATTTAATTTAAATATGATTTGAATTTGACTGTCTCTGCTAGCACCATATTTCGTCAACAAGACCTAGCAGTATTAGATTTCTTCAGCAATTTATAGGCAACTTCAGCCACTAGTATATGCGACATTTTTGGTTTCGCCAGTTGCATCCGCTTAAATTCAAGGGCTGCAGTCAAAAACCACGCTGCATAGTGACACGCGCGCGCACACACACACACACACACACACACACACACACACACACACACACACACACACACACACACACACACACACACACACACACACACACACACACACACACACACACACACACACACACACACACACACACACACACACACACACACACACACACACACACACACACACACACACACACACACACACACACACACACACACACACACACACACACACACACACACACACACACACACACACACACACACACACACACACACGCACGCACACACACACACACACACACACACACACGCGCGCGCGCGTGCGCGCGCACGCACGCACGCACACACACGCACACAAACGTAACCCCATAACGAGTTGCAAAAAATACTTTGCTACACACGGATCACAAGATTATAACTACGGTGTTTTGCTTTAGCGCAGAAAAATTTGTTCCGGATTAACGAATAACAGTGGCTTCCGTCACGGGCGGTAAATGCGCATAAAGACTGTAAACAATTCTGACATCTTATTACATATATGATTTTGTGTTCATGAGGTGAAAAATTCGATCATAATCATCTACTGCCTTTCCAAAAAGGATACGGCAAAATCACGAGCAGCACGGTGGCTCTTACGCGGTACTGGGTCAGGTGCTGTAGGAGTACATAATGAAAGCATGTCCTCGCACACCGTTTTGTTTATGTTAAAGAGCCAGCTATTCCCTCTTGCGCACCGCTACTTGGATGAAAATTACCCATACTTCTCAAGATCCAAAAGTTGTTAAATCCTGTGCTCAAATTTTCAAATGCGATGACTGTTTTCCCATGTTCAAAAATGTAACGTTCTTCTTTCCGGGAAGGCTGTCAAAGCTTCATGTTTAAGAAATTGAACAACATTAATCCTAACGTCTTGATCTCAAGATCGGCGCCGTGTGCGCGATTTTTGCACTTTTTTTTTTCATGCTGAAAGCCTGTATAGAGTTTTTGTACTCGCCAGCCGGCTCGAAATCCTGTCACCTTCCCTCCGTCTGCGGTTGTGCACTGCGTTCCGGCGAGCGGTCGGTGGAGGGATAGCCTGCACCGCTGTAGGGCACCGCTTATTACTATCCCCGTTGTTATTGTGGTTGTTGTTGCCTGTCCGAAGCGTCGTGGACACCCGTGCGTTACTTGTTCGTCGTCACGAGCCCCCCTCCCGCGAGGGGAGCGAAAGCGTTCGTTGTACCTGTCGCGGAAGCCGCGCCGAGCACCCTACCCGTGACTGGTCGCCGGCCGGCGCCGCACAAAGACCGCGCTCGAGAGGGCCGCCCGCGTCACCCACGCGAGGCCGCTGTCCCCTCCTGCACAAGCTTATTCCCCACCCGCCCTCTCCCCTCGTCTACTTCCCGAGCCCTTTTCTGGCAGAGCATGCTGCGCATGACGGCGTCGCACGGCTGCCTCAGAGGGCGACACTGATGCCCATCGTGGACCGCTGCTGTTCCTGCTGTCGATGCTGCTGCTGCTGCTGTTACTGCTGCTGCTGCTGCTGTTGACACACCGTGCGGCCAGGCTTCACTCTACTGGCGTGCACTATGCCGCAGGGCGGCTAAACAGCCTGCATTCTCTGCTTTCGTTATTGGCGCTGTAGGAAGCTTTGGAAGTTCCTTGGAGGGATGTGTTTGTCCTCCGTTTGTTTTCGGGCTGAAATGAAAAATAAAAAATAAAAAATGCAGAGTCAGGTTGCATGGTCAAACGTACCAGACCGTCTTATGGTATTGTAAGTTGATTAAAAACTCGCCCCGGGGTCTCGATTGTCATTTCCTGTATGCGAGAGAGCTAACGAGCGGCTTAGTGCTCTGCGCACAGATTTGGTCCGTTTGGTGGCTCGAGCAATGAAGCGCGCAGAGGGAAGAAACGTCGATCGCTGTGGCGGTGTGTGTAGCATTTTCTTTTCTTTTTCTTTAAATTTTACATATGCTCTTTATGGAGATAGCGAGAATTCCATGAAGATAAGGGAAGTCTAATTAATTTCTCGCGTTATTTAACCCCCCCCCCCCTGCCGAAGAGAAAAAAAAAAGCCCAGAAATGTGTAAAAGTAGCATGTGCACAAAGAAAATATAAGCTGAGCAGCAGGGCCAGAAGGACTGAGTCTCGCGTTACTGGAATGTCTCGTGTTTAGAGCTTGCGATTAGGCCTTTTTGTTTTTTTTACCACCGTCAGCTACACTACTGTAGCAGAGCTTCAATACATGCAATAAAGTTTTAATGCATTAGCGTTGGTAAAATATATATATATATATATGGCTCTGGTATTTGCGACAATTAATGGTGTGTGGCGTGGGTCGTACGACCGGGGCACTCGAGACTAAAGGCGGCAAATCCCGACGTTGCTGCATAACATAGAGGCAGGGAGGATCTCCACCGTGATTTAACAATAGAATAGGCTGGGTTTAGACAATGCTAACAGCTGCAAAAGGAAACCGTAAAACGAGATCTACGTTTAAGGAGGACATTTTCTTTTCGTATAAGGGCTCAGAGGTCACTATACTGCCCATCATGTAATCGACGCAAAGTGTTTGTGGCACAAGGTAACGAGACGACTTCTTCTGTTCACGGTTGAAACAGAATTCTCTCTGGGGTGTCGTTAGTGACTGGATTCCAAAATGCTTTTTTTTTCTGTCACGAATTCCTCTTGTGTTACTGTATGAGTCGATGCGGGTGTTGTTCATGTATCAGGCTAGCTTAGCACCGCGGCCAAGTATAAGCGCAGTGCATTGAGCAGCCTGTTTTCCCGTGGTTGAGGTTGTTTGAACTATTACAGGCTGAAGTTGCCGCAAAGTACTGTTGTCTGTTCCACTGAATGTGATTTATCACGATCTGTCAACTGTTTAGCCAGTCGAGTAAATTTTACACGGAAGCTCTTTAGAGACGTGCACAGCGCGAGTGTAGAGCGTTATGAAAAAGCCGAAAAGTCGTACAATACGTTTGTTTTGCTTCACAAATGTTGGTGAAACGTTAATTAAACATGTATGTGTGCAAGAAGGCGTTGCGCAGCTAAAAACAATTAATGCTGCGTGTAAGGTGTGTAAATAAAATAAATAAAGCTTTGCACTTGAGGTCTCCTTAAATCTAGCACTTGGAAGTCGAAAGTGGTGCACGAATTTTGCCTGTGACTACGTTCTGGGCAAAACTAACTTCGATGGACGTTTAAAAAAAATCCCTTGTCAGTAACCCTCCAACACGACATGTGATCCCCTAAGTACGTAGTTTCATGCGACGAACTTGACGTCTTTATTACCAAGAGTCGCCGAGAAATCAATTATTGCTATGTTATTTATTAACAGTTTTTCTTTACATTACGTACAGTAACTTTATAGGACAGAACTGAGCTCAACTTGCATAAAACGTTCCGAACTTCTTATTGTTTATTTCTATTTCACCACCTTGCCAAAAGAATGTTCTTTATGTGTGGTTGTATGTATTTAAAGAAGGGAAAGGGAAAAGCTTTCAGTTCAATCAGCGTTTGTTGCTGCGCACTTAGCTTTGCTTTCGTACAAAAACTATAATTGTATATCTTGATTGGTTATATTTCTATTCGTTGTTCGTTTCTGTTTTCGACTTGCGTTCCAATGACACAACTTGTACACTTAGCAGGGTCAGGTTACTCTTTTTTTTTTTTCGAACAACTGACTTAAACCTTAATTCTCAGTCGATTTCATTGATGAGCAGATCTTTTTGACTATGGCAGCCGTACGGGACTGAAGGAAGGGCAGAATGATGCTATCTTCAGCATCGGTGAGTAGCTAACATTAACGACCGCGAGAGGGGGTCTTTTCGCACAAGCTTCAAAGCTTAAAAATCGCAGCCGCTGTACAGGCTTCATTATCCATGTGCACCTCTGCACTGACAATCCTGATCCCTACAAAAAGAATGACTGCTACGGACAAGGAACTAAAGTACATATAAAAATTCCAAACAGGGCGACTTCTCCGATAGCGTGTGGTGAGACACATAGATTTTCATCTTGTATCCCAAGTGAGCGTTGCTGCTTGTGAGGTGAGGCATGTATGTGCTGTTGGTGTTCAACGTACCATCCATTTGTGTGCCCAGTGACTGTTGTGCAGTGCGAGTATTTTGCTTCCTTTCTGCCTTTGTTGCGAGCAAATTCTACAAAATAAATTGCTGCGGCTTGAAGCCGTTTTCAAAATCCTTGATTTTGCTCAGTCTTTGGTGCTGAAAATAAAATTATTTATCCCATGTGCCTGCTCGCCGTTTCTTTGCTCTTTCCTTCAAGGGTGTCCAAGTTTATAGGTAGGTCATCTTTAAAAGGTTTTCTGCATGAGACGCTTTTTTTTTTCACCCCTTATGGCTGCAACGCTGTTTGTAAAAGTTGATAGGGGCTGTAAAAATTTCCTGAAATCGACAAGTTCGTAACCCCGAAGTAGACGAAGATTTCTCGAGCAGACTATCAATTCATCGCGTAAAGAAAAGTTGGTCAGTTTTGCCTCGTGCCTCCTGAACGGGCGAAACATCATTGCACGGTTACCGTAGCTCCTCGAAGTAATGAGAGCCTTCAGGGCATGTACTTTTGCCTCAGTAGGAAGGCAGCATCCACGACCTCACAAAATTACTGCTCTCACTCGACGACAGCGTCCATATCCTTATAAATGCACAACTTTCTCTAGCCGGCAACAACCTTCCGTAAGGTACTGAAGGCAAAATTTCGGTGACGATCTGAGGTGACCTTGGTTACCTGAGTGCTTGTGTGAACGTATTACGTCGTTCAGCGTTCTGAATTACACATACTTATATCAATTTATACCATTTTGACACTTAGTTTGTCTGAACTTTCCTGCTTCAGTCGTGAATTCCCTTCGTGAGGCCGGGTTCATGTGTCTAATGCCAAAAATGAGTCCACGACACACCTCTTCAAAAACCTTGATGTCAGCGATATGAGCGAATTGTTAACTGATTCTTTTAGGCTTCTTTAACGAAGCCACAGTACACACAGGAGGCTGCGACTTTGGCGTTTCTTCGTTTTCCTTCCATAAAAGCTTTTCTAATATCTGCCTCGAATGACAAGCTTGGCAGATAAAATCGAGGTCGTACACTCAATAAATACAATGGCTTGCTCTGTGGATTCAAAGCGAACATTTAGATATAGGGTAAAGCCCTAAAATCTCGCTAAATAATGCACAAACGGTTTAGTTTTGTGCGCGCAATAAAATTATAAAACCTTGTGGTGGCAAGGAGGTGCTAACTTCAGTAGTTAAAAAGCTTTGTCCATAACGCCTCCATCATGGTGGATCGAGGAAAAGCCATGCCAGCAGTGTCGTGTCAGCACCATTCGTGCTGCTGATGTGGCTTACTGCATGCTTACGGGTGCGATTCAGCGCGAAGCTGACATGGTAGCTGATTACTCAGTATCTCATTAGATCAGTAGGATTCTACTGCACGGTGTCAAAATCAACATCAGCTGGAGAGGTAATTAGAACCGAACCTGTGTTGCTTACTGGAACGGAAACCAAGGGTAGGAGCCAATTTAAACTAATCCGGAAAATCATGCTGATGCTGCACGCCATGCATAACTGTTGAAACAAAATTAATGGTTTTCGCTGCCAAGAACCAACACACGCTCTTAAGTGACGGGGCACTGCGTTGCTATAAAATTGAACTTCGCACGCCAAAACATTCGCCTCAAATTCCATAAGAATATTTCGGCACCGTTGCAGCGTTACCTGCTTAGTCTGCTCTATTTCTTTAATGTGCTTTCAAGACTTCAAGGCGCTACGGAAAGGAAAGGACCGTTGAAAAGGTAAAAAGTGCAAACTCAGAAAATGAAAACGTACAGGACGGTTACGAGTGTGTAAATCCGACGTTTGAATTTTGGCTGTGGCGCGACCGTAAAAAAAAAAAAAAAAAAAAAAAAAAAAAAAAGAACAAGGAAAACGAAAAGTCAGATATCTTTAGTTTTTGTTCCTTGCAGTGTCAGAAATCAGGAGGTGAATCAGCAAATGTATAGGACCTTATTGATATTTTGAAGTGAATATATTTAAAAAAAATTACTTAAAGCAGCGACAGACAACCTGTACGCCTGTTAGACACACTGGAACGTATCTTGCACATTCCTCCATTCTCGCCATAGCTCTTTCATGTTAGCCATCCTCTGGGTTCTCTCCGTGGCGGCTCACCTTCTTGTTGCGCATTCCACCGCTAAGTTTCATCAATTATCCTGTCTAAATGAATTCCTCACGCGTTCCAGACACCGGAGCAAAAAGAATTGTTGAAATTGGAGCATGGAAACGAAAGTATATGCACTCGAAAATAAAGAAAAAGAAACATTGGATAGAAGCGTGTTTCGCTCGTCAACTTCTCTTACTCCGTGCCGAGACTGAACGCTGCCAATCATAATCGCACCTTCCACGCACGCAGCGGAAGTTTTCATGTAGCCGTTGTCTCGAAAGGGCAGCTCACAACAGCGGCTATTAACGAAGACAAAGTTTCGCGTACGGACCGAAAGCACAAAAGGGGCGAAAAACGCAAGAAATAAAGCTCCCCAGGTATTATACTGAAGACAGAAAACGACGCAGGGGACAGGACATAGAAAAGAGGCAGATAGGCGCTTTTCTGAGGGAGAAAGAGAGGGAGTCAGGCTTTTCTGTGTCCTATCTCTTGCGTAGTTTTATGTCTTCAGTATAATGCCTTATCAACCATATAGCCCCTCATCACACACTCCTCAAATCTCGAGGTATTCCTCTGTTTGCAGGATTGGAAGGCACGCCGGCTCTCACCAACCTCGTTTTTTTTTTTTTTTTTTTTTTTTCGGTATTGCTCTTTGCATTTATAGCCGAGGTTCAATTGCCGGCTGGTTTTATTTTTGTCGCTGCCTTGTCGGTGCGGCTTGAGTAGAACGCTGCGCTCGCCTTCGCGAAAGTTTGAAGCTAAATGCAAAGTGTCGCACGTACCTGGCACTATTCTTACTATTTTTCACCCTCTTTTACGCCTTCGTTTCCAGCTTTGCCCCTTGCGAAACGCTCACACCACTCACAAGCATCAATTTTTATATCCAGTTCCTGATCACGAAGGAAACAAGTTGCAAATGGGTGCTTGACGAATCAGAAATGCAGCGCCCAGTCTGGCTGCTACCTCATTTCCGCTGCCAAAATTCACTGCTGCGCTCCGACGCCATTGGCTGGAAACGAGCATTAGTTGAGAAGATTAAAATATTTAATGTGGCGATTGCACCGACCTCTTTGGGGTGCTCAGGCACCGCAGTGTCCCATACAACGTAGGAAAATTATAAAGACCACACGCTCAGCTAACATCGCATGGTGCTATTAGCTTCCCTACCCCTAGGCCACCCATCACTTTCCACTTCCTATCTCTCTCTCTCTCTGTCTTCGCTCTCCAACTATCCCCCTTCCTCACGAGAAGTAGACTGGGTGATTTTCATCTCTCTGAGACCGGCCAACAGTGGCAGGTGCGCGGCGGGCACCGATGTCGAAGCCGACGATGCGACGGTACGAAACTCAGTACCGAGATAAGAACTGATGCTGGTATAATAAACATATATCAGAAGATCAAAATAGAGCACTCGGTGATGATATTAAGCGCGGATAAATCGAAAATTGCTACGACTGAATTCGACCGGTGGTTCCACTCAACAGTGATCTTTAGCAGAAAAACAATTAAGTACAACAGGAAAGCTCACTTATTTAATGGCAAGAATCACTACCTGATAGTTAGAAACTATGCAGGGGCCCATCTAAGATGGACCAAGATTTAAAAAAAAAAAAAAAGAAGAGAAAAACCGGCTGCCTAAACTTGGCAACGCCATAGCTTAGCGGTCGGCGTAAGCGGGCGCCAGGGCAGTGGTGGCTGCTCCTTACAGGCGTTTCTTGCGCTTCCCCTACGCTTTCGCGCCACGCGGCTGTACAGGCAAGAATTTGGTCCAAGACAGCAGTTAAGGTCACACCACGTCAAACCTAGACTTAGCTCCCTCTCACCGATAATGTTCGCTTCCTAGCTACAGTCAGTAGTCAGGATGGCGAAGCGATCAACATACAAGCTAAGAGAGGAATATCGAGGCCTGAAGCCAATAAACGCATGTCGGCTCTCGTGTCAGCGATGATGTCCCTCGTGAGTATCATAGCAAGGTGCCACAGCGATGAGAGGGGGGGGAGGGGGATGATTGACTATTTATTTAAGCGGGAATGGCTTTAGGCGCCTGTTACGGCGTGCCGTCTGGGAGCTACGCCGCAAAAACCAGAGGAGCAAAACACAAAGGTGAACCCAAGGCGAAGTTAAAAACGCTAAGCAAACTTTCGTGGGTACCCTCCTAGTCCCTGCATATGCACTGCCGCAGGAACAGCGATGCGTCAACAACCATCTCACCAACAACCATCATTCTAGAATCGAAGCGCCTGTTTCCTAGAGGGAAATTATCATCGGGCAGCAAGTCTTAAGCTTATGAAATCTGCCCTCAAGCTCCAGTCACTATCTACTCACCGTAAACTTTCACGCATTTGTCTTTTCCACAAGCTATACTACCACAACGCGCAGTTGAACGCTACCTGTATAAAAGAGCTATCTTTCATCTCGCCTCGCGTCGACCACATTCAAAAAGTTGCTGTTCCCCACTGTAAGACAATGACCTGCTCTAATTCCATTCCTTCCTAAAACATGCAATAACTAGAACCAACTTCCATAGGCAGTTACTTGCATCATCCACCCTGCGCGTTTTAGAGCCACATTAATTGCACTGTTGGAATCTTACCCAAGTTTTTTCACAAATTTATTTTGGATATTTTTGTTTGGTAGCTTTTTATTGACTCATGTATACCTGTATTCTTTTTTGTCGAATTTTGTTTTGAGCTACATTCAATGGTATCGTTTTGTGTCACGCTTCTTCTTTTACTTGATTTTGTTTTGTTTCACTGCTCCCACTCCCTCCATAATCCGAAATCCCTGAGGGTGCAATAAATGAAATTAAATTAATGAAAAAAGTCTCTTCGTTCACCTCGCGCTCGTTTCATGGCACAAATTTGAAGAGGCGCAAAACTCTCACTTCTCGGTAAATACCTGAAATGCACTGTCATTTCGAATGTGGAGCTAAATGAACTATCGCAAAAATAAAAACGCACAGAACAGTCACTTCTCACTGGACACCTAAACAGCACCGTCAGAGCGGGGACATGCCGCGGCAGAAATAAGGTGCCTTTGAGCGCGGTACGGCTTTTTTCCAATTCCTGTTTTCATCTGCTGTCGTCAGCAAAAGCTACTGCGAATTCTAGTTTTGCATTTCCCTTTTTTCTATCTCGATGATCGATTACTCTGGACGGACTTCAGCCACGCAAGCAGCTCGGGATATGCTCCGTAGTAACGGCTCACGCAATAAAACTTCTTCCACATTGAAATGAGCGTTATTAGGAATGGTCTGGAGTACTGGCTAGCATGTTTTCCATTCCGCGTATACTTTAATAAGTAGTCGGTATTATTTGACTAATTGTATGTTGCTCTACATACTCAGTTGCGAATACGGAAGCTGTCGAGCGCTCCGAAATTTGCTGACCCAGGTGCTTCCGAGAAGTAGCCTTAGCGTGGCTATTTTTATGCGGGAAATGTGAAAGCCCGTAATAGTTAATACTTGCTGGAACGTTTTTCCCGCTAGTTGGTCAATTACTGAAAACCAACACAGAAAGGGACGAAGTCACAGAGCAGCACAGAGAGAAGTGGCATGACACCACGTGACAGCTTACTACGGGCATTTGGATACGCTACGATTAGCTCTCTCATCTGCGGCTTCGTAAAATGCTGCCAAATTCGCGCCTTCTGCGCTGCTCACGGCCTAACTTCGTTCATCATCTGGATGCGAGATAAGAGTTAGCGGCTGATGACAGCACTGTTTTCTGCCGTGTCGGCTGCAGTCGCTGGCGTATATGTGCGATCCAGCACCAATGCAAAACTTTGTTGTAGACATCGCAGAAGAAGCGAATTTTACAAAGCTTTATTCAGAGTCACAGATGAGAGCACTGCAAACGCGGCTCACTGCGGCGCACAGGCCGCTCTGTTCCGTGGTGTTTCTAAATTTCGCTTTGACGTTTGCCGAATAAAAATTGGCTATGGCAAGCCTACTTCGTGTAGAGAATTTGAATGGGATGATTTTTGTGGCGCTCGACCATTCCATATTCACCCCTGAATATTTAGAGCAATATTTAGGAAGGTAATCAGTTAATGTCGGCTGATTATGTAAGTGTGTGGAACGAAAATATACAAGCCGGTAATGGAGTTGTATTTTATGTAATGTTAGACAACACTAAAGCTAGTAAAAGTAATTTTAATGAGAAATGAATTCTTTTTTTCTGTGAGGCGTCCTGCTCAAACTGTTAAAAGTAAACTCTAAAGGAAGGGTGGTTAAAGTTGCTCGCATTTATTACAGTAACTGCCTCTAATATACAAGTACGTACGTCGGTAGAAAGTATATGTACTAACAGCAAGGAAATGACGGTGGCAACGTCTGGAAGGGCAGCAACAGGAACTACTACTAGGAACATTTACTACCCCTAGCGTAGTAACTGCAGCTACCTTTAATGTAGCAGCAGAAACAACCTTTATTATCACTACCTTAAAATGCAATAACAGGAACTACATTAGGCAACATTTACTACCTCTGAAGGCAGTATCAGGAACTATATTTAGTAGCATTTGCTGTCATTGGTAGTAGCAACAGAAACTTTCTTTATTATCATTAATTGTTATCAAAGGCAGTAATAAGAACTGCTTTTAGTGGCATTTCATACATCTAGTGGCAGTCGCGAAAACTACATTTAGCATTGTTCACTGCCTCTAGAACAGCAACTACCTTTATTACACAGCACTGATTCCGTTCTTGTTGGTTAGGCAACCACAAATATCAAAGCTGAATAAGACATTAAAACTGCCTCATCACTGTACCAGTTGGCAAAAATATGTCTTCAGTTCAGTTAGAAACAGTATGAAGCAGAGAACTTACACATCGCTCAGGAACAAAAAATAATTGGAAAAATTATCACTAAAAGAAAAACCGTTATTTATTTCTCGCTTAGCTGGTTTTAAAGAAACCACCAGCTTCACAAGTGGTTTAAAGGGGGACGATTTGCGACCAGAAAATTTTCAAGAACAACAAAAGTATCTTTGTGCTTTCTTCAGTACTGCCCATCTATGAGACAGCTATTTGCATCAAAGAATTGACGTCTGCAATGATGTCAACAAGAATAATCTTCAAAGTTTAAAAGCTGACACGCACATTTCTGTGGGTTCTCGTCGAGAACAGAAATAAACACGAAAAGAAAGAAAAAGGAGAAGAAACAACCTCTATGCTCGTGACGCAACCGCTATTGCAGCTTTACTGAATGGAAGGAATAATGCATGACACCAACACACCACACGCATAAAACTAAATTTATTTCACTTTATAACCTTTACATCAGGTTTTGTATGAAGGCTTGTAGCTATTGGCACTTTTTAGTGCATACATTTGCAGCAAAGGTGACAGCAACTGATAGAAGGGATAACACACTGTAGCCATGGTATATATTGCCTAATTCAGGACAATGACACAATCCTTTGAAAGTGCATGACTCTGTAGATGGACCTGGATCGTGAGAAATACGCTCGGCAAACGCAAGCAGTCGTTGCTCATGAAAGTGACCCCTTTTCTACAACTGTTGGCTCAGGTACCCGATGTCATGCCACAGTATATCATTCATTCAACGGTGTGAAGCGAAGCAACGTTTGGTTACGACGCGGAAACAACTTCTTTTGTTTAGCGGACGATGTAAGAACTGGTTAAGTGTTGACATTTCGCCTGTCGACGCGACCATATCTGGTTCTGAACGCTTTTATTGAGCGGGGAGAGATGGCGCCCGGCCAAGAGGCCCATCGAGCCACAGAGCTGCGGTGGCTGTATTGCAGGTGTTGCGGGAACGTTCGGTGCCGCGGCGTGTATGTATGCTGGTTAACAGCAATATGCACATTGTCGCTCGGTTACAATACCGATCTGCAGTGGCAATCGTCCGGCACCAGTTCAATGCAATCACGCTCTGAAGACGCTTTAAAAAGCAGCACTCTATTTGGAGAAGTGCGATATCCCGAATTGTAGCTGTGCACAATGCAATTCGTACTCCAGATCGCGTCGAGTTGGTTTCTGGGTCCGGCTGAACTTTGAAAGTGTGCAGCAGCAACTGTCAACACATCATAACCATGAAGCGCATAAGGTGTGACG
>NC_139344.1:39300957-39323457 GCF_055883805.1 Amblyomma maculatum
TGTCCCAAGTAGAAGCTTTATTTTGCAAGTCTGCAAAGATGTCAAATAAAATAAATTGTTGAAACAAAGGTCTCCATTTTCAGCGTTTGGAGCTTCTCATGGCAGATGCAAGGCTTACTGAATAAAAGGGAAGCAAAAATCATTGCCACCATTACTTATTCCAGCCAGTCTCTTAACGCTTGACTGAAACTAGAAAATATAGCGATTCCGGTAGAACTGATCGTTCTGAACTACGACCTCATTCGAATATAATACCCCGACCTTAGTGATCTCAAAATCTAGCTGCAATAGTACACGCCTCTTAGTGACATATTGTCAATTTGTAGTTACTCATTCATTTGTCAGAAGCACAGCGCGGTAGAATAAAGATACTCCCAACAACTCCTTGGCAGAACACACAGTCACGCAGAAACGCAAGATTCATTGCAACCAGACAAGAATTGTCGAAAAAGAAGAGCTGGCAACATCCAGGCTTCATCTCGAATCACTCATGATACAAACAACGTCACACACGCGTAATCGCAACTAGATTTACGCACAATCATTGCGGCGGTTACTCTAGCTTTAAAGACGAACATTTTTGGCGTGGTTTCATTCTGGACAAGACTCCCGATCTGAGCGCCGAAACGTCAACATCAAATTTAATTTTGCTGGTCGATGTCTCTGTTTTTCGAAAGGTCAATGTTACGCGCTCAAATAGCAGGCATGCCCTCGCCTCTACAAATGCCTTCACTGATTCTTACGTAATGTGTTGCAGTCATAACTGGCATATAATGTGGAGAGAACAAAGACGAGCCACGGAATTGTGGCAAATTCATGGATAGGACTATGGCGCAGCGATGTCCTACAGAACTGCGCACTCTCTTAGTGACCGACGCATAGCTCCATCATATTGGACATGATACCGGAGTCACTCTGGCGAGCTGAGAGCTCACTTCGAATATGGAGACAATTCAGTCGGTTGCCTCCAAGATCGCCGTTTCCCTTCTGGTTTTATTGATTTCGGCAACACCGGAAACGCAGCCACCGGCACAAAAGCACAACAGCCTCGACCGGTTCAGGATATCTTTTATTAATGAAGGAGACGTTACATCGTACTTCTATTTACTTTTCCCTACACCTCACCAAACCTTGCTCAAGTCAGCGAGCAGAAACCTTGCGGCACATGTCAAACCCTTTTCATGGTTTTGCTTTCCCCGCCGACCTGAATATGCTTCCGTATACGGCGCCCGTGAAGCGGCCACGAAAAGCAAAACGATGTTCAGCACTTTCCGCGTGGTTAACATTTTACGCAGCAGTGTGCACGATCCGCCGCTTGAGGCTGCCACTACTCTGGCCCCTGTCACGAAAGACAGGAGGCCTTGCAGGTTTTCTTGACATACGCCTGCGCGACACTGTGTGAGATGGCTGTTTGTGATTTCATCGAGTTATGTTCTCTTTTCTTGCCTTTTTCTCCTTGAATGTGTATCAAACCTACAGTACAGGTTGCAAGGAAAAGCTGAGCATTTTTACGAAAATTTAATGCCTGAATACTGGAGGCTTATTAGTATATTTCCAGTTAAATAAAACAGTGATTTGTGAACGATCTCATCTGCTTTTAAAAGCGGGCCTGAATTGTATTAGCAGTTTACTAAGCAAGATTGCCGGCATAAACATAAGATGCCCAGATAAGCCCAACCAGTATTTATTCTAGCTTCGTCTTCAGCGCAGATCAATTCAAGGTTATATTTATGTAAAAAAAAAATCTTTCAATGATAGCAAATAATGAGACCCAGCAGAGGTGTTTTTAAGTTCTGAACTGCTAAACTCCCAACAAGTACTTCATAAAGATTTTCCTGTTGCCGCGCAGCCATCGCTAGCATTAGGTTGTTCGGGCCGCAGGAACAGGCATCCCCAACGCCAGCCTTATTTCCACTGCTTGATCTATCCCTAAAGAATGGAACGGTTCTTGCTTCCGCTGTATTGCATGCCTTGCAAAAAACTGATATCCGTATTGAGACGTTCGGGACAGCTAGACGTTCACGCGCTGTGTCAATACCTCCTTGGCTACGGCCGATGTTGCAAGGCGACACTACCGAACCGATTATGCTCTGTGGCCATCTGCTTGTCGAGCTGCTGGATGTGCATGGCAGGGCAGACGAGCAGTTGTGGCTAGGGTACGATATAAGTGCGTGGTGCTCTCCGTGGGGTCCTGTTTCACGAGTAAGACTTCATTGGGCTAAATTCAGCAAATGCGCTTTTCACACGCGGTGAATGGCATATCAGAAAGTTGCAGCGAGCGTTCGCGTGCTTCTCTCATCCATGAATAACATTACCAACAAACAAACAAACATTTTGCTTTTCTCGTCATCGAGAGTAGGAATTAAGCGTGATAGGCGTTGTAGGAAAGGTTTTAAGATGGCTCACATGGTGGCAGTCACACTCTCATAATGGGTACATCGGTCATATATCTTTCGGATGCCGACCACTCCGCCACCCTTGTCCGCTTCTGCTCTTAGATCTAGCAGGTGTGCTTGGTATTCCTAGTAGCTTTCGAGTTTTGCAAGGCCGCCGACATCAGGCTGCTAATTTAAATTAGCAGCCTCATATCGCAATTCCACCCACTCTCGCACTCCCCACTGCAAGCAAATTTGCTTGCAGTGGGGAGTGCGGGAGTGGATGGAATATATTGTTCACAAAATAAAACGGCACTTTTGCATCTCGCAAGGAAAAAGGCAGCCAATGCTTTCTGATGTTCACTGCATCACAGTCCTACCAAGGAAGCAAGTAGAGATAAATACATGGGCTTTACTAACGGACAAGCTCGCCTGGTGGGAACATATAAGCGACATATGCGTAGCAGGCCTTGGAAAACTGTGATTACCTAAAAGAAAATCTGTTAAATGTTAAAGGAGCTCTATTATATGCCGACGTTAAAAGCATCTCCTTCCCTATCCCCCCTTCCCCCTCCCCCACAAAAAAGAAAGGTTTGTTGCCTTACATTACTTCACGACAGCCCCAGCGGAAAAACTAAGTTGGCTGTCCCGAAATCTTGCAGACAGCTTAGTACGAGGAACACGCCACATATATTGCCAGGAAACCTTCAAAACTGTATTTGTTGTTTTTTAACAACCGCCGGCATGTGACCTTACCACTGTGATTCAGGCACGCGTATCCATTCTGTATCCCATGTATGCTCATGCTCGTTGTTTCGATACGACGCGGTATCATTTTCTTTGTCGCGAACGATGCGCCGAGATCTGTTTCGAAGATTCCGATCACTTGCTTATGTTTCTACAATGTTCCAGGTTGGGCTAGTAGCAGTGTGCGACATTATCTAGATTGTTCTGAGCAGCTTTTGAATTGAGCGTTGACGAGTATGACGGGCATTCTCTGTTCGACGATCGACGAGCACGTTTGTTGCTATCGCAGTGCTTGAGATTGAGCTAGTTGGAACAACTCACAAATGCGGCGCTGATTTGTTTTAGACGAACAAAGGAACTGGACGAACGCTGAGGTTAAGCGCAACCTCAGCGTTTGTCCAGTTCCTTTGTTCGTGCAAAACTAATCAGCGCAGCATTTGTGAGATGTTGCTATCGCCCCCGCCGAGTTTCTTAGTTCTTTTGCGGGCGCAAGTCTGCCCAATAAAGAGTTTCTTCAGTGGAATCACCGACTCTTAATTTGTGTGATCGACCCTGGTCACCACCACGTGACAATATAGTCACAATCTTTGGGCGGAGGTTTGCAATTTTGCACAATCACATTCAAGTACAGTTTTGTTGCACGTACAGTTACGAAACAAAATTATCTGCTGTCAAGCATCGTTATCTCTGATTATAATGTTGAAGAACTGAAGTACAATATTGTACATGCTTAGCGCCTCGATTTCTGTCATCAGTGCTTTCGCAAATGTAATTACAAGTACACTATGAACTTTCATTGTTTTCGTGAATGATGGGTTTTCATGTGTAAAATTGGCCATTCATTTTGTAAACGAATTGAAATCAGTGCTCGGGTATATCAACTATCAGCTACTATGCACCTAGCTGCCAAAAAAATCTGCTCGCGAATTTCACTCCCAACGCCGACCCTGATGCCGACGCCAGATTTTAGGAGTATAACTTCGGCTTCAATTTTGGCTTCAGCTTAAGACTGGACTTGACCGCAGTTTTTGTGCCAGGTTCGAATGAGGTTTCAAACAATAAAAGTCGGAAGCGGTTCATGCTTTATAGCCGATGTATAAGGTGAAATGGTGCACTGAAGGGGGAGTACGAACTCAGGCTGGACTTACCAGGTTAGCGTCACGCGATAGCAAAATATGCTATTTTCACCAACCAAAAAAAAAAAAAAAAAGGTTTGATTAGCCATAAAGATCCTCATCATTTTCAGCTAGACTATACCTACTGCAGGGCGAAGGCCTTCACCCATATTTTTTCCAATTAACCCGTTCTGGTACTAGCTAGCTGCATCAACTTGACCCTTGCGAAGGGACACTGCAGCACTTAGGGACACTGCAGCACTTTTTGCAAAAAATGGGCTTTCAGCAGAAACCCATAGTTTTTCATGCTGCGAACTCGAATATCGGACTGAGATTAGGCAGAATAAGAAAGTAGAAATAGCCTTTTTTGAGCAGAAATACGCAGCCCGCGCGACAGGCTCACCGCGGGTCGCGCCACTGCCTGTGATTGGCCAAGACGTCGCGTGATATTTTGAGGAACGGGGAAGTTGCCAATGCGGCTTCTTCGCTGTGCTGTGAGCTTATCGCAGCTCTCTGCGGTTTTGTGAATGTCATTATAGCATGCCTTTTCCACACGAATGACCTGCGGAATTTTCACCGCATATATCCGTGCCAGTGCGCCCACAAACGATGCAGCACTTCCGTTGCGGGGAGCGTAAGTTTTGCATGAAAGCTTGCTTTGGTTAGAGTAAGACATTTTGAAAAATAGTGTTTGTCATTATTATCAGAAACTACACGGCCCCCAGTGAAACCTCGGCGGGCATATTGCTAGGAAGGAAGGGCAGCGAACAATGCCCTAGCCGATTACCTCCGTCTCAGGCCTCTCGCCCCACTCGAAAGGTGATTGTTGTGAAAAATGGACCCAAGGCTTGGTGTACCAAATCCTGCTTTGAGTGCCAGTAGTCGTATCTTGGGGAAAGGAAGAATTTTATAGAAAAGGTGAGCGAGTAAATAGCTACCACCAGACAAATGAACAGTAAGCAAAGTGCGGTTGTCGAGCTCTGCAATGCATGCGAGGCATTGACGATGCCATTGTGCTGGAGATCAAGTCAAATGCGCGCGGAATAGCCTTCTGCGCGCGCCTTGAGTCATAGGACATTTAGCAGACATAGATAACCTTTCGCTTTTATCCTACTCTTACAATACATGTTCAGTGAATTGACAGCTGACGTATGTTGATAGCCAAGCAGCAGCTCCTCCGCACACATACCTTCATGAGAAAACCATATTCCGAAATGTGTTTTCTTACAAGAGCATCTTCGTTTTCATTTCGAACTTAATTTGAGTCCCCAAACAAGACAGAACTATCTAAAATGACGAGGCAGCAACGGGTCGAAAATCTCAAGGCCGTATATGAACAAATTCGATGATTGCTTGCTTGGACGCATCGAAGGAAACATCGCTCTGTGCGCTCCTTACCTGAATGCACCTATACTCACTAAGCTGAGCGGCCCACTCCTTATCGTCTAATAATACTCCCGTAAGGGTTTCACGAACATATCAGACACGTGCCGTGCTGGAAATGATCTCGCAAAGCCTTCACAGCCTAGCTGCGACACAGCAGTGGGGTTCACAAAAATCATCAATGTGGGCTGCTGATGAGTTGCCCACGTTTAGCCCAGAAGCCGTTGCACGGAACTTTCCCGTAAAAAAAAAAAAAAAAAAAAGACATGCGAATACAACCATGCGCCGATGCTGTTTGCCCGCCCCATCGCGAGATTGCACTCCATGAACGGATCGCAATCAACGCTAAGCGCAACGATTCCCGTACAATTGACACCTGCATGGTCAGAAAGTAATGGAACTACGAAGTACAAGCCTTACCTACCTTTTCTTCCTTCAATAACCCGCGGTTCTAGGAAATGGTGACTGTCCCGACTGTTTTGTGCAAGGAAATAGAAGAAACCGCGTCATGGTTCAGCCATGCCTTTTTGTCAAAGCCCTATAAAAATCGCATTAGGAACAAACTGCATGTAGTCACAGTCACGAAAATGCTTCGAGTAGAATGTTACTTTTGCTCGGCTTGAATTTATCTCTCTTCTCAGCAACGGCGCATTGCGCCGCGAGCTTTTAACACAATGGAAGATTACATCGTCGCGTTCACAGCTGTTCGTGCATCCGAATACACGTGGAGTTGTGTTGTACCAGGTGCACAACACTAAGTTGACGTGTTTTGTACGTCCGCAACGCACGCAAGACGGAGCAACAGCGCACGCCGAAAGCCCCCTCCGTTGGCTCTGAGTGCCCCCGGCTGCACACAGTGACGTCACGACGGACCGAGAAGCGAGATTTCTCTCTTCGCTTTCCTTCTCTGTAGCAGTCGCGTGGAGCGCGGGAAATTTGAATTGCGCGCTTTCAGTCGGCGATTGCGCAGGCGTTTTATATATAACAAAAAAAAAAATAACTTCACAGACATTATCATTGAATAATCTACTTCAAAAAGTTATAGTATTCGCACATTTGAAAACCGCTGCAGTGTCCCTTTAACCTCATCCGCCCATCTAACTTTGTGCCGCCCCCTGCTACGCTTTTTTTTCGCTTGAAATCCAATTTGTTACCCGTCGAGACCATCTGTTATCCTATCTTCGCACTACATGCCCTGCCATACCCATTTCTTCTTCTTGATTTCCACTAGAATATCATTATTTATTTTGAGTTCTTTCTCTGAACCCCTCAGCGTACTTCCTATCTTCATTTAACGCTGATTTCGCAATGCCTGGGTGTCTGCCAAGGCTTCCACTTAGTGAAATGCTTTTCCGTGATCAGGGAAGTTTATGTATAGGGGCTGGTTATATATACCGGTCATTTTTATATCACCTGGCTGATAGTATGGATATGATCTGCAGACATAAAATCAATAGTAATAAAATTGAATACAAGAAAAGTGAACATGGCGCCACCACTCGCGAATTCGCACGGCAGAGGTTGATGACGTATTTATACGCTTTCTTGGGAAATGCTGTTTACGGTCGTCAGTGAGCAAATACCAATCGAAATAAAGAAGAGCAGCGCGGCGAGCAAAGCGAAGAGTCTCATACCAAAGCAGCGCGAGACGGCAGACCAAGGGAAAGGCTATTCGCTAATACGAGCGCTAAATATTTCGCCTTAAATTCTGCTGCACATTTGTTCTGAGTGTGGCTCATAAACGACAAAATTACATTTGAAAACGAATTAAATTACGTCACTAATTGCTTTTGTAACGCTTCAGTGAATGTAATAAAATTATATTACAAGCTGCTTCCAAAATTAATGACGTTACATTACAATTAGTTCCAAGGAGTTATTCAATTACTCTGAAAAAACATTTTCGTTATATGCATATAAACTAAAGATAATAAAAGGAGCAACAGCCTCTTTCCCGAACCGGCGCGCACATTTTTTTCTCTTCCCAAAAAATTCCGGCCCCAAACAACTATTTCCTCCCTGAGTCTCTTACTGCAAGCGGCATTAGAAAGATAAACGTTAACAAAGGGGCGAAAATAGAAACGGGGTCGACCACTCGTCACTTCCATTTCACTCCAGGCACAAACGACCGGCGAAGCAACTGTCCTGCTGTCAATAGCTGTCTCCACCATCTGAAGCCTCAAAGCTCCCTCGTTTAGTGCTTCGGCAGGCCCCCAAGCACATGTCGTTGCAGCTTGCATTTTATAATATTCGCTCCATGGCTATTTCCACATATCACACTCTCACGCTGTACTGCGAGTGTAACCAGGCACCGACCCTTATCCGACGCAACCAGTACCACTGCTCGTTTCTGACTAGTGTTGAGTTTCGTCCTGCTCCATCTTCCAAGCAGCGAGATGTAAGGCGCGGGCCTCGGTGCCTCATCTTGCTACTCGGGAAATGGTCGCGACTCGTACACCAGTGCCTATCGACTAGAGGCTGCAGTAATTTACCTAACTGCAGGCGACTGGACGCCCAGATCTACTGAATTCTGCCACTTCTTGCCGATTTTTTACGCCGGACCAACCTTGCCTCCTGTCATTGCTGCTTTCGAAGTAACCTACCTAGATTACGTAGTTTTGCTTGCAAGGAAGAATGGTGTATTTAGTCGAATTAATTTCAGGAGGAAATAATAACTTTTGCTACGAAATTACATTCCTTCAGTAGAGTCCTTACAGTCCTTCAGTAATGAATTACATTAATAAATTAAAAGAGTAGAAAAAGTAGTTCGTTGCATTACAAATTACTAAAAAATAATTCAATTAATGTACTGTGTGATGCAGCCGTTTTATGCAGCAAGATCAGAAGCGCTAGCACACAACGGCATTAATGCTGCTGTTGTGCTTGCTGGACGGCCGATGAGGCTGTTTCATTTTTGCTTCAGTACGTGAATCGGCTACTTTTTCCAGGCTTTCTGAAAGTGAACAGAGTCTCTTTATTCGGCACATACATCTAAATACTCTCCTTACTCCTGCTCGACCGTTTCTCTACCGTATCAGACTCTCCCGCATGACCGAATAGTCCTGAATCCAAAGCTAATTTAGAGTACTGCATTTTTCCTGCCCCGTTGTAATTATATGGACTCATTTTCCACAGGCTTATTCTCCCCTAACCTGGCAGCCTTGGCTATCCTCGAATCAGCTGATGGACCCGTCGGCCTTGGTGACTCTGGCCTAGGACATTCTCGACGCTCTATACTGTGTTTCATCGAATTTTTATTCCTCTCTCTTTTCTAAATGCATTCAGCGTCATCTCTCATTTGGCTGATTAAAGATTTTTGAAAATTAAATGCTGGTCGTCATGCATGCAGCACGAGATGGGCCGGTTTTTACATTCTTTAATTCTAGTGTTAGTTCTCTACGATCAAGCGTTAAGATACACATAGAATATTCAGCTAAACCGACACTAACGGTACATGCGCATCCACGAAAAAGCAGTGCATGGTTGTCAAGATATCAGGTGATGTACGTTGGTAGAGGTTATGCGCCCATTTCTTCTCGCTTACAGCCCACAGGTAACAATTCAGGAACTTAGAAATCGCAACGTCCAGAGCAGTGATGACCGCTAGGGTTGGATACCACAGTACTGAATGCGTAGTTAGTGAACAAACCCAAATCAAAGTGCGCCGCTTGATGAGGAAGTGGGCGACCTGTTTTTCAATGGAATCTGTGCATGCGGTTCAACGGAATATTTTACAGCGCACCTGCTGCTCGATTGCTTTTAAGGATTCCTCGAAACTTACGTGCACCCTTGCCTATACGAGGATCCAGGTAGAACGAGAGGAAGAAGGTGGTTTACACGGTATGAAGAAGAACTGAACAAGGGTAAATGGGGTACGCCTCAGTTCGCAGGTCGAGCCAACGTTTCGACAAGTGGACTTGTCTTCGTCTGGGCAAAGCGATCATCACTGGAAAGCATTTAAATACGCTTTTGCTTACGAAGAAGAAAAGCTGGGGAGGGGAAGTGAATGAGAAGAAAGTAGGTGTGAAGGAGTGGGGAGGGGAGGATGAGTGAGAAGAAAGTACGTCCATGGAGTGAACAAAAAAAAAAAAAACATTCTTCAGTATGTATTTCTCAGCCTGGAACTAGGGAACCTGTGGCCAGCAAAAGAAGTAAAAGCGGCAGTACCAGTAAAATTTACAAAAGCGAGTAGATGATTAGTCACCACTTAAGCGGGTTTGGTGGAGATACACCTTACAAAGGGACAGACTTTGCAAAAGGCTCTGATAAAGCATATATCTAAGGGGAATAATTCTTAAAAGTGTGTGTGTGTGGGGGGGTTCAATGTCAGAGGATAATAACCGCACAGTGAACCACACCTGATATGCAAAAAAAAATTCTTCAGTATGTATTTCTCAGCCTGGAACCAGGGATCCAGTGCCCTGCAAAAGAAGTAAAATTGGCAGTGCCAGGAAGAACTACAATACTGGGTAGATGATTAGTAATGCACTCTGAAGGGCTAGTTGGTTCATATTAATTGAACGAGTAAAACTGCGCGAAAAAGACGGGGCGTAAGAAACACACAGGCACAAACAAGGCGCAGTTAGTCACCACGTAAGCGGGTTTGGTGCAGATACACCTTACAAAGGGACAGGTTTTGCAAAGGGCCCTGATGAGGCATATATCTAAGCGGGAAAATTCTAAAAACTTCCTGCAAAGGTGGGGACGAAGGGATGGGGGGGGGGGGGCGAGAAGTACAAAGTCACAAGATAATAACCGCACATAAACCACAACTGACATGAAAAACAAAAGAAGGTTCCAGGACAAACTCAAGTAACAAATGATAAGGAGGAAAGGTGTTTAGAGAAAGATGTACAGGCCATACTATTGTGGACGGGAATAGAGTGTACATGCATTGTGAATAAATTGTACAATTAACGCTATGTGGGATTGTTTTCCTCAATAGTTGTGATGCAGAGGAAATATACCTAAGGGATTCTAATGTTCCCTTAGATATATTTATTCCAGCTGGTTCCAATGTTCTAAATTTGGGAATTATAGACATGCCTCTCCATATTTTCTGTACCTTGCAGATTTAAAGCCTGACTGGGAAACATATAATTTAATTTCTTCGAACTTATGGTCTTTCTGATTGAAATGCTGGGAAACTGCTTTCGGGAGGTTTTTGGCTGCGTCTGTCCGATGTCTTAAGCCTTATGTTCATTGGTTGCCCTGTCTCTCCGATGTACTGTTTATGACAGAAGGAGCATTCTAGAAGGTAGATAACGTTTGAAGATGTGCAGTTAAAGCCTGATTTAATGTGAAAAGTGAAATCGCTTGCATTACCTTTAACGATGGTACCTTTTTGTATATGACTGCACGCCTTACATCTAGGTCGGGAGCAAGGGTGTGGTTGTGTTGGATGCTTGTTGTCGAGTTTCGAATCTACTAGAATATCATGAGGTTTCCGTTACGCTTGTATGTTACACTTGGTGCCCTTGGAAATATTTTCTTCAGGCGTTCATTGCACGTTAGCATGGAATGGTATTTCCGCAGAATATTGTTTATGTTTGAAAGGGCATTGGAGTATTTAATTACAAAACAAGTCTGGCGTTCAGTGTTGGCCTTTGGTCGTTTTGTGAGCACATCGTTGCGGTTCAAAGTGGTTGTTTTTTTGAGGGCCTTATTAAGGGAGTTACCGGGATAGTTCCCCTGAATTAGAGTTGATTTCAATGAATGTAGTTCGTTTAGGTAGTCATTATCATCGCTACATATTCTTCTAAGCCGTGTCACCTGTCCTACAAATATTCCTTGTTTACAATTTCTCGGATGATTACTCGTAAAATCTAGGTATTGTTGCTTATCCGCTGGCTTTCTGTACAAAGAAGGTTTAAGTTTTTCATTTTCCACTGACACTGTGGTATTGAGAAAGTCTACACGTAATCGCGACGACTGACAAGTGAATTGAATGCTAGTGTGATGATTATTAAGATGCGAGACGAACGACTGGATTAATTCTGATCCATGCTGCCATACGATGAAAATATCGTCAATATCGCGAAGGTATATAGGTGGCTTTGCCGGATGAATATATTCGCTAAGTCGGCGCGCGAATGGAGTACCGATGCTGGTTCCAAATATCTGCAAATAATAGGATGAATCGAACTCGAAATAATTAAAGTTACGACTAGTTTAAGGAGCGAGAGATAAACTTCAGAGGCATGCGGATCGCGGTTGTTGATTAATACCTGACAGAGGGCGATGATACCTTCATCGATAGAAATATTTGTGTAGAGTGCAGCAACGTCAAGTGTAACAAGTATACGATAATCTGCAAGATTGGTGGTGTTATTAATACGCTCAATAATTCGGAGAAAGTGAAGTGTGTCCTGCACAAACGAAGGAAGCTGGGTCGGAAGGTCTGCTAGGTGATGATTTAGGAATATTGAGAGGTTTTCTGTGGGCGTATTATTGTTAGAAACAATTTGTCTTCCTGATATGTCTGTGGTAAAGAATGCTTCTGCAGAAACCTTGTGGATATTGGGCAGTAGATAAAATCGACCTGCTTGTTTGTTTGACGGCTGAAGAAATTTATAGTCCATCTCGGTAATTAGTTCCCTGACGAATAGATCTCTTATTTTTTTCAGGATGCCTTCACTGAACTGTTTTGTCGGATCGGTATTTAGCTTTTCATAGTGGCAAGAGTTGTTAAGCTGTCTATATGCCTCTTTTTTGTAATTTTCAACAGGTACAATCACTATGCTATCACCTTTGTCTGCAGGCTTGATAACTCTGTTCTAGAAGCTAGGTTGTCAAGAGTTGCTCTTTCAGTTATAGAGAGGTTTTTGGTCTTTCGAGCTAGCTTTGTGTTTTCAATAATTTCTTTTGAGACGGATTTATTGTATAGGTCCAGTTAGGGGCTGCGCTCTGCCCCAGTCAACCATGTGCTGGGGGCTCTGAGTAGGTTAAAGGCTTCCGGTAGATTATTTGGATTTTCAGCGAAGAATTCCTTAATACACATTCGTCTTGCGAATTCAGTTATATCTCGGTGAAGTTCATATTCAATAAAGCTGTTATTCGTAGGGCAGGAGGGCAGGCCTTGCCTTAGAATCTGTTTATCACTATCGCTTAGAGATTTAGAAATATCAATGACGTTGCTATCATCTATGTCCTGTCTCGTAGGTGATATCTGTCGTTGTTGTGAAACTGCAGGAGGTATTCTTCACTGCCAAGGTGTGTCCATTATCTACCGACAGCTTATCCCTTATGAATTTACGCTGTTTTTTAACCTGAAGTTTTTGTTCTTTTTTTTCCCCGAATTCTTTTAGTACTTGATGCTCGCCCGCGGTTAGCGTTAGTTTGGCCATTTGGTCGTTACGTCCATCTACTTTTTCCCGACAGTGTTGTTTGAAAATGGCTGTCAAAGCTAATAATGCGTCATCTAAATTGTTTTTCTTTTCTTTTTCCAGCGAATGAATAGTTCACGGCGAAGTGTGCCGAGAGCGCACTTCACATTCATCTTAAGTCCTATCGGTAGCATTGCTCCCGTTAAATATAGTTTGTAAGTATCTAAATGCGATATGTAGTTGCTGTGTTTTGCGGCTAATTCCCTAGCAACAAGAAAAGGGCGACGTGTATGCTGGGGGATTTCGGCTCTAGGAGTCAGTCATTTCATTTTATTGTTGTTCCGAGCGGACTTCCTGATAGGCGTTATGTGTGCAAGCGATAGGACTGCACACGGCGTTATACACGGCGTTACATAGGCGTTATATGTGCAAACATGATCAAGTATAGAATTAGGAACTTATTTAAGTGGACGCAGCCATGTGAACCTGTCACACGCACCTCTCTGGCCAGCACGGATCAATTGAACACACACAAAACTGACAACGAACCGGAACGCCCACGAGCTCCCATTGTCAGTACCCGCGACATATGTGCACACAAACGGAGGCCGTGGAACCAACATCAGTAGAACAACACGCGCCCACAGACCCGAAGACAAATCGCAGTTTCTTCACGCAGACACCCATAGATTCTAAAAAATACACCAGCTGCTAGGCGGACACCGAAGTGAACTTCACCACGAACACCAGCCCTAAGTCAGTCACCCCAAAACTCGTAACGCCTATCAGGAAGCCCACTCGGAACAACAACAAAAAGAAATGACTGACTCCGAGAGCCGAAATGACCCAGCATAAACGTCGCCATTTTTTTGTTGCTAGTAAATTGGCCGCAAAACACAGTAACTACATATCGCATTTAGATACTTAATTACAAGCATTGTTTAACGAAAACAATGGTACCGAAAGGACTTAGGATTAATGTAAAGTGAAGTGTGAAGTTCACGGCACACTTCGCATTGAACTATTCATTCGGTGGAAAGAAATTTTAGATGACGCGTCATTAGCTTTGATAGCCATTTTAAAACAACATTGTAAGGAAAACGTAAATGAACTTAACGACCAAATGGCCAAACTAACACTAACCGCGGGCGAGCATCAAGTATTAAAAGAATTCGTGAAAAGGAAACAACAAAAACTTCAGGTTAAAAAACAGCGTAAATTCATAAGGAATACGCTGTCGGTAGATAATGACACACCTTGGCAGCGAAGAATACCTCCTGCACTTTCACAACAACGACGCATATCACCAACGACACAGGACATAGATGATAGCAACGTCATTGATATTTCTAAATCTCTAAGCGATAGTGATCAACAGATTCTAACGCCAGGCCTGACCTTCTGCCCAACGAATAACAGCTTTAATGAATATGAACTGAAATGAATATAACTGAATTCACAAGAATAATGCGTATTAGGAATGATTCGCTGAAAATCCAAATAATATACATGAAGCCTTCAGCCTACTCAGAGCCCCCAGCACATGGTTTCCTGATGCAGAGTGCAGCCCCGAACTGGACCGATACATTAAATCCGTCTCAAAAGAAATTATTGAAAAAACAAAGCTCGCTCGAAAGCCCAAAAATCTCTCTATAACTGAAAGAGGAACTCTTGACAACCTCGCTTCTAGAACTGAGTTATCAAGCCTGCAGACAAAGGTGATAGCATAGTGATTGTACCTGTTGAAAATTACAAAAAAGAGGCATATAGACAGCTTAACAACTCTTGCCACTATGAAAAGCTAAATACCGATCCGACAGAACAGTTCAGTGAAGTCATCCTGAATAAAATAAGAGATCTATTCGCCAGGGAACTAATTACCCAGATGGGCTATAAATTTATTTAGCCGTCGAACAAACAAGACGGTCGATATTACCTACTGACCCAAGCTCCACAAGGTTTCCGCAAATGCATTGTTTACCTCACATATACCAGGAAGACAAATTGTTTCTAACAATTATGCGCCCACAGAAAACCTCTCAATATTCCTAAATCACCACCTAGCAGACTTCCCGACCCTGCTCTTTTTGTTTGTGCAGGACACACCTCCCTTTCTCGGAATTATTGAGCATGTTAATAACACCACTAATCTTGCAGAAGATTGTATACTTGTCACACTTGACGTCGCGGCATTCTACACTAACATTCCTATCGATGAAGGTATCGACGCCCTCTCCCAAGTATTAATCAACAACCACCATCCGCATGCCTCTGAAGTTTATCTCTGGCTCCTTAAACTAGTCCTAACTTTAAAATATTTTGAGTTCGATTCATCCTATTATTTGCAGATATTTGGAACCAGCATGGGTGCTCCATTCGCGCCGACTTACGCGAATATATTCGAGTTCTAGGATCCAATATACCCAATTCATTTCCGGGAAAGCCACTTATATACCATCGCTATATTGACGACGTAATGTTAAGTGGAGAAAACCGGGTTAAGTGGAGAAATATGGAAGAGGCCTTCGCCCTGCAGTGGGTATAGTCAGGCTGATGATGATGATGATGATGATGATGACATTGACGATATTTTAATGATATGGCAGCATGGATCAGAATCACTCCAGTCGTTCATCTCGCATCTTAATAATCTTCACACTAGCATTAAATTTACTTCTCAGTCTTCGCAATTAAAAGTAGACTTTCTAGACACCACGGTACCAGTGGGAAATGGAAAACAAAATTTCTTTGTACAGAAAGCCAACGGATAAGCAACAATACCTAGATTTTACGAGTCATCATCCGAGACATTCTAAGCAATAAATATTTGTAGGACAGGCGACACGGATTAGAAGAATATGTAGCGATGATGACTACCTAAACGAACTAAATTAATTGAAAATAACCCTAATCCGGAGCAACTAGCCCGGTAATTCCCTTTATATGGACCTCAAAAAAGCAAGCACTTTAAATCGCAACGATGTGCTCACGAAACGACCAAAGGCCAACACTGAACGCCAGCATTCTTTTGTAACTAAATACTCCAATGCCCTTTCAAACATAAACTATATTCTGCGGAAATATCATTCCTTCAGTCAGACTTTAAATCTGGAAGGGACAGAAAATATAGAGAGGCTTATCTAATTCATAAATTTAGAACATTGGAACCAGCAGGAATAAATATATCTAAGGGAACATTAGAATCCCTCATGTATATTCCCTCTGCATCATAACTATTCGGGAAAGCAATCACACATGGGGTGATTGCACAGCTTATTCACAATGCACGTACACACTATCCCCTTCAACAATAGTATAACCTGTACATGATCCTCTAAACATATTTCCTCCTCATCACTTGTTGCTTGAGTTTGTCCTGAAACCTTCTTTCTTTTTTTCATGTCAGTTGTGGTTCTGCTGCGGTTATTATCCTCTGATTTTGTACTTCTCCACCCCCCTCCCCCCTTTGCAAAAAGTTTTAGGAATTGCCCCCCTTAGATATATGCCTCATCAGGGCCCTTTGCAGAGCCTGTCCCTTTCTAAGGTGTATCTCCACCAAACCCGCTTAAGTGGTGACTAATCATCTACCCAGTATTGTAGCTTTTCCTGGCACTGCGCTTTTACTTCTTTTGCTGGCCACAGGTTCCCTGGTTCCAGGCTGAGAAATACATACTGAAGAATGTTTTTTTGTTCACTCCATCACCTACCTTCTTCTCAACCATCATCCCGTCCCCACTCCTTCACACCTACTTTCTTCTCACCCACTTTCCCCTCCCCAGCTTTTCTTCTTCGGAAGCAAAAGCGTATTTAAACCCCTGCCAGTGATGATGGCTTTGCCCAGACGAAGACAAGTCCTAACAAAACAGAACTGCGCGAAGGCAACGGGACAAGAAGGCATGAATACACACACACAAAGCGTTTTGTGTGTGTGTATTCGTGTCTTCTTGTCCCGTTGCCTTCGCGCAGTTCTGTTTTGTTATAACCATGAACCGACTAGCCCAACATCACGTCTTACTTGAAGACAAGTCCCCTAGTCGAAACGTTGGCTCGACCTGAGGCGTACCCCATTTACCCTTGTTCAGTGCTGCTTCTTGCCTATAGACAAGCGTCAAGTTTGTGAACAAAGGTGGCGCTGCGATCGGCAGCGACATAGGCAAAAGCGCAGCGTGCCTATCACTGCACGCCTTTCTAGCTGTTTCAAGCACTTTCACTTAAGCAACAATACTATTGGCCACAATATATTGTGAACTATAAATTACATTTCTAGCTGACTTTACCGCCAACTTAAGGCATAGAATTTCATATTTTTAATAAGAACTCAATCTTTTAGTATTTGTAACCTGTTCGCATAGTGCGCTGCCAACTTGTTTTCGCCTGCTCGATAAAAAAAGACGTTTGACGTCAGTCTCATCTTACATACGTAGCCAAGGTCACTCGCAGGTTAATATAGCGTCCTTTGACTTAAACTGAATGTCTATCATATGCGTCAAATGTTCATGAGGAAAGTCCACGATACGTTCCAGATTGCAGTTCCGGATGAGCTTCCGATGGTACTCTGCATGTTAGTATAATGTCGAGGGGACAAATCTGGATATCTACTAGACCTGTCAAAGATCCAGTGCTCTACATTTTTTGATGTCCAAAGGATGTTTGTGGTTTACTGGATATATACATGAAGGCCTGTGAGAATTAATGCTCTCATTTTTTCCTCTTTGCTCTCTAGGAGGGACGCACGAGTGCAGATGCAAATCAATGTTCTCCACAATCGCTTGCAGCGAAATTTGCGCGATCTGCTGATGTTTTTGAATACACTTGGAAATTTTTTATTCGAATGTGCGTCATCTATTATGCTTAGTTCACACGTACCCCTCATAGCCGATTCCACTTTGGGAGATTAAACTCCATGTACCATACATATAGAAGTTCGCAGGGGTCAAGTGGATGCAGCTAGCACAGAACCGGGTTAAGTGGAGAGATTTGGGAGAGGCCTTCGCCCTGCAGTGGGTATAATCAGGCTGTTGATGATGATGACCATACATATACTTAAATATCGTGCTCGACCAGAGCTAGGTTGTACGTGGATATTTAATTCTTACGTTCGTCAGGATCCTAATGACTTTCAAAAAGAAAATTTAAGACTGAGAAATAACGCTGTGGGTCTGCCCGGATCATAACGATGTTACTATATAGAACCGGTGATGACGAGTCACTCGAAACTCGCGAAAGTAAAATCAAAGAAAAGCTACTTTACAATTAAGTCTGCGAGCCTGTTATATCGGCAATATCGCACTGGAGTGACCACTCAAGGTAACTGCAATTGCCTTCGCAGCAGCGTTTGTGTCTTTATCTGTGTGAATACATGCACGGGCAATACTGCAGGTGAATGGAACTAGTGCAGCTTCCCTGTGGGATCATACGCACACGGAATATCGCGTCTAAACTTCTTATGACTTGATAGTATATCAAAGCGGGCACGAGCTGCAGGCGTTTATTGTTATTGCGCTCTTAGTCATGCTGCCGAAAAGTAATCACAACAATTAAGGGTTGCAAACGAATTCATCTAGTTGCAGAAGCGCAACGCACGTTAGCGCCAAGGTATAATTCGTCACCGAAGTCTACTTTTAGCGCTCAACGCCGCTGCCCTTCGCTCTCATCTTTATCCGCCCGCACGAAACATGCTAAAACAAGTGCCATTTTGTTTTTTTGTGTCACCGCACCACAGCTTGGAGAAATATCGGGAATTATGCCCGAAAACGCTGCAAGCGCCGCGCATCCAATGCAGACGGTTCGGGCTTTTGCCTACACCACGAAAGTCACTGCTGTCGCCAGCGCCGCCGCATCTCCACTGACGTCACAGACTCTTGCTTTACAAACAAAGAGGGTGCTCATGACGCGGCAGCCCACTGGGGGTGAAAAGTAGGGTTAGCGCCCATAGGAATACGTGGAACCGAAAGATTTCAAAGCAGTTTTCTCTTTTCACGGGGCATCTACGATGTTGTGATTCGACACAGAGCAACCATGAACACCCTAGAACCGATAGCGAAAATTTAAAATCTCATTACCGAGGCGAAGCATTTTTAAAATACCGCGAAACATGTGGGGGGTGCGAGTTGGGAGGGCGACCCGTAGAAATACATGTAAACACAACTTACCGTAACATTTTTCTCATTTCTCAGTGCATCAGAAGTGGTGGCCGGTCGTTAAACGTTGACCAGCGCTTTAAAAAAGTGTGTGATAAAGTATGGTGCGTCATTACGGAGTCAGTCTACTTTTATAACTCCCCGAATAACCTGTGCTATGAATCCAGATGCCGCCAAAAGCAAGTGGGTGTAGCGAATCGCGCAGTTTCGCTTAATACTGCCGCATAGGGTGAATAAGTTTGATAATACTATCGCTCCAGTGATACGTCCTAGATAGAATACATTTAAAAAGCAGTTGTCAAACGCCATACAACAATATGGACCGAACGAGATTCGCGCATTGCAGCAGGCGACAGCGCAGCTGGCGATACCCACTGCGGCCGCCTCCAGCTCCGGAGCGTCTGCTAGCGACAGCGCCGGTGGTGCATGGTCGTCTGCAACTGTGCGCGGTGAGTTTATCGTGTTGCGAACGACTTGCGGGACCATTCACAACACGATAAACTGGATATAATTCTGTCTAGGACGTATCACTGTAGCGACAGTATTATCAAGCTTATTTACCCTACGCGGCAGCATTGCGGACTGTAAGCGGGAGTGCGCGATTCACTACACCCACTTGCTTTTGGCGGCGTCTGGCGTGGCGTGACATGGTCCATAGGGTCACGAAGAGTCGGACACGACTGATCGACTGAACTGAACTGGATTCATAGCACAGGTTATCCGGGGAGTTTTAAAAGTAGACTTCCTCCGTAATGACGCACCATACTTTATCACGCACTTTTTTAAAGCGCTGGTCAACGTTTAACGACCGGCCACCACTTCTGATGCTCTGCGAAATGAGAAAAATGTTCCGGTAACTTGTGTTTACGTGTATTACTACGGGTCGCCCTCCCAACTCGCGCCCCAACATGTTTCGCGGTATTTTAAAAATACGTCGCCTCGGTAATGAGATTTTAAATTTTCGCTATCTGTTCTATGGTGTTCATGGTTGCTCTGTGTCGAATCACGACATCATAGATGCCCCATGAAAAGAGAAAACTGCTTTGAAATCTTTCGGATCCATGTATGCCTATGGGCGCTAACCCTGCTTTTCACCCCCAGTGGGCTGCCGCGCCGTGAGCGCCTCCTTTGTTTGTAAACACGGTGTTGGTCTATACGAGTACAACACAACGCTATAAAGGCCACAAGCATCCAGTGGCGTCAGGCAATTTATTCCGTAATCTGCGGCTGCCTTCGATAACTTCTGCGGAGTCTATACCTAACCGTACCCGAGACGCCGCTTTTCCGCTGGGCTTCTACGTTTCGGGGCGGGATGAGAAGCAGTTGAAGAGGGAGGGCATCTTATCCCTCCCCCTACAACATGGCTGTTGTATAGAAAGAAAGAAAACGAGCAGAAATATGGACCTCTCCCGGCCTACGTCACAAATGACGTTTCGGAGGAGGGGCGAAGGAGGCTACCGCCCCTTGGTGGGCAAAACATTCCGTTGCTCGTGGCATGGTGCGGAGGATTTAGTCTCGTATGGTGACAACTTGCGGTGTTTTTCGCAACGCCGTCAAGATCCCACATGGTGTGATGCGATATTCGATCGCAGATGACCAACTACATATTTCTTCCGTTCTATACGCGGTCCAAATATGTTTTTCAGCTGTACAAAGAGCCAAGCGACAAACGTCGTGCGCCGGCAGGTCTCGACATTGTTCTCGACCGTAAGGACATTTTTCTGGTATACAAGTGCGTTCGCGTAATTCTGGGAAAAAGAACAAGCACTTATTAGTTTGCTTTATTGCCCTTCCAAACGAATCGGGCTGAATGCTGGCCAATCACACTCTAAAAGGCCCGGGTGGCATGCGATCAATTGCAGCGATTTTAGAGATTCTTGCTCGGCATTGAATTTATTCAAGTTCAGCAGGCCATGTTGAAGAAGCTAGCTCTCTCACCAAACGGTTCCCAAGGTCATGCCAGCGGCAAGATCGCAGAAGTACAACAGCAGCCCTTGACGGAATCGTTATATAGCTCGTTCAAAAGCTATCGCGTCCCAAGCGAAAAGTGTTTTTACTGAAATCATTCAAGCGCCCTTATGAATATTTGTGCGACTTGCATGAATAGTAATTTGTGGTACAAATCGCGCTTTGTTACTTTCCGTACCACAGGACTCATTCGCGTGTTATTTCTAGGTTCCTTGTAACACAGTTTTGGTGACAGTACTACACGACTAGGCGGAAATAAATTTTTTTTCTTTGTCTGGCCGAACATAACAAAAACTAAAAATGTCTGTACTTGGAATGGAAATCACCAGCCAAGCACGAAGCTCGTGCGTGCGCTGTTGTTTTCACTCATAACTGCCTACGCTTCGTGGGGCTCACAGTCGATTATGTAAAGATTAAAAAAAAAAGAATAGAAAATGATGCTTGTAATATGCCTGTATTGACGCGTTTTTCAGCATGCTCACGCCCAGTGAGTTTCAAGCGTTTGGTAGGACGTCAGGTCGTCCGCAAGCGGCCGTGCCAGTTCATTGAACAAAAATAATTGCATGCATGCTTGCCGAGACTGTCATCTTTTTCAAGGCGAAAATTGCTAATAGGTGCGGGTACTAAGAAGTGCCGCATATTATGCCGGCTGCGAATATGGCTATCGCAAGATTTGAAGCAAAAATTGCACAGCAGCGGGCAGCTTCCCGCCGCTCCTTGCAGCGGGGATACTCGGCTGAAAGGAGCGCTTTTGCCCACCAAGCCGGGTGGTCACGTGCCTCCCTGACGTCACATTGTTTGCAAACAAGGAGAGGTCTATTCGAGTTGTCGTGTGCGAGCTTTTCTTGATGGTTTTTTAACGGCGCTGTGCGGTGCTTGCGAATTGGCCCTGTGGGAGCGGAACCTTCAACGAGTAGCGCAGGAAGTATCGAAGACGTGCGGCGAGCCCAGCAAGACCAGCGACAAGGCGGGCAGAGAGCGCGTCATCGACAGTTCCCTCCAATTACGCTTTGAGGGCAGGACGAGTATAAAGCGTTCGAGCATAAAGAAGTACAAAGAAGTTCGAGTGTGCAGTAAGTATGGATGTAAAGCACTGTTCGTAATGTGTCGTGTAATGCAAGGCAGAATGAAAGTCTAATGTTACGCATTTCCTTCGGATCGGCCCACCGATCGACTGCCATTTATGTAGCTTTTGAATGTTTATGGTAAACAATGCGCCGATCGCCACAAACAACGGGTATCGTAGGAGCTGGCCAAATTAGATAAAGAGGACTGATAAGCAACGAGCGGCGGTGTGGCCCGGTTTTCTCTGCAAAAGGTACATTTACTTTTTTATGGATATTTGGGAACGAAGGAGAGGGCTTTTAGCGCAAATTTCTATACACTCAAAATATCGCATATAGAGAAAAATCTCTTTTTCTCCAAACGCCAACAGTTAGATAAGCAA